>NC_064290.1:56326768-56667256 GCF_019186545.1 Solanum stenotomum
GGGGGGGGAATTAATGAGGTGTGTCGTAGGGTAAGGAGGTATAATCAGTGAAATGTAACTCGCGGAACTTGTTTTTCCTATTTCTACTAGGAAAAATATGTCTTCATTTTAAAAAAAAAATGTTTTCTTAGAAAAATATTTTTTAAAATTATGATCAACCAAACATGATTATTTTTTTTAAAAATATTTTCCTTCGTACTAAACACACCCTAAGTATACATGCGCCACATGTGCATATACCAACTTTTGTTAATTTAACTCCACGAGAATTTAGTGATAAAACAAGTGATTATTAGGAAACCAAACCTTATACTTCATATTATTCAATAATTGAAGTGTTAGTATAATCACTAAATTCTATACACCAAATTTAGATGTTAATTAAAATTTTGGATCCAATATTTATAATAATATGACTTAGTTTATTATATAAAACTTTCTTGAGTTAAATTACAGTACTTATGCACATGTAATATGACTTAATTTAAGATATACACTTATGTATTTAAAGTCAGAGACTTATTATACCTTGATCATGAAACCATTATTGCTATAGCTTCTATATTTGTTTTTGAAATTTGTGTTTTTTTGGCAAATGTTTTAAGAACATATTTTTTCTGCTAGCTAGTAGATATTGATCAGTATGGGATACTACTATATTACAAAACAATATAACAACAACACCAATAATAATAATAATAATTATGATCATATAGTCAGTATATCATAATCAGTATTCCATACAGTACTGTATATAGATCTTCCCTCTATTTTATAAGTAAAGAGGTTATTTCTGATTAAAGAATGCTACTATATTTAGTTTACTTAAAAGTTAATAAGCTTCTAAAAAAGTTACATTCATGTTTTATTTAACATCATATACAAATTAAGAACGACTTAACTGAACAATTTGTATTATTTTCATGCTAGGTTAACTTAACCTGTAAAAATTCTCAACAATATAAGTTAAAATAGTATGGACGTAAAAATAACTTAAGAATTAGTTCGCGTGATTATTAAATGATTGACCGTATAAATTAATGAATTAGTAAGCGTGATTATTAAACGGTTGACCGTACAAATTAAATTGTACGGAAATAAACACAATTTTAAATGTAAGATGTGCAATTTACATGCACGCGCCCCGATCGTATTAATTAATTTAGTATATATGAAATAAAATTAAAATCAATTTAAATATAAGTAGATTAAGTTAAAAAAGTATGAAAAAGAATCTTAACTGCATAAGATAATAACGTAAGAAGATGAAATCCAAGTTAAATATCATCACATTAATTTAATAAAGTATGAAAAAAAAATCTAAGCCATATAAGTTAATGTAGTACAGAAATAAAATCAATTTAAGTATCATCGTGTTAAGTTATAAAAGGTTGATCGTACAAATTAACCAATACATATTGAAACATCAGTGATGTAAAATGTTAATAAAACAAAATTTATTCGATATTAAAACTTAAAAGGTCATATATATTAGGAGTAATGTTAATGTGCAACCAATTATGTAATATTAGGCAATTATTTTGATTTCAAACTTAGAATTGAAGAATTTCATGCTATCATTAGTGATAGTATATAAGTCTAAGATTTAAACATATTATTAATCATAAATATTTTTTTATACTATCAAATTATTCAAAAAATAGTATAGATAAATCTTTTATATATGAAATTGATGATATAAAAATTATTTAAACTATAGTGTATTTATTACTTAAACTCATACTCTTCTATTTTGATCATCTTTAATATTTTTACTATCAATAAATTTTTTTCTTTAATATTTTTATCATAGCTTTTTACGCTTAAGTTCCTCTTTATACGATATTCTGAAAAATCGATTGAGGGTCAATCGAAAATAATTTCTTTACAGATTAAAAATAGTGATAAAATATATGCATAGTTTATCTTTTTTAAACTCTGAAAAATTATATTGAACAAAATTGTTATTTGTAGTATGTTTTTTTTAAAAAAATTATTTGTAGTATGTTACTTAGTTTTCTCCGTAAATTAATTTTCTAAAGATAGTCAAAGGCATCTTTCTTCTCAATTTGTCTTATACCCTTTTATTCGTAAATCAAGTTAATGCCAAAATATTAGTGGTTCTAATTTAACTTTTTGTCTAAGAGATGGTTTTTTATTTATTTTTAAAGTAAAAGACGAAAAAAAAAAAACTGAAACAAAGACTTTGAAGTTATTCAGAATCCCAAGAAGAAAAGGCTGAAATAATTTCAAACAAAAAGAAAAGAAAAACTGAAACGTAACTACATAAAACAACAAACTTAACAAATTAACACGTCTATCGTATTTTATTATTTTAATGAATATAATATTTAGATATATTATATCATTTTTCATGGTTATACAATGTCATATATCTATATTTTAAATGATAAACCTATAAAATAATAAATACAAATAGAGCTACTGCAAAAAGATTCATAATGACACAAAATCATAATTTGAATGATAAATATTGTTCTTCGTCATTACATAATGACACAAATTCATAATTTAAATGTTAAATCTACAAGAAAAGTAGGGTACAAGGTAAAGCTAATATGAAAAAGTAGGATAAAAGATGAAATATGATTATTAAGAAAATAGGAAGGTAACGACGCGATCACACTAAATCGATCGTTATATAAAATAGGTCTTTTCATTGTTACTTAACAATGAACTTAATAAACAATATAACAAACAATCAAACCAAACATTGTAAATCTACAAGAAAAATAGGGTACGAGGTAAAACTACTATAAAAAGGTAGGATAAAAGATGAAATATGATTATTAAGAAAATAGAAAAATAACGACGCGATCACACCAAATCGATCGTTATGTAAAATAGGTTTTTTCATTGTTACTTAACAATGAACCTAACAAAACGATATAACCAACAATCAAACCAAACATTGTATTTAAACTGACAATACAGTACCATGCAATGGGTAACAACCATCCAAACAAAGGTGTTCATACCAACAATACAAGTTAAGTTTCATTTTCACTCAGCTACTAGTTCTTTTTGGACTTGTCAGCTTGTTCATGAGTAGCAAAACGAACAACAGCTTTAGCTCCTTCAGACATGGCATGTTTAGCTAGTTGTCCTGGTAACTCCATTTTCACAGCTCTATGCATGTCCATAGACGTTAACGTTGCTCGTCCCGCGTACTTCAACAATGATTTTGATGTTTCTACGATTTTCTCAGCCATGTCTTGCATGAAATTGTTCAATATAACCATTGATTTTGATGATATTTCCAGCTTTGGATTCACTTCTTTCATAACCTTGTATATGTACCTCTCATATCCCACTGCTTTGCCTCTCTTGTTCTTGTTCTTGTTGTTCCTGCTCTTACTCTTTTTCTTGCCTTTGATCATGCAAAATTATCAACAACAAAAAATAAAATATTAGCCTCAAAAAACAAGAAAATTAAGTGGTTAATACCTAATTTAGGCAAAATAACAACAAGAAGAAGACTATTTTCTTATATTTATTTACTCATGATCTAGTCTGATCGATCTAGCTAGATTACACTCGAAGCATTTAATTTTTGAACATAAATTCATGGTAGAGAAAAAAGTGTGTGTGGGTGGGGTGGGATGGGGAGTAATTAAGTGGTTTAAGCCTCAAAGAAGAAGAAGAAAAACAACAATGAAAATTATAGTCATTTTTTATTTTTATTTACTCATGAACTAGCTAATCACACACGAGACATTCAATTTCTTAGAACATAAATTCACGATAGAGAAAAAAGTGTGGGGGGTTTTGGGGGGGAGGGGGGAGTGTGTGGATGAATTAAGTGGTTTAAGCCTCAAAAAACAGAAGAAAAAATAACAACAAAGAAAATCATAATTATTTTTTATTTTTATTTTTATTTACTCATGAACTAGCTAATCACACACGAGACATTCAATTTCTTAGAACATAAATTCACGATAGAGAAAAAAGTGTGGGGGGTTTTGGGGGGGAGGGGGGAGTGTGTGGATGAATTAAGTGGTTTAAGCCTCAAAAAACAGAAGAAAAAATAATAACAAAGAAAATCATAGTTATTTTTTATTTTTATTTTTATTTACTCATGAACTAGCAAATCACACACGAGACATTCAATTTCTTAGAACATAAATTCACGATAGAGAAAAAAAGTGTGGGGGTGGGGTGGGGGTGAGGGGGTGAGGGGGTTGAGGAATTGAGTGGTTTAAGCCTCAAAGAATAGAAGGAAAAAAAACAATGAAAATCATATTCATTTTTTATTTTTATTTACTAATGAACTAGCTAATCACACACGTCAATTTCTTAGAACATAAATTCATGATAGAGAAAAAAAGTGTGGGGGTGGGGGTTTGAGGGAATTAAGTGGTTTAAGCCTCAAAGAACAGAAGAAAAAACAACAACAATGAAAATCTTAGTCATTTTTAATTTTTATTTACTCGTGAACTAGTTTATTACACACGAGTCATTCAATTTCTTAGAACATAAATTTATGATTGAAAAGAAAGGTAAAAAAACTAAGTGGTAAGAAGAAAAACAACAAATAAAATCATAGTCATTTTTTTAAATTCGTGATTTAATCTCATTGATTTGGCTAATCACGCACGAGACATTTGATTTCTTAGAACATACATTTATTATGGTAGAAAAAGGTGAAAAAATTAAATGGTTTAAGCCTCAAAGAAGAGAAGAAGAAAACTAACAATGAAAATCATAGTAATTTTTTTATTTACTCATGATCTAGTTTGATCGATCTATCTAATCTTACACGATACATTCAATTTCTTAAAACATAAATCCATGATAGAAAAAAGTGATAACATTAATTAAGTGGTTTAAGCCCCGAAGAAAAGAAGAAAAACAACAACAATGAATTAAAATCATAATCGTTTTTTATTTTTGTTTACTCATTGATCTAGCTAATCATGACACATGAGACATTCAATTTCTTAAAACATAAATTTTTGGTAGAGAAAAAAAGGGGTAAAAAATAAGTGGTTTAAGCCTCAAATGAAAAAATAACAATAGAAATCATAGTCATTTTTTTTTATTTACTCATGATTTAGCTAATCGCACATAATTTAAGACATTCAATTTCATAGAACATAAATTCATAAAAAAGGTGAAAAATTAATTCAAGTGATTTAAGCCTAAAAAAAAGAAAAAAAAAAGATGAAATCATGATTTTTCTTTATGTACTCTAGATCTAGTCTGATCGATCTAATCATACACAAGATATTCAATTGCTTAGAACATAAATACATGTTAAAAAATAGAAGTGATTAAAAATACCTGAACTTGAAGCTTGATTCATGATGTTCCTTCCTGACATTTTTTTTTTTAGCTTAGTTAGGGTATTTTATTTGGAGTTTAGTGTTGGGATTCACATTATAGTTCACTTAAGTTTATATTAGGAAAAACTTTTATAAGCACTTCTTTTTTCCACAAATGATAAAAACAAATTTTATTAATTAGGAGGTCACCTTACTTTCATTTCTTTTTTGTTTTTCTTGTTTTTTAATTTGTACGTTACGTTTTGCATTTATTTTTTTCAACAGTGACACCTATGCAATAAAATTTTTCTTCCAAAAGTCATAATTACATTTTCCCTTAATTTGCTTTTAACTTTCTACATAGTCAAAGAATTAACTCTTATCTTTGAAACCTTTTTTGTTAGTTTGTTTAATTTTTTATTCAGTTCGAGAGTCTCGATTGATTGTATTGTATAAAAAAATTTAAAGCATAAAATGTTTGCCATCAAGAATTTTTTTCATTCGAGATCTGTTTGTTAAATAGAAGAATTCTATTAGTGTGAAGGGTAATCTATTGAACATTATTCGTAGTGTTTATAGAAAATTATACTAAGCTTTATAAGTCGATATTAAAAAATATGTTTTTCATGAAAAATGTTTCTAGAAAAATAATTGATACGTTCTTATCTATTTTTTTGTGTTTAATATGTAAGAAAAAAAATATTATCCTAAAAATATTTAATTTAGACAAATAATATAAAAGCTAAGGTGAAGGGTAGGAGTGTGGAGTGGTGGGAATAGAGGCTACGACAGTGGGGGTATAGTGTGTTAGAAGATGGAGAAGATTCAATCAACGTCCCAAATTCTACTAAGAAAGTCATTTCCTTATTTTAAGGAAAGAAAATATTTTCCAAATTATGTCCAACCGAACATGAGAAATTGAAAAATATTTTACAAAAAAAAATCAGTCCATAGAAGACAAACCCTATATATATATATAATCGTGAACGCTCGTTACTCAATCTTATTTATTTCACCATAACTTTTGATGCATACATCAAGTTTGGTCAACTTAACTCTACGAGAATTTGTACTGACAAAATAAGTGACTTAGCTTTCTTTATTTTTATTTTTTTATCACTCTTAGATAAACAACATATTTAGTAAAGTTTTAAAAGTAAAATTCTGAAAAAAATAGGGTGTATATAAAAAAAATTCTCAATAATTATGGAGTAGAAAGGTTATTTTCAAAAAACCCTAGTCAAAATAAAACTCGAACATGTAATATGACTCCATTTAATTAAGATACACACTTATGTATTTAAAATAAAGTAAAACACTTATATTGATTATGAAACCATTATTACTATAGCTTTTGTATTTGCGTTTGAAATTTGTGTTTATTGGTCATGCTTTTTAAGAAAGCAATTATTATACTAGTAATATATACTTATTGATTTGTATGTGATGCTACTATTTTTGGAGTAAAAAAGTTATTATTGAATAAGCATCTAAAAATGTTCATTTTCTAGATTTGATTTAACATCGTATACATATTGTGATTGAACAGTTTGTATTATTTTCGTACTATTTTAACTTAATGTATAAAATTCTCGACAATATAAGTTAAAATTATTATTTAGTTTATACGTTCGTGGTTCGGTTTGGTTTTATGTATTATCGGTTCAGTTTATTGGTTTTCAATTTTTAAATACACTAAACCAAATAACCAAACAAATAAGATATTTTTTATCGGTTTTCGGTTTAACCAATAAGAAAATGGTAATAAACAAATATATGACTTCTCTAATAAATTTGACGCGACAAGACAATAATGTAACTTTACAAATGCTCATAAAATAGAAACAATAATAACAAGCATGAAAGAACTACACGTGTAACACGAAGAGAAATTAAGAGGAATAATGTTCTTACTTTAGATTTTGATGGTTTGTATAATGTGCAGTGGTGAACTCAAAGTCACAGTGAAATATGAAATGAAGGCTAAATGACAAAGACATGACTAGTAAGATATTGAGATTAATATTTAATATTTAGGATAAATTACTTATATATTACTTATATACTAATTAGTAAATTACTATAGGCTTAATGGGTTATTGGTTTACCCAATAACCCAATATTAAAAACCAATACTGAACCGATAATCCGATAATTTTTTTTATAAAATCATTAAAAATCCGTTAACCTAATAACCCAATAACAATAAATCAATAACATTTTTTTCGATTCGGTTTATTGATCGGTTCAATTTTTACACATCCCTATTCTACGGTCAAACTTAAAAATGCGAGATAAAAATATCAATCACGCGAACCATACGAAATAACACGAATTTGATATTATATCTTATGAGGCGTAGATTAATCTTATTGTAAATGTGCAACCAAATTTGCAGTGTCATTATAATCACTAAATTATTTACACCAAATTCAGATGCTAATTTCATTTAGGAGGATAAGTTACAAACACGCAAATCAACTTTGTTTTTTTACATAAAGCTTTCTTGAGTTAAATTACATGGTTTTTCGGTCGAGCTCATGCGCGGGAATTATCCAACGATTTACCTTCTCTGTGTGGATTTACAAGCTATTACACAAAAAGCGATTTACCCTATGAACACTAGAAGTACGGCGGCTTGTCATAAAAAAAGAAAAAAATCAATATAATTCCATATGATAAAAATAGAATGTACGCTCACCTTACTCATACCTTTTGTGGGATTGAAAGGACACCCTGTCCCCCAGACACACACAGAGAGTGTATCTAAACTCGAGTATATTGTCAGTTACAATTATAACAGTCATAAAATGGATAAAATAATTACAGATATCAAATTTAGATCAATAATAATATACCATGTATATTAGTTTCAAGAATAGATTAAGAAAGAAATGAGAGCTTTAAAACTTTAGACTTAATACCAAAAAATAGGTTAAGAAATTTCAGTTTTCTAATCAACAACCAGACTGAGTGTATTAACTATCAAAATTCACCCAGTCTCCACATATTAACATTTTTTTCCCCAGAGTGCTGGCTAAAATATTTACAATAGTTTCTGTATAGCCCTGAAGATGATCACCTTACATTAATTACAGCTCTGGGTTTTCTACCGTTGGATCGTTTTCGCGATGGAATTACGCCATTAAGACATTCATATTTCCTTTTGAATGAGCCATTACTTAGATCCCCATAGCTTCTGTCAAACTTGACAATGTTTGTCACAATGGCATGTACTATGACTTCACTTTTAGGAACCATAATGACTTTTTTCTCAATAACTGATGTCTGTCCACAGCTAGGATCTGTGAGGGCGCTTTCTCTTAGATTCTGTAAGATGGAGTCTTTATCATCTTTGAACACATCTGCTGAAATCTGCACGATAGAATCAAACGTTATAATCACCCCTCGGAACAATCAGTACAACAACATACCCAATGTGATCCCACAATAGGTCTAGGGAGGGTAGGCTGTACGCAGACCTCACAGAGGCTGTTTCTAATAAGACCCTCAACTTGAGAAAAGAGTTCTCAAAACATGCAGAGATCAGTCACACAACATAATGATAAGCTAAAAGACAAATTATCTGACAGATATCAGTTGCAGGGTCCTCTTATAGTGAATGATATGATTGATTGTTCTTGTGATGCCCACAACGTAGGGGGATGATGTGGGCTATGGGTAAATTGTTGACTCAGAAGCCTTCCGGGTCAAGTCCCACCAAAGTGTGGGTCTCTTCTTTTATAACTGTACCAATACAACGTCTTGCATGTTAATCAATCATTTGGCTCCATCAATGAGCATTGCCAAGTATAATTGAGTCTCGCCTCTATATAGGTGATCAAACAGACACCGGCTAAGAGAAGAATATCACCCAGCAAAGGACCTCACAAGTGAAGAATGCCATTAAACACAATGGACCATCTTATTCTTGGTAGCATGACAGTAATCTAATCTATGCCACACAAAGGAATATGCTGGCATGAAAAAACCAGCCTAGGAAATATTTTTACCAAATAGTGCTGAAATAGTCTCTAGCCTCTCAGCAAATTTACCAAGAGGTATACCAATTATAGTAGAAAAACCGATGGCAAGGCCCAAGCCTAAGGAAAATGGCAGTGGGACATAAAACAATGTCTAGAACATTGAGACTCTGCAGAAGATCTACACTCAATATTTAGAAGTTATAACAAGCATGGTACTTATCAATTTATCATCTTTCAGTTTCCACAAGGACAATGGATGCTAGCATGGAATTCAGGAATTGGCTAGGTGTCTTCTATCAATAAAAAGTGAATATAGAAGCCAAAACAGTGTAATTTTCTATGCATTTATCTGAATAAAGTATTAGAACAATGTGGCCAGAGATTAACCAAATTAGTGATTATTCAGATGAAAAAAAATCGTCCTCTCACCTTAAAATCAATAGGAATCGTGATTTCAGCCGATGAACACTTGCAACCATCACTGAAGTTCAATTTCATCATAATGTTAAAGGGATTTGTACTCTTAACTGTCCGCCTGACAAGGAATAGGAGTTGAATAAGAATGTCTCAAGATTGAGAGAGCTTATAACTATAGTGAACATATGAAATAAACCCTCACCTATAACTAATAGGGAAAACTAGCATATACCGCTGAGATAAATTCAAAATTTTGATTAAGAAAATCAATGGGTAAGATTTCACCTTTACTTAGCTACTTTTTTCCAGATTTTTTGCACATCAATGACTTTGAGTTTAGCATACTGACTTTTTATATCAACTATAGTCTCCTTTTCTTTTCCTTTTTGGGCGAGAAAATGGAAACTGTTGAAATAATATTACCTCTCATTGCCCTTTTCTCATTTTATTATGTGTCCAATTTATATTTCTTTATTTTTCCATTTAAGTAGGTTAGATTATGATTAGGGTAATGATATGCAAACAAGAGAGGAAAAAATAAATGATTGTTAAAATTATTTTTTGGATGCTACAGTTCTTAGTTGACAACGAAAACATCTTTCTTTTCAAATATATCCATAACCTGGAAAATGTCTGATCAAGATTGTCGGATAATCTAAACATCCTTTTCTACGTGATATTTTGATGAAAAATCATGAATTACTAATACAAGAGCAAAATATTTTGAACATACAGGAGCAACTATGCCAGAGGAAAAAGTATTACAAAGACACAACAAGATTATATTTCACATTCAACATAGCAAGCTTCAAGTTATAAAACTACCTTTTCAGATAAAGAGGTTGTTTATCCAGGACAGCTGCTTTCATGTTTTGACTTTCTGAAAAAGAAACCTACAGTTCCATTTCAAAAGCAGCAAAGCTGTTACGATAATAGATCCAGAAAGTTAATGAAGGCTAAGGACTAGTACTGATGACAATAATTTACTAAAGGAAAAGAAATACAAGATAATTCACTGTTTTGCAAATGAGACAAGTAACGAGCATCGTAACAAACATCTTCCATTAGCATAGTTTTTTTGTAGCAACAAGATCTCACAGTCAACTTCTTTGTATTTTTTGTTCCTTATGCATCTTCTTGATGCCTTCTTAATGATAACATGTTACTTCATCCCAAAAAGAAAAGGTCAAAAAGGTCTAAGCTACTCACAGTCGGCACAAAAAGTAATTGCTTCACTCAATCGACAGAAAATACTGAGGTAAGTTGAAGTAGCATCAACACTTTTATAGTAGGACTATTCACACTCCCTTTTACTTGCCACATCCCTGCTCACGTTTTTAGAGCTCATTTATCATTGTCATACGGGGTATGTTGTTGTTGTTATCATTGTCATCTCTTGGCTCATATGGTACCACAACAGATTCCGAAAGCCTTGGATCTGCATACCTCAAACAAGAGATACACAGGATAGGTGAACAGAGCCATAGGTCCTCAAAAGAGGCAAGATCTAACCTATGAATTCAGTGTTCCTTTAGGAAGAGGTTCCAAAAGGAAGGTCATAATGTTCTGATTTGCTGCAAAGGTACAGAGCCATTTCCCCAAGTCCTAAAGTAATAGATCATTTTATTTCAATCAAGTCTACATAATTAATCAAAAATATCAAAGGAAAAACTCATAAAGGTCATGGTTTATCAGTGGATAATGCTGACACTATCACTGATTATGCAATTGATGCACCCGCCGCTAGCTATTGATTCCATGCTTATTTTTTTCTATTTAATAACCGTGATTCCTGGCAGAAAAAGAAGGGAGGACGAGGCAAGGCATGCCACAAAATTTTTCCTTCACTTCTTGATTAAGAGGTGCCATGATGTAAGTGTGCGTGGGGGTTGGGGGTGGCTGTGAGAGGAGAGGAAGACACTGAGCCTCCACAGTTCTTATATTCTATAAGAACATACGTGTGTATTCAACATAATCAGCAGAATCTGCAGACATAGCTATAAACATTAACTCACCTCTACAGATTTGATAAAAGGCAATGGTGCTCTATTTCCATGGACGCTTGCCACTGTAAGGCTCCAATTTACATATTTTTCATCTGCAAAACAAGTAAATTGGATAGATCAAAAGACATATTTAATGAATGACCCACTCAAAAGAGGACCAGATCAATTGTAACTTGCTTTGTGCACATTCACACACACTGAGATTGCTTGCAGAATAAACGTACAAGTGAAAATGTCTTTTGATCTCGGGGACTTCAAAATACCAAATGGACAATTAAATGAAAAGAAGATAGGCACAGAGTCAGGTTAGTTACCAAGACTTGAGGCTTGAGTAAAAATGGTCTGGAGAAGATCAATTCTAATAAAAGGTGGGATTCGCAGACTGAGGAATTCCATGACTCCTGTGATTACCTGTTCATAACTATATTGGTAAACATTCTGGAAACAGGATCAATCAAAAGTACAAGTCTTTTTTCAGATCAAGTACCATAAGAAAAGAATATATGAACATGTGAATTTGCATATAGGTCTGATAGCTAAATTTGCATGTAATCAAATGGGAACCATTTGACATGCCTAAACAAAACCATCTGTAAGTCACTTCAAGGACATTTGAGGTTGAGGGAGAGGGGGGAGGGAAGGAAGGGGGGACTTGTGATGCCCCTAAAGCACCTGGTTAATGAATAAATGTTGACTTTGAACTAAAGAGCTGTTAGCACCTACTAAGTCCAAGTCGTCAGATGAAGGTTGAATATCCAATTAGCAATTCCACATGTGAAACCTCACCAAGCAATAGTGTAATGTTTACTATTCAGAATCTACGAACTATGATAACAACTTTCAGTAGCATAGAGGTACAACAACAAAAATATGTTACCTTGTCTACAAGACCATGAATCAGTAGGCTTGCTTTCTTGTCCTTGGGAGTTTTCTGCAAAATAATGGACGAGGGGGTATAAGAGCTAAGTAACAGATGAACTACTACTAATCCAACATATTTGCCATAGATGATAGGCAGAGAATATTTTCAAGTACAGTCACTGCCGAGGTCGCAATATATGAGCAAGAAATATTCACCTATCTTTAACAATTTGATATGAAACTTGTGAAATTTTCATCCTCGGGATAATTAAAGCTTTACTTTCTAATTCCCTCGGAAATCCTCTTATATTTGACCTAGTAGAAAATTCAAAATTAAGCATCTACAGAGCCTAAAAGCCTTTATCTCCTTTTATTTTTTGGCACTGATAAGCAGGGCCTGAATCATTTATCATGGCAAAGTACAGCAGACTAATCAGCTAGGAGTCCCATATGTACATTGTAAGGAAAATGACAGCTTTACCTAAATGATTTAGTGATTGAGAAATAACTGCATTTATTTGACAACAGAGTAATATTTGTTGTTTTTGATTAAAACATGGCAGTACATCTTGAATTGTGAAAATTAAACCTTAAGACACCTTCATAAAGAAGTTTCCTGAACAAGAGGTGAAATCAAAACCATTTACACACTAAAAATAGTTGTAAACAGTTAAATCTTAAATGACAAAGCAAAATTTTGGTTGGGGGGAGGGGGGGGAAGAGATTATGAGGCTCTGATGCATTTTCTTATCATCACAACTAGGGTCGATGGAAATATGGGAAATGTGTTTGCTGATGTTACATTTAGCCCAAGGAATAATATACCTGAAGATTAACTATTACAATCTTTCCACCGCCTTTGAGTGATTTTAGAGGCAAATTACAGGCAGGGGTGATCTGCAAACTGCAAGAGTAGAACAAGTCATGTTATCTACTGACATGACATGATTAAGGGTGAAGAATACAACAACAACAACAACATACCCAGTGAAATCCCACTAGGTGGGGTCTGGGGAGGGTAGAGTGTACGCAGACCTTACCACTACCTCGTGGAGGTAGAGAGGCTGTTTCCGAAAGACCCTCGGCTCAAGTACACCAAATCCAAGTACAAGACAAGAAATATATAAAACATAACATCCAATAAGAAAAATAGTGTATAATCATCAAAGGAGACAATAACAACAAGAAAATAGTGCGAGAAGTGAACGCAGTAAACACATTAGGCTAAGGGTAACACAGACAAGAACTACAAGCGCAATGCTAAGACTACTACAAACGCTAACAACCCATACCCTCGCAAGGAAAAACAACACGCTAACCCCAACTAACCTTCAACCTTAATACGCGACCTCCACTCCTTCCTATCTAGAGTCATGTCCTCGGTAATGTGAAGCTGAGCCAAGTCCTGTCTAATCACCTCTCCCCAATACTTCTTAGGCCTACCTCTACCCCTCCGCGTACCCTCTACAACCAGCCCCTCGCACCTCCTCACTGGGGCGTCTGCACTCCGTCTCTTCACATGCCCAAACCATCTCAGTCTCGCTTCCCTCAGCTTGTCCACCACAGAGGCCACTCCCACCTTCTCCTGGATAACCTTATTCCTAATCTTATCGCTCCTAGTGTGCCCACACATCCATCTCAGCATCCTCATCTCCGCAACATGCATTTTTTGAACATGTGAGTTCTTGACTGGCCAACACTCCGCTCCATACAACAAGGCCGGTCTAACTACCACTCTGTAGAACTTACCTTTGAGTTTAGGTGGAATTTTCTTATCACATAGGACTCCAGAGGCGAGCCTCCATTTCATCCAAGCAACCCCAATGCGATGTGTGACATCATCGTCGATGGAAGTAAATGGTATAACAGTTTAGAGTCAACAAACACTGTAAGAACTCATTATTTTAGTATCATGCATCAGAATTCCAGATTACGGAGGTAGTCAAATAGTTAGTTAGCTTTACCTTGTCCCTAGACATAACACAACATCAGCCATTTTGCAGTGTCTCTCAGCTGGATTCATCTCCTTTGGAGGTAGAGCATCCTGAGGAGAAAAACAAGAGGGGAATGAATGAGGTCAACAACAGAGTCATACATGGAATCATATTTTAGCCATAAAAAACCTTTGACGCGTTGGCTGAAATAACAGATAACAAAAAAAAAATTGAAACTATTACAACTTTTTGTCTTATTCATTGGATGCTCATGAGTGTACAACCTGTCAAACTTCTGTCTATATCTTTAATTGTTACTACTAAAGGGTCATGGAATGTAACTGTACAACTATAAAGAGAAGCCCAGATCCTTCATCCTAGGACTTTGTTATTAAACAAAAAGCTGTTTATGGTTACCTCCCAGTCAAGAACTGTGTCTTTAAGTCTTGCACCACAGCCCACCTTGGAACAACGCCGTGCAGTTTCCTTCAACCCAATAGTTTCTATTTCAAAATCCCTCATATACCTTCATGGGTCAATTCACAAAAATAGACTTTATAAGCAATCACCATAACGTTACCAGAAAACTACATACAATAAACAAAAATTGAGTGAATATACATGAATGTGGGAACATGCATAGTAGCAGAGGATAGCATGCTGCATAAAAAGACGGAATCTTACTCAATTCCACAAGAAGGGCATCGTTCCATAAAAGAATCCCCATGTAATTCAGAAAGCTTCTCCCTTGGAATTCCAGAGCGAAGATGAAGGCCGTCAATGTTCTACCATTTTCAAATAAGAATGATGTTACATTTTAATATCATCCACCAAGGGGTATAAATGTGCACCTTTTTGGAAATAGACAGTTGAAACTACATAGAGTAAATGGAATCTGAGGCTTTGTATTTAAGTAGAATAAACATCTCTTGATCAAGTGAAAGGTCATATTTTAAGCACATAGATATTCCCTCTGTCTCTCATTGGTTGAACTAATTTTGTCGGGCTGAGGGGTAAATGGGAAAAGTTTCGGATGGAAGGAAATGGAGTGAGTAATGGAAATCATCCACACCACTACCATAAAGTATACCCAAACACAATATTAAATTGGAATCAGAAGTGTTGTCTTTGTTATGTTGCTTCTGTTAGGTCAACAGTAAATATACTCAGAACAGAGCAAAACATAAATGACAACATCAATTTATCAACTTCACCTCAATCCCAATCTAGTTAAGGTTGGCTATATGAATCCTCTACATTACCAATCTTTTGGGTGGAATGATAACCGTGTAGGCGTTCATTCAATTGCTGGTTAATGATTATGTCACTATGAATTAGTTGATGTTGGCAAAAAGGGACGAGAGGGAGTTGCTCGGTTATTAAGAACCCCTCACCTCCAACTCTAAAGGTTGTGGGTTCAAGTCCCCAAGGGAGCTAAAGGATGAGAGTTCCTACGGAGGAGTAAAAAAAATTGGTAAAAAGGAGAGTCGACCATGTATACAGTCAAATAGTGCCATGAGAATAGGTCAAAAGAGCTATATTAAACTGAATGATTAAATCTTCAATCTCACCATCATCCAACTTTAATATATCAGTAGACCATGATTCGTTGATTAGCAAAGTAAGCTCAAATTTCAAAATGCTTTTAATTATGCAAATCACTAGTAACAATATCAAAACTATTCTAATGGTTGTGTTGTTTATTTCATACATCTATCCTATAGCATTCTTCCAAGGCAATCTAAGTCAAAGATTAATGGGTGTGTTCAATTGACATCCCTAGCTATCGATTAGCATGTCAAAGATAGATGTGGCTTCAGGCATAGACCCCAAGCAAGAAGAGTGAGCATAGAGTAGCTCTCTCCTCGTTTAACAGAGAGGAACTACATAGGAAACTGGAAGGGGCAGAACAGAGACTTTTCCTGGGAATGGAAATGGACAACTTAATGACTAATCAGAAGAAATGAAAAACAGGAGTGCGATTGGGGGTTGAAATTGCGACTTCATTTAGAAAGCAGCACTAGCTACAAACACAAAGCTGAAGTGATATAATTAATAACCATACAAACGTTAAACACACCCATATAGTAAGAAACCAATGATTCCACACCTGGCTTATAAGAAACTTTAGAAAACCCGCCTTCTCTAGTTCAACTAGGGCCATGTGTGTCATGCTTGGCGTTGCACGATGAAAAGGCAATGATGCTTCTGGTAGCGCTTTCCCTTCTCTCTACAATCAGTTAAATAAAAGGGATAAGAAGATAGAATAAGCCCCATAATTCTTTAGCGGCAAAGAATTGTTATATTATTTTAATCCGTGGAAAATGCTCCAACACTATATACAGACATTCACATCATAACCATTGCTTGATCCTGACAACATTACTGCAATGCTGTCTATCAAATGCCCTAAGGAATAATAGAAGTTATCTGTTCATTTCTCAATGAAAGATAATAATACAAATGCTTGTGCACTTAAGGGTGTACCTAGCAGTCAATGAAGTAGGTAAAAACCTTGGAAAACAGGATTCAAATCCCGCCAAAGACAAAAGAACACTAGTGGTTTATTCCCATCCACCTAAGCCTTTGGTGAGAAGATTTAACCAATACATGTGGTGGTAGAGATAGCAAACACATGGTGGAATAGTCGAGATGCTCACAAACTATCCCGGACACCACAGTTATCAAAAAAATCTATGTTACTCGAACTCTTCAAATATACAGCTAGTTGTGTGTTGAATCCTCTAAAAGCTATGCATTTTGAAGGATTTGACACGAGTACAACATCATTTTTGGAGGCCCAGAGCAACATAGAAAAGAATACAATTGCTTGTGCAATCCATATGCACATATGAACTATAGTGTATTTAATAGCTTCGTCCTACTTAGTAAAGAGATTAGTAATCAATACACTATTAAAAATGAAATAAGAGAACTAGACATTATACACAAACAATAACACATAAAAAGAGAATTGTGGTAGGTATCATGCATGTCAGTAGATTTAACATACTCGCACAGGAGAAAACAGCTCCTCCCATCGTAAGATAGATCATTCCTTTAAGGCCACCTTCCTTAATTCGTGTCATTATTACCAAGCAAAGTGATAGACCTACCAAACAACTTTATTGTGCAAGGTGCTCCTCCACTTATTTATATAACTTTCCAGATCAAATACACAAAAGAAAACTCTGCACCACCTTTAGATGATCAACACCTTGCAGGTAGAAAGAAGGATTGGAGATATTGACTGACCAAATTAGCTAGAATTACGTCGAAAGGGCAGCATTCAATTCTCAAATCTTAACATTTTAACATGGGTATCAACAGTAGAAACATGTCAAGCAATGTGCTTTCAGAAAGAGGGGCTTGCAATTCACTGATATAACTACAACACTACCTGAAGAGTCCAAATACCCTTGGGGCCACGAAAATCAGGTATACCACACGAAGTGGATATTCCTGCTCCTGTAAACACCACTAAATGCTTACTCTGTAGAAGAAACAAGAGTTAGAATGGGTTACTTCTAAAGAGAAAAGCTATACATGGCATAGCTAAGACAAAGACTGTTTTAAGGAGTCACCTTTTGTATCATCACAGCAAGTCTCTCAATCTGCAAAGTTTATGTTTAAAAAATCAGTATTTGTAAGAACACAGAAAAATAAAGGGATTCTTCCCCTTTTAACTGATCTTTGACAAGCAACTGAAAGAAAAGGAAGATCCTCCAGCACCAGAAAGTACTGATTTTCCAGAAAATCTTAAACAGCACAATGGATAGAAATTACAGCCAGAATCTAAATATTCAGCAATCAAAATCTACTTAAAATTATCTCCTTCTATTATTAACAATCAGATTTCACTTTAACGTGAGGACAACAAGAGAATGTATTTGGGTCCTAGAATTCCAACAAAGACAAAACAACAACAGAATGGGACAATGGAGATTGTGAAGATGATTTATATACCTGCCAGAAAAATTAAGTTCATTTTTGTTGCCTAGACCATAGATAACGAAAAGTTGGAAACCATATTTTCTACAGCAGTTGGAACTTCGAAATTCCAAATACCATTCCAAATGAACAACCATAAGTTTTTTGAGTGCTATCTAGGTACTCGTACTGATTTCCTACTACTTATCCTTTTCATTTTTTAATCAATGATTAACTAATGCTACCTTAAGCCCTTAACATAGAAGACATGCAATAGCAAAAGGAACGATGATCAAAGCTTAAATGCATAACTCGCATGGATATTCGACAAGCTGCAATAATATTGCTAATAGAAGGATTCCTCATTTCGTATAGTATTGAAGCCCTAAATACATGAAAGTTCTAAATTTGGTGGTGGAGACAAAGACGCTGAGCAGGACCGTCAAGTGCTTACACTGATACTATTTTTTATGGAAAACTGCGTATTATCTAATGAATCGAAAAGACTAAGGACTTTAGAAACTTATCATCCAATGTATAGCATGTATCTCATGAACAACACAATGCATGATACTATCAAAAAGCATTTGAACAAAATAACTAGAAAACTCCCAATGCTTCATGTTTTACACCCCTAAGCAGGCGCAGGCCCAGGTAGAGTCAAGGGGGTTCATCCGAACCCCTTTGGCGGAAAACTAAACCGTTTATACATGATTAAAATTATTTTTATGTATATATAGTAGACATTGAACCTCCTTTGACTTCTCCGTATATTTACTTTTTTATCTTTCGAACCCCTTTTAGTAAAAATCTTAACTTTGCCACTGCCCTTAAGATTTAACAATCCCTAATTAGATTAATGAAATTGAGATTATCAGGGTCCTATCACGCTCAACAATGTGGGATTTAATTCAGGATCTCATGAAAAATCCTAAATGCAAACTACCAAGCAATCAAAATCACCCCCAGTTCCTAAATTTCCATTCTTAATCAAGCACAAAAACCTAAACAAGTTTTATGGGTATTTGCAGTCACATAAAATGATCAAACAAGTTAAACAACACAACAATTAACACAAAAGGAGTAAAGGGTTGCAGAAAAAAGTGCCAAAAAAAAGAGAAAAAATCTCACTTTGTCTTGCAAAAGGAGAGGTGGGTCAAAATACTCAGTCATCCCAACATTGCCCACATCTTCTATAAAAGAGAGCTTTTCAGCATAACCCAGAGACATTTTTTTTTCCTTTGTTCTTCAGGAACAATCTGCTTCTTCTTTATTTTCTCTGTGAAAAAAAAAGATTGATTGATCACTGAAGAATTAGAAGCAGCGGAATACTCTACAAAGTCAGTATTGCTGTGTAGTAAAGATGGCAAAGTATTTACCTTTTTTTTGCCCCCCTTGTTCCCCTTTTTTCTCTTTTATTCCAATTTTTTTATCCGATATTCGAATTGGAGCATGATAAATCTGTATTTGTATTGTGTAAGGCCCATTCGTATTGGAACACGATACATTCGTGTTTGTATCATGTAGGGCCCATCCGTATTGGAGCACGATACATTCGTGTTTGTGTCATGTAGGGCCATCCACATTAGAGCACAATGAATCCGTGTTTGTGTCATGTAGGGCTCATCTGCATTGGAGCACGATAAATCCATATTTGTGTTGTGTAGGACTCATTCGGAGAGAAAATGCTCCCTATTAAAGATTTTTCTACATTGAGGCTCAAATTCGACCTTTGATTAACGGAGAAGTAGCTTTATCCAATGCATCATATTATTTGGTGGTTATTTCATTTCAGCTTGTTTTCATTAAGGGGCATTTTGGTGTGAAAATATTCTTATTTGAAAATTAAAATTGTGTTTGATAATGAACAAAAATTGAAGTCATTTTTTAAATCTAATGAGTAATTTTAAATAAAATTGAATATTGAAAATTCAAAAATATATATAACTAAACATATTTTTCGAAACTCCAAATAGAAAGCAAGAAATTTCATGGCCTTGTAATCTCATTCTGTATCTTTCAGAGGGGCCCAAAAAGTATTTAGTACACTGTCATGAGGGCCCAAATACCTTTTCTATTTATTTCAAATGAGAAGATACCAGAAATGGAACTTTTTACCTTCTTAGGTTCATGTTCTAATTGAACCAAAGACTCTTTTTTTCTACCTTTCAATTTATACAGCAGGAATTCAAATAAAATTAAGATAAAATGAAATTTTATTTGAATTTTAAGTTTTAATTCTTTTTTTTGTGGGGTTGGGGGGTGGGGTTCCTACTTTGTAGGAGACCTTGTATTATTGAGAGCTTTGCTTTTGTGTCCTTATTTCAATGACTTGAAGTTGAGGTTTGAGTAGAACATTGACTTTATTCAATTCTCATTGAGTCAATTTGATTTTTGTCTATTCATTTTGCTGTGCAAATTGATCGATTGGTATTTTACTAGAGCTCAATTAATTTAAACTCAATAATATATAAAATTTGTTATATGTAAACCATTTTAATATTTGAATTCGATATATATCTATTAAAAGATGGAATGGTTTTATGAATTCCATCATTCTTCATAGTGGTTTGCACTCTTTTTAGGAATCAAAGTGATTTAGGCTACATATCCAAGTGAAAAGTTCCAATTTCTCTACTAAATTATGTTTCTTTTCTTTCTTACCATTCAAGGACTCACCTTGCCTTAAAAAAAAGTTATTAAAAAGAGGAAATGAATTTCTAAGTGAAAGTTATATTAGGGTTTTGCCCTGATTTTCTTATCATAATTTAAGATTTATTTTTTCTTAAAGAAAAGACAAAACATTACCATAAATGTTTTTACTTTTCCTGAAAGGAAAATATAATATTCTTTCATACTTGGTTTATTCTTTCCTTTTAGGAAAAGGTTTTGGAGTAGCTAGTTATTTTCTAGTAGGAAAGGTTTTAGGACTCTATAAATATAGGTTTGTTTCTTCTAACACAATAACAATTACATCCACAATGTAATCGTTTAAGAGTCTTGTTTATGGGGAGATTTATTCTCTCTAAAGTTTCAATATTTTTCTTTATATTAGTTTTGATATAATAATATTTTGATTTTTAGTATAAGTTTTTGTTATCTGATTTATCAACTATATGATTTGCAAATTGTAAACTTCCGCATGACGCCCTAATCATCCTTCATAACCCAACAAGTTAAGTTTTCTATTTTTCTAGTGTTCTTAGCTTCTCACCCTTCAACAAGCCTCGTCTTAATTCTATCCTTGTAGTCTCCCATTTGCACCACCCCACACTCCTAGTCTCACTTCCACCTTTATCTCTTATAATATTTATCTAGATTATATACAAATGGTTTCAAAATAATATATTGTATTCACATAACGAACAAAAGATAAGTAAAAAAAATCTTCAAAAGAATTGATTTTGTCGGTCACTTGAGAATCTACAAATATCTACTTTACATTAGAGTTTGAATAATCGAGATTCATGTCGTGTAGGCCGTATAGGCGGGGAAGCGCAATCCAAAACTCAAATTTAAAACTTTTGATTAAGAGAGAAGCAACTTCACTCACTACATCATATCTTTTGGTGGTGCGTTTACCCTTTTTTTATTATTATTATAGATAAGGTCTTGTTTTTGAGGAAGATTTCCAATTGAAAAGAAATACTATGTCTATACAAATCAGATAACATAATAAATTTTGACCCAAAAAAAAAGATAACATAATAATTAAAATAATACATACTGCTTAACTATTTAAGCTATAAATATTAGATACGGGAGCCTTAAAGCTTAAGACTCACAAGTCCAACTTCAGATGCATGTCTAAAGTTTCACGCATATAGAATTGATTTTAAAGTGACAACATTTGCAATTTGTTTCATGAATTTTGGTTATATTCTAAATAAGAGACTTGAAATTGGTTATATGTGTAATATACACTTCCCTTGAAGCTCTATATTCGTACAAACATTTAAAATAAGAACAAACTTTAAATGATTGTGTGGCCCATCAATATCTCACGAATTCGGATGTAACAACAATACTAAAAAAGGAAATTTTCGCAAATAGTCACTATAATAAATTTAATTATGCTCCATAGCTATAGTTTGCATATTTACGGATTGTAGCTACAGTTTAAACTGTCTCATTTGCATAATTTGTAGATTTGTATAATTCGCAGGTACATTTGTATAATTGAGTTTGAAATAATATAAAGGGATACCCCTGAATGGACAAAGGATTTACTTAGGACTGATGAGGTTTACTTGGGACAAAGGATCAAGAACCACTTTTAGCTTTTGAGTGGTTTGGAAAGAAAAGAGAAGAAGTAGTGGAGGGAAAGAATGTGGGAGACAAGGGAGAATGATTTAGAGAATTAATGGTAAAATAAAATGTTCAATATTATACTTTTAGCGGGTCGAGTTAAATGGGACGGGTCATTAACTGGTTTAATAGATATGTATTTGACTCTTAAAATTGTGGTTAATAATTAAAATTTTATGTCACTAAATTTTAATTAAAAAATAATTAAATAGGTTGAGTGACTTTTGAGTTGAAAATGAAAGTTGAGTGACTTTTTGTGAAAACAATTGATAGTTGAGTGACCATCAAAGTTATGAACTCGTGATCCTATGACTTACCTCTATTTCAATGAGGATGGTCTGGTCCAAGAAACCTCTGCAATTCATCTATGAAGAAACAAAGTGGATGTGTCAAATTTGCCAGAATTGACGGTATGTTTCATTTTTATCTATATCACTTCATTCAGGTCTATTTAATTCTAATACTTAAGAAGTAGATTATAAGTAACTTGCATAAGTTTTCCATAATTATTTTAATCTAATTTGACTATTGATGCTTAATATAGTAGTTTCATAGATTAATTGTATACAAATAATTGTATGTGTTTTTCAAGGCTCATATGCCATAGCCCATATCATATGAAGTATGTCCAATGAAATGCAGAAAGCATAACTTCTTACCTGATTAGAAACTCACTGAACAATAATACTTATTTGGAATATTATAATTGTATTGACTGCACTGAATACGAAAAACAAAAAGAAAGACTCATGTCATGTATCCATTGTTTGGTTTGGTGTAAATACTCAGTATATAAGTAAGTTCTTAGATTGCCGATCAAAGTCTTTATGAACCAAACGGTTGATTTGTTCCTCATAGATGAACAAACGCTTGAGTAAAGATGAGCCGGTGAATCTGTAATGATTCATGATATTTTGGAGGACCAAAATTGGGGAAACCAAAAGTCAATTATTCCACTGCTATGTAAACATGTATATTAAAGGGAACAGGTTGAAGAGTAAATGTATATGAAACTTTGAACAGTTGGGTATATTACTGTAATAAAGGGGTGGGAGGCCATTCTAAATGTGGCTGCAGCCTGGTCTTCAGTGCAATCTAATTTTGCAACATGCACACTTTAAATTTATGTGAGCGTAGTTTCAGAGGCGTATTCAGGATTTCGGCTAGATGGGTGCACGATTACGAAAAAATGTATCTTAAATATAAATTTGATCGATTTGACTTTTAGTTCGTAATATGAACCATTAAAGTTTTAAAATTATAGGTCCAAAATATATAATACTACTAGTTTTAAATTTTAATATACACATTTGATTTAATTATATAAAAAATTTACAATGTTAATTTTTTTAGGAATTCTCAATGTAACACACTTGAAAATTTTGAAAGAATAAATTAAAGGAAAAAAACAAAAGAAAAATTAGTTGAAACGACAAAAGGGTAACTAATAACCACTTGGAAAAGTATTACTCAAAGAGACAAGATAGATATAAGATTTAAATTTCTATCATCACTTAGAGAAGTGCACCCCATCATCTTCTCATTATTATATGATACTTTGAACATGGGTTCACACATCTATATTTAAATATTTTTTTAAAAATATAACACTACTATATATAATCTAGAAGGGGAGCATGGGTTCACGTGAACCCACGGCACCCCCTCTAGATACGCCTCTGCGTAGTTTAAAGTTTTAAGAAAAAACAACAAAAAATTGAAATTTGTGATTTTAAATGGTGTCATTAATAAAGATATTTAGAATTTTGGGTTTTAGATGAAGCTGTGTTATTTACTCGAAGATGAGTTAAGTACAAGGGTTGTAAAGAAGTGATAAGTATTCATTCATCCTTAACCAAAGTTCTCGAGTTTGAGTCTCTCTAACTGTGGAGTCGCCTTTGTTAAGATGCGTTTTACAAAAATAGGAGTCATTGTCAAGAAAAGATCAATTTAGTTAGTAGTAGTACAGCAACTTCCAGTTAGTGGGGCTTGTGAACTTTGTGAAAAGTTGTAGAATGCCTCACAAGTTTTGCAAGGTTGCCTAACCAACTGCTAAATCCGTAGTCAAACACTGTAGGCCCAGAATACTCTGGACAAGTGACTCAGTGCTCTAATTTCAATGACCAATTCTAGAAGGAATCTCAAAATTTGAGTTTGAAACCTGGAAATCAGTGACCATAAACAATGGTGGATCTAGAATTAGCATTTGAACTGTTCGAAGAATAAAAATAAAAATACGTGAATGTTGAGATGCTTTTTAATGTCCTGAACCGCTGAGTTAACCTTTTGCATCTTGTTCAACAGATTCAGAATTTGTATATATAAGTACATAACGATATAAAATCTAAGTCATATGTATACCGTGTAATATTTTGATGAGAGGTTCAGGTGAACACCTCCCGCCCCCTAGATTTACCCGTCAGTGAGTCAATTAAAAAGTACAAAGACGTGTTATATATATATTCATTTCTTTTGGTTAATTCTCGCAAACCCCAATCCCAANTGCGCTGGGCCCACAAGATAGTGCCACGTAGGCCAAAAAGGGGTAAAATATTACATATAAAATAAGTTCAGGGGGTAATAGGACCTTAGTAAAGGTTAGGTGTGTCTCTGGGATTTCGGGCATAGGCTGGAGGGGTACTTATGCATTTTCCCTAAAATCTAAGTCATATGTATACCGTGCAATATTTTGGTGAGAGGTTCAGGTGAACACCTCCCGCCCCCTAGATTTACCCGTCAGTGAGTCAATTAAAAAGTACAAAGACGTGTTATATATATATTCATTTCTTTTGGTTAATTCTCGCAAACCCCAATCCCAAAAATGATTTTAGAATTCATCGATCTGTTAATGTAGCTGTGAAGCAATTGATTAGTTTATTAGCAATTGTTTAAGCACGATAACCAATTTAAAGAAAGAAAATAAATAATATGTTATAACGGTCCAAAAATGTTTATTTATGTCAATAATAATGATACATGGAGAACTTATGCAAGGGTTAACACAATAACACCGAACAGATTGTTATACATGAATTACTTACTTTGAATGGACATATTTATCTTTAAATACTAGTTTAATTCTTGCATAACTTAATTCAAATAGGAGTATTATTTAATGCTTGTCAATCAAATTGTACATTAATAACAGTGGGATTTTATGACTGGATACAAAAGTTTAAGATATAAATGAAGATTTTTTACTTTTGTAATTTTAAATTAAATTTGTATGTAATATTTTAAGTTTTGACATCTTAAACTTGTTAAGTACAATGTTAAAATCGAAAAACTTATCAAACATAAGAAACATATACTTGTTAAGACGGAAAAGCAAAATACTTAAATTAGGGAGGGAGGGAGGGAGTATAATTAAGATGGCCATGGAAATATAATAATTAATGGTTCACTCGTCAAGGATGATTCATATTACATTAATCAAAATTCCAAATCAACTTAAAGAAAGAGAATCAAAGAAGAAGTAAATCCAAAAACTTAAAAAAAGAAACAAAGGCAAACCACAAAGCCTGACGGGAACTGGGAAGTATAGAAATAGACTAATAGTACTGTTACTATCTTTAATTTGATGACCAAATTAACAAAGAAAAAAATAAAATAAACACCTAACAGAACCAACTTTCTTTTTCAAACCCCTAAGAAAATACAATTAAAAACTTACATCAACAAATTGAAGGCAAACCATAAACTGAAAACGGCGGCAAGTGATGCTCCGGCGTTGTACTTAACAGCACCGCTATCTGTCAAATCATCAGCATCACCGTTGGGACCATCCGCCGGGGAATCCGCTGGAGAATCAGCCGGCGATGCAGGTGCTGGTGGTGACTTGGAGTGCTTAGGAGATTCAGCACGGGACTCCGGCGCCGGCGCCGGCGCCGGAGTATGAGCAGCCTTGAACAATTCCTTGGGTAATAACACCTTATCAAGCGAGTAAATCGCTAATGGCAGTTTATCAACTAAAGTCGCCGTGATTTTCGCCGTCACAATTTTCGTCTTTATAGTAACATCTTCACCGTCATTTTGAATGACTACAGCGTACTTCTTAGCTCCGTCAGTAGCTAAGGTGTTCATATCTCCGTTATTAGATTTCAAATTCGAAATCGATTGGTATATAGGAATTCCGTGATACTCGAGCAGTGATTGTTTCCCTTCCGCTGTTAAATTCTTAAATTTAGGCAAAAATTTCTTCATTGCATCATCTCCGGGACAAAATATTGTTAATCCACCATCAACATTGTCCTCAAATGTCTTTTCAGCCGGAGAAGCTAAAAGAGTCTCGGCGAAAACTTTGCAGCCTTTAGCTGACATTAGAGAAGTGAGATTCATTTGGCTTGGTCCTGGAGTCGGAGCTTCAGCTTCGTCTGAGGGCAGAATCGTATTTATTTGAATAACGGAGATGTTGTAAGGAATCTCCTCGATCGATTTTACAAATTTAGCCGGAGGAGGGCCGTTGTAATCAGCCGGACTGAGCCCAACTTTACCTCCTTTTAGATCAGTAATGTTTACGAATCCAGAAGAACCGGTAGCTGAGCCGGTGGCTTGGAACATTGTGGCTGCAAGTGCGGTGCCGTTAGTAATCTGGTGAAGCTTTTTCGCGTCGAAGTAATCGAGAAGCACGTGAAAAGAGAGAACGTTTTTTATAGTGTAGATAGATAAGTGCTTGGAGAGTAGATCTGACATTCCGGCATTATCTACAACACACACAGTGATGGTTTGCCGGCGGTTAATTTCAGCGGCGAGGTGTGTAGTTGTTAAGTAATGGTTGAAAGTAGAGAACTGTGTATGGCTGGCTAGAATGTGGGTAATGTTGTGAGCTTCAGTGGCACAAATAAGGAAGACTACGGAGAGAACCACCGCAGCCACAGTGGCCGACGACGGAAGCTGCATGTCGGTGTTGTTAGAGAGAGTAATTCCTGTGACTGTGTGTGGGAGTGTGGGAGTTGTTATTGGGGCAAGTGAGATATTAAGTGACTGCAAATTTATTGACCAGGTACGAACCTTATAGTAATAATGTATTTTTACACATATAACATGCTTTCACATATCCTGATATTATGGGCAACAGAGCTATAAAATAACGAGAAAAAAGTACTCTTCATATATATATATATTTTTCCATAGGAGTTAAATATTTCATTCTAACTCCTACGGTAAGTGGTTCTCTTCTAGACAGATATCTCGTGAAATTAGTTAATGTACATGAAAGTTGATTTAGAGATCACGATAAAAATAAAAAAAGTGATTCTCTTCCACATTTAGTGAGTGTACAGGAGAAACTAAAATGGAAAAACATTGGGAAAATATATGAAATAACAAACTATTAATTCAAATTAAATGTAATAGTCATAGTTTATTTTATTTATAAGCAAACATCCCATTTTTTGTCATCTAGTTCGGTATACAATTAGTCATTTTCGGTATACAATTACCCATTCGTTATACAAATGTATAAAATGTTTAAAATGTGTTTATATTTGTATAAAGCGAGAGAAAAGTGTATATACAAATACAAATACATATACTTTCGTCCTNTTATTTATAAGCAAACATCCCATTTTTTGTCATCTAGTTCGGTATACAATTAGTCATTTTCGGTATACAATTACCCATTCGTTATACAAATGTATAAAATGTTTAAAATGTGTTTATATTTGTATAAAACGAGAGAAAAGTGTATATACAAACACAAATACATATATTTCCTTCCTATACACCTATAATTATATAAATATGAATCTTATTATACAAATTACAATATATAAATGAATTTATACAAAACTGAACAATTGTATAAAATTGAATGTATTTAGCGAATTATACAAATCAAAAGTTCCATAGCAAACATAAAATTTGCTATGAAACGTAATTATGCAAACTATAGTTATAACGTAAAAATATAATTTTTATATTTGTTATACGTGAAAGTAACTCAAAAGCATTACCATATTATCCGAATTCTTTTTTTTTTTTCTCTAAAAGGTTAATATTATCCTGATTCGGTTACACCCTTTCCTTCGCAAACAAACAAATATGCATGTGGGGATTCCGTGAAGGTGATCATTATGTGTAAAATAAAGTACTAATAATTTATAATTTCACTTATTAAAAGTAATACTAGTAACATATTGTAGACTAGTCATAGCCCATCTTTAAAAGTTTTGTTGCAACTAACATAAACTAAAATTTGATTTTCTGTAAAGGAGCTCTAGAATTAAATACTCTCATTACTTGAAATTAAAGAAAAGAGGTTACGTGAAAGCTAATATTGAAGTGTTGGACCATTGCTAATGCTAAACATTTTTTTTTCTACTTCTTTAAAAAGTTAAGTGTCTTTGGTTTATGTTACTCTACCTTACCTTTTATTTGCTGATATTAAAAGAGATGAAACGTCTAATTTTTGGTTCAATTACCATATTATTTATTGGTGTTATTTTGTATTCTATATTTTTATTTTCTTCATGTTGTTATGTTTTATTTGAGTCAATGATAATTTATCGGAAACAACATTTTTATCCTCTTTTCATATCTTACTTGTAGAATTTCACCGAATATTTGTTATTGTTATACCATTCCTACTTGAAGAATTTTTCCTACTTTATTCTTAAGAGTGTTTAGTAACTTCGTTGACTTAACGAAACAAAACTTCACTAATTTCACACCAATTAGAAATTCTCTTTTTATCTTTTATTCTACCTGAGGTAAAAAGAAAAAAAAAAAAAAAAAAGGTTATCGTGATTCTTGAGTACACTAGCATGATTAACATGTAAAAAGAAAATACATGTGAAAAAATTAATCTCTTAAATATTGAGAGATATCGAAAAGAAAAAAGAAGATAAAGTAGAAACTTACAATTTATACTCTATACCTTACAATTTACATTTTAAAGTTGAAGATAGTTTTTAGTACTCTATACTTACCATTTATATCGCTTAAATAGTCACCTTTTAAAGCATTATATTTCGATGCCCAATGTGTGCACGTAAAATAGAAAAACAAATGTTACTAACATAAAGTAATTTAACAAATACTTGACCATATGTTAAAAATATACAATCCTTATAGGACTATTCTCTTAATTTCATTAAATAATTTAGAAGAAAAAAATGGACGGTGGTCTGATTGAGTATGTCACTGCGTTAAATATGCTAATCTTTGACCTTGTTATCTACCGATTTTCTCCTCTACTGATTGATTGATTAGTTAAAATACAAAAAATGTGATGTAAATAATGTTATTCTCTTTATGTGTGTTTGGTATGAAGGCACTTAATTGATTGATCTTTTAAAAAAGTTATTTTTTTATATTTGATAAGTAGCAGAAATTAGGGATGGCAATTGGAAGGGTTGGGTCAAATTTGGGTGGAGCGTAATGGGTTAAGACAACAATTTTGTCAAGAACTAACCAAATTCAAATTTGCTTGTGTCAAAACGTGTTAGGAAATGAGTTATATAACGGGTCAAGACTGAACACAACTCAATTTTTACTAAGCTTAATTATTTTTTTGTTCTTTTAAATTATTTAAGTACCTAATAAAATTATTATTTTTCTTTACTATAGCCATATATAACATGGGTTGGATTGTAATTATTGAGCTAATGAATGAACAGATCAATAACTAGTCCAAACTTAAACATATTGAGCGGGTTGAGTTTAATTTTGTTATCTCTAACAGAAACTAATGAGACATTAAACGTGAGATATCAGTTATGATATTCTTTTATATATATTTTTTCACAGAGAAAGTTACTTATTGATTAAGAATTTATTTTCTTAAATAAAAAATCTTTAAAACTAAAATGAAATACTAGCAGAAAAAGAGGAGGAAACTAAGGCTTAAAAGATGGAGTTCAAATAAAAGGCCACCACGTGTATAAAGCATGACTGTCAGTGATACATAATTACGTAAGCCAGGTGCGTGCCCACAAAAGTTATTCGGTAAAGAAAATATTTAAAAAAAAAACGAATTTTTTATTTCTCTTTTGTTGCGTAAATAAGTAAATTATATTATTCTAAAAGCATTTGTATATAATCTAGATAAATATTAAGAGAGAATGAATACGATTGGAGTGCAGAAAACACAATTAATGTAGAATACTATTTATGAAATTTGTTGAATAATATCATTTTCGATCTTGTTTATAAAACATTTTTTCCCAAAGAAAATTTTAACCAATAGAATATTGAAACTTCAGAAAATATTGTACGAGACTTCATTAGATTTTCCGTTGACGGGTAGGATTCTCTGGCAACACTCTCAGCTTTTTTAGCGTTTAATATTGTACTCTATCACAGCTATTTAGATTGTGATTTAGTATTAAATTTCTTAAATTACTACAACTCATTGGATTCCACCATTAATTTTGTGGCAAAGTCTGATTCATATATATATATTCATGGACCTTATATTATAAAATTATTATTTTTTATTTTTTTACTATGGATTTGATGAAATATATATACACTATAAACGTTAATTTCATTATAAGTATAGTAATAAATGATTGGACCATGCAATTTATGTGTTTGATGGGTTCTGTCACGCTAGTGATGAGTTTAAGCTTCACTCTATAGCCCTTGGATAAACATCTATGATGGTTTTTATCATAATATTTATTTGGGGTTGGCACCATGGTCCAGGGGTGTGACTTAGTAGAAAATACCGTGGTTAAAAATTCTGAGGTCTTAATTTCAAGTGGAGATAAAAATATTAGGTGTTTTTTTATCATCGTTACCTGATACTTGTGGGAGGTCATAGATAGCAGTGGACCAAATCATTCATTAATCCGAGGTATGATTCGAACAGATATGCAATTATTTTTGGTCTCAAATACTACCTTTAAACTGAAGTTGTTATAATTCCACTTCTGCTCCAAAATCTATATACAGTACAACACAAGTAACTTTATTTGGTCTTCGTTTTCTTGTATATATCGAAATAAAAAAACAAGAATTAAAATGCTAATTAAGTGGAAGTAATTATAGAAAGAAAAGAAGTTTGTCCTTGTGCACAAATTTCTTCATATGCCAACCAACTTGTTGATTTTGTGCGTTTGAATATTTGCTTGTTGATAGAAAATGATAATCTTTCAAATGAGAAAATAGAGAAAAAAAAATCATTACAAAAACATTCACACATAGGGATAAGTTCCAGCTAAAAAAATGTTTAAAAAATTGTAGTTGGAACGATGAAAACAAGTTCATGCAGAAATGTATGGATAAGACTATTGTAATAGTGTTTTTTGTGGTATAGTCCCCACATAGCGAAAGCTTAGTGTACCAGACTGTCATTTTAATATATGACCATAATATGTTGTGATGGAACAGTAAGTACCATGTTTATGATTTGAGGTCTCGAATTCAAGCTCTGAGAATGGTGTTTACTATGGTTGGGAGTAAACTCTTTTATTCCACATTTGAATAGATGATTGAAAAATGTAGCATCAGCTTGAGAAGATGAACTTACAATTGTTAAAACATAAAATTGAGTAGAAATGTGTTGTTACACAAGGCACAATAACAGCAACAAATTTGCATTAACATACAAATATGGAAACAATAGAGTAATATAATTAAACCAACATAAAATCAACTGTTATCTAAGAAAACATAAGAGTTCAAAAAAACAAAATGCCTAAAGAAAAAGTGGCCATTCATGCCACTCATACGGAACTAAATTGGTGTGCGTTTTGCTATTGCCATTGCCAAAATCACACACTAACTTTGAAGAAGACTTGTCCATGTCGTAGCTCATCAGAACACCACCTTTTTTGTTATTTAAAACAATAAGAATTAGCGGCTCAGCTGGGTGAAATGTCATATCGCGATTAGATTGAATACGTCCACTCTTTAAAAGTCCCGAGTTACTAACACAAGTGTAAACTTGAATACAAACACTTACTGTAGTGTACTGCTCCCATATAGCTGTCTTGTCTCGCACACCGCTCTTCAGGTGCCAAACACACATATCTCCAAAATTCATGTGTCCAGGACTCGTACCTCCATAACAGAGAACTCCTCTCGATACACCTAAACATCTCTTATGTTGATAATCAAGTTCATCAGGCACATCGATGCACCAAAAACACGTATTGACACTATCATATACGTTGATTCGAGGTCCAAAATCAAGCCAATAGAACACTCCATCAATAGATCCTCCTGATTTTAGCCAGTTTGAAGGATGGTGAACAGAGGTATGAAAATCAATACGAGGAATTTCAAGTGCGAGGTTTATCTTAACCCACACATTTCTTCTCAAACTTTCAATTGTTACCATTGATTCTGCAGGTATCTCATAACGAACTATAGTAAATGAGACAATATCACTATTAATTGGGTCATCTAACTTGCAATTAAACCCAATTGCAACATGTTTAGCACATGATGGTGCTTGGGGAAGGGCAATGGATTGCCTTGTGGCGGGATTATAAACATAGTAATGTTGTTGATATATTTCTTCCTCACAACAAAGGAGAAATCCCATCGACGATGCAATAATGTATAGGCTATGGTCAGGTAGAAAATTTACAGACTCATCGAAATTTTCTTTAACCATATTCTTCTTCTCTGATGAAGTGAAGAAAAAATGAATTGGGGATTGTGTACCTATAGGTTGGTAAAATAATCCTATAGTACGAGTACACAATTGTCTCTGAGAACGAGAGTCAGATACATGTTGTCCCCAAATCCGAGACACACATTTAAATCTCGCAAGGGATTTTGAAGGTAACCGATGCAATATATCAATTATTGTGTCTTCTGACGGCTCCATGACAATCTGCAAATTCAATAGAATTGACAGTCTAAAACCAGCAATTCAATTAAATTGATAGTGTAAAACCAAACTATAATTAGAGGCATTATGTTTGATAGTGTAAAACCAGCAATTCAATAAAATTGATAGCCTAAAACCAAACTATATTTCATACTAACAAAAACCATCAATTGAGTTAGTGCTTAGTGCATATTCGGGGGAGGATCTGCTATTGAGGTTACAGGTTAACAGATTGCAAGTTTGGATGGCTTTCATACTAATTAAATCAAAATCATCAATGAAAAAACAAAGATTAGATAATTAGTAAACTAATTAAAAACCGGCAATTAATATACTAACCTCAAATAGGTTTTGAAGATTGAAAAACAAAGATGAGAGTTCACAACTTCTATTAATATACTGTGTTTGTGTGTTATATAAAGACTCAAATTAGAGTTTTACTAGCGGTGTTATTCCTGTCATCACGGGCTCAATAACTATTCGAGAAAATAAGTTTTTTATTTGTGGATAATTATCTTATTATTATTTAATAGTATTAATTTGATTCCGGTAAAATAAGATAAAATGTGCCATCACGGGCTCAATAACTATTCGAGAAAATAAGTTTTTTTTTTTTGCGGATAATTAACTTATTATTAATAATTAATATTAATTTGATTCCGGTAAAATAAGATAAAATGTGCAAAAATAGCTTTAAGCCATAGTTAAAGCACAATAAATTGTGACAATCTATCATAATTTTATGGTTAAATTCTGGTGATCCGTTAAGATATGATCAAATATTTAGAGATTTGTTAAAATTTGGCCATAAATCCATATGATTTAGTTAGGGTTTATGACAAGCTAAGTTTCACACAATAATTTGAATTTGTTAAAATTTGTTTACTTTTACAAAAATGCAGGTTTAACATCATAGTGATAGAAATAATTCAGGTACTTGCTCTCCCATGTCTCTTATTACAATTCAAAAACAAGAGAAAATGCTAATACTAAAAGTATATTTACTTCCACCAAGTACTCCTTAATTATCACGATTAGGGGCCGTTTGGTTACTGGTTAGAGTTATGCAGGTATTAGTTATACATGGTTTAGTTATGCAGGTATTAGTTATGCAGGGTTTAGTTATGCAGGTATTAATTATGCAGGGTTTAGTTATGCAGGGTTTAGTTATGCAGGTATTAGTTATGCAGGGTTTAATTATGCGGGTATTAGCTATGTGGATATTAGTTATGTAGGTATTATTTAGTTATGTAGAGATTACAATACATGAATTATTAACTATTATATTAAACTTGTAGTAAATTATTAATATATATTATTTACAAAATAATAATACATGTTAATAAAATGTGGAATATATTGAATAATATACAATACTAATATTTTTATTTTTTTTTAATCAACATTGGACCATGTCTATTTATTCATCAAATAAAAATGTGTCCAAACAAGGTCCAAGAGTGACCAAGTCGGTCAACAAAATAGACAAAACAAAAACAACTAGAAATAATCTATTTGGAAACAAAAAAAATCCTAAACTGATAGAACAACTCCAGCATAATGCTAATATTTGATTAGCATATGTACCGTCAAAAAATATACAATCAAATCTCTAATATTAAAAAAATATTTATATTTGCATAAATAAATAAAAACGGTAAATATAAAAAAAAAATGAAAATAGTCTATATATAAAAAGAAATAAAAATAACAAACGTAGATAGGAAAACAATAAAGTTTCCAATTAAATTAAATAAAATAAATTAAAAGAAATGAAAATGATTTATATATAAAAAGAAATAAAAACAACAAACGTATATAGGAAACAGTAAAGTTTTCAATTAAAAAATAAAAAATAAATTAATAGGGTAAATATGTAATCTATCATTTTAATACATGTATAACTAATACCCACATAACTTATTCCACCTTCTACCTTGCATAACTTTATACATAGATTCCCTCATAAGTTATGTTGGTATTAATTATGTAGGACTACAAAAATGCAACCAAACACCGTATAAATTAATACATGAATAACTTTTATACAACATTTAAATTATTACCAACCAAACGTGGTATAAGTTATGCTGACTTTTATACCTAATACAAAACTTCTATCAAACACAGTAAAGCTAATGCAACTTTTTATACATGAATAACATGTCTCTTATACAGTAACCAAACGACCCCTTAGTGTTAACCTAAAATAAAAGTTGGGAATAAAGTACTTAAAGAGCAAATAACTTAAGGGATATGCTCTATTCGATATTGTATTAAATTAGAAGTCTAAATATAACGAAAGAAGTAAACATTTGGCTACAAGTCAGGGTATGCATGCCGGTTTTTCGGTTAGACAGGTAGCAATGGGTAGCATGGAATTTAAAATTTCACTGCAATTATTTATTATAAATGACATTGAATGAATGAAAGTGTCAAAAAAAATTACAATAAATGTGATAAAAGACTTAATAATAGGAATTTTGTGCAATATTGGGCCGGATGCATTCAAATTGAAAGTGCGGCCCAAATAGCAAGCCCACTTAGAACCACCGGCACCTTGAATACTGAAATTGCAGACGAAACATCATCAGCAACTGGTGCTGGTGAAGTTCCCGGTGATAAACTCGCCGGCGCTGTAGTAGGTCCATTAACAGATTCTGCCGGACTTGCTGAACTTGAAGGTATGCTTGGGGATGCTGACGGTGTCGCAGTGCTGGCCGGAACATCCGCTGCCGTCGGGGAAGACGCCGGAGTGCTCACCGGAGTTGATACCGGCGGAGGAGTTGCAACAGAAGGAACCGGAGCAGATCTACTGATTGACGGAGTGAGTGCTGGTGAAATGCTGGTTACTGGAGAAGCTGCTTTCGGTGACTGTACCGGCGCAGCAGACGGGCTAACTGTAGGAGCCGAGGGCGAAGACACCGGCGAACTAGCCGGAGAAGAAACCGGTGGTTGAGATTTTACTGCTGGTGATTTAGTCGGAGAAGAAACCGGTGCTTGTGATTTTACCGCCGGTGATTTAGTAGGAGAAGAAATTGGGGATTGAGAAGGTGCATTTTGTGCTTCACCGGAATTTAACACGAGAATAAATACGATTACAATGCCAAATAATTTAGACATATTGCAATGCTAGAAAATGAGAAAGAACAGAATATTCCGGTGGTCGTTAAACTAGCAGGAATTGAGAAAGAATAGAATATTCCGGTGGCCGGAAAACTATAATCAACTGAATAAATAAATACTGAAGAATATTGAAGAGAATGTTTGTTTGGGGAGAAATATATAGCAAGTGAAACTAAACGTTGCGTTCATAAAATTTTAAAAGCAAAGTTACCGTTGATCGTCGTGGGGCTCCAAAGGATACGGCGGTACGGCTTGTCGCAGTAATGTAGCCGTTGTTGAAAAGTATTTCCCGAGTTCGGTAAAAATTTACTCGTACTTGATGTTTATACTTAAAATCGGAGTTAGAATTTTAAGTTTATAGAATTTGAATTATTAGTTTTCATTATAGATGAAATTGTTAAGTTTTTGATGAACTATTTATACATATTACATGTATTCAACAGCAATATAGAGTTTACGTCAAAATTATTTGATTCTCTTAAATTCGTGATGAGCATGCTGGCATTGTCCCTGTCTGCACCAGAGGTGAATCTATAGTATCAGTTGGGGTTCTCGAGAATCTAATTGTTCTTACTTGAACCCGTTATTTATATTGAGAATCCATAATTATATAAGAAATTGATAATTAGGAAACCCACAATTAAAAGTCGTGGTAGTTCAGTTTGAAAGAAAAGGTAGTTCAATCAACCGCGAGTAGAAATCCTATAAAAGGAAAGTATGATATCTCTCCTAGCCTTCTTCCGAGCCACGTTAGCTCATATCATAGGGCTTTTTTTTAATTTTTAAGAAAGGTTGGTTCAATAGATAAGAAGAAACTCAATTTCGATGCTCTTGTCCTTCACGCAAGATCGATTCCCCTCGAAGTTATACAAACATTCTTTTATTCATTATTATTATTGTGCATTACTCCTTTTGTTTAATTGAAATTTCGAGAGTCAACTAAATTTATTGATATAAATATTCAATCATTATTTTAGCATCAAAATTAAACTGAGTAACAAGACTGCAAAAAATACTTCTCGTTCAAATAAAATACATCAATCTAGGGGCATTTATAGGGTCATTCAATTCAATTTGATATTTTTTGCTTTAACTATTTAACTTATCAATTATTGATTTTTATATGTTCTAAACCGCTACACAACTAATAAAATATGATTGATTCAATTGAATTTAGTGATTATTAAATAGTTATCAATCGTTATCGATTAAATTAATACATAAATTCCAAATATAAATTGTCCTCCACCGGTCCATAGTCCAGATTCCAAAGTGTGGAAAACTGTTATCAGGTTATGGCTTCTGATTGAAGCATGACAATCCTCTTAATCACTTTCTCAAGAATTAGTGGGTTATTGATTATTTAAATATAAAAATTAGACAATTTATTTTTAAACTAATAACTCACTATTTAAAAATTCTAAATCATTCACAAAATATTAATCCGATAGTATGATACTTATTATATAATATACTAACGCTTTTTCGTTTGAGTCATCAATACTTATGGTTCAATTTTGAATATCCCTACCCCCATCAATTATACTTTTATCTACACCTATCACCTACTTCAACTACTATTTCATTTGATTTGAAATACAATATTATTTAATATGCGATATAAATTTGAACTTTAAGATAAAATTACATCTTGGGTCAAGTGGCTCTCGTTAGAAAAACCAATAAATTGACTAGCCTAACAAGTTTTGGCTATTAATTAATTTGATCAATATTTTGTACATAGGTTTCAACTATATGAGCGTACAATTTCCTAATATTTAGTTAGATTAACATATTTAGAATTTAAAATATTGTTCAAACTAGTTTTAAATTTAAATCCAATTTAATTGAAATATCTACGGTACATTGCATGTGTCTTTGTATGAGTTGTTACTTCAATTCTCACCTCACGAATTAGCTTAGTTTTTGAGACTTAAGTAAATTTAAGATCCGTTTATTATTATGGTTTCACTACCAAACTCATTAATATTATAACATTTCTCAATGTTGGGTTATTACATTCTAACTATTTCAATCGGACATAAACTTTTGATTGAGGAACTGAACTATTATCTTTTTATATGACCTCAAACAAGTTTTGCTTTCAAATTCAATTTTGGATATTGTTTTTTTTTTTTCTTTTCTAATTGCAACCAAATCATGTCAAACTCAAATACATACATTTGTTTTAAAAATTTGTGTCTAATCAAACCCTTAAAAGTGAGCTAATTAATATTTTTTGACTCAATTATATCTCAAAGCATGAACCGCGTTGGTTAATAGAGATACGAAAAACTTTATTTATTTGATTCGGCTGAAGAAAGCCGAAATAACAAATCAATATGAAGAGTACTATACAAGTATCGAAAATCAAAGAAATTAATCAAGCCTAAACTCTTCACAATTTAAATGAAAAAATACAACTTTAACTATTTTTATATTATTTACGGATCTAATACAAGTACAATAATAACATATTCTCAATGTGATCTTTATAAGACTTATTCGGGATGGTTAACAACCTTATCCAAGGATAACAATTGAGATTTGAGACAAAGCAGGCAGGACAAACTTTCGATCGAACAAGATAAGGTAAAATTTAATTTGCTTGAAATTTAAATTGGACAATTTAAATAAGATAAAACAGATCCACTATAGTTACTATGAGTACAATGAACTAAATCATTGTCCCTGTTTTTATCACAAACATACTAAAAATAAGAGTATACATACAACTTTTTTTATAAATTACCTCTAGCGTAACGTAATTATAGATGGTCAAAGGAAGATAATTATAATTGTGAGTTGTTGGATTAAGGCATTAACCAATAAATGCATACATAGTTATAGTGAAAACCAACAAAGTTTAGTACGTGTTTAATTAATAGGAAAATTATTTAGTAACTAGCCAGTAGTACTATTAATTAGTAAGATTTCCAAGTCAATTTGTTAAGCTACTCTAACACGAATAATAAATTCCGACGAAATAGTTTTTTTTTTAATTAAGAAACAACAAATGAAAAAATAGAGAATTTCTTTTGAAAGGGAGTATAAACACGACATGTTACCTAATAGTTTAAATTTTTAGATGAGATGATCATACACATTAACATAATATGGGATTAGATTTCACCATCACCTATTATCAAAACGAATTTACACGTGTTTGACTATAAAAAATTTAATCTTATACGTGAAGAACGTGTTGAGAATACAATTACATAATAAAAATATGTTTTTTATCCTTCTAACAACTAAAATTTGTAGATAAGGTAGGCACACTTATTTAACAAGGCTTAATAGGGCGGAGGAGGGTAAAGTTTTGAAAAAATAATAACCAGGATAGGATAAAGGAGTCAAGACTTACCCTACCACGCCTTACCCTTTCTAATCTTACCCCTATCTTATAAGGATAGAAAAATTATTTACAAATAATACTTCACTCAAATAAAACATGTCAAAATGAAATATCATAAAAAAATATAATAGCGAAGAAAACATAATAAAAAACTAACAATACTAATATCTTATATACTCCTATATAATAAAAATTACTTAATAATATATTACTAAAAATAAGTTTATATACGAAATCCACCTAGTAAATAGTCAACACAAGACAAAATGTTAGAAGTATGTGGGTCAAAATCAAATTGAAATTGATAATTTGAACCAAAATAATAATAATTGATTTATTAGTAATGGGTTGATTTAACGGTTGTGATAATGATCTTGATTTTCTTAATTATTGAGTTATCGATTTTTAATGATTTGAAGTTTTTCTTTAACAAGTTAACTAATAATCCAACAGTAAATTAATATATTATATTTATATCATTCGGTATATAAAGTCGTTGACCTTAGGTTTAGTTTCATATTTTTTTATTTCTGACATTCTCAAACTTTTGATCATTCTACAAAGTGTTAGTGTTGCTTTTGAACAAGACGCAATCTATAAACTCATATACATGATTTATTTTGTTAGTCACCATATTTCTAAGTAATTTTCATATTTATTTTTGTCTCATATCTTAACAGTTAAATCAATAGCTGAATCGATAATGATCAATCATTAATAAATCGACGACCGATAAACCAATACACTAATGGTTATTTAACGATTTATCATGTCTACAAATCGATAACTGATAAGTCAAACCGATAAACTTCAAAACTGAACTGCCGATACGCAACCCTGATACTAAGGGTGTGTAAAAATCGAATCGAAACAATGTTATTGACTTATTGGTTATTCATTTGCCCTCAGCCTGTATTTCTCAATTCACATTTAACAATGACTTTGAATTCACAAAAAAACTATTTATTTTATTTGTGTCTTTTATTCATGAGTATTTTGTAAAGTTATATTATTATCTTGTCGTTCCAAATTGTAGGAGAAGTCATATATTTATTTTATGAACATATTTTTATTGATTAAACTGAAAATCAAATCGCTAATGATCAAATATCAATAAGCCAAAAACCAATAAAAAGTATATATTAATGATTTAACAGGAGTATTTAAAAATCAATAAATCAAATCGATAATTCATAAAATAACAATTCGACACGCTTATAAAATATAAAATACGGAAATAAGGAAAATATTTACCCCTCTTTCTCATAGTTTCTAGTCACAACTCAAACTTTCCAGAGAATTAGGGTTTCTTCCCTTTTCTCCCTAAAAAATTCACTCTGCTCGACAAACTCAACTTGCTATTCCTCCGGTAAGATTATTCCCTCAATTTCAATTTGTTGTTTTTTGATTGTTTGATTTATTTTTTGTTGTATTTTTTTCGTTTCGTAGCTAGTGTTAAAATTTGAAAAATCCAGCTTCATTTGAGTTCTTGATAACTAATCCTAACCCTAATCCTGTTAGATTAGGTCATGGAGGATAATGAAGGTGGGGATGGAGTTGGTGGAGAGCCAATCGAGCAGTTTCACAGGAATGAAGCGATCTCCGCTGTTGCTGATGATGGATTCATGGTTGAGGAGGATGACGATTACGAAGATCTCTACAATGATGTTAATGTTGGTGAGAATTTTCTTCAATCTTTTAGAAAGAATGAGGATTTAGTATCTAGGAATGATGAGGTAGAGAGGAAGCCTGAGCAGCCTGCCCTTCCCGCGCCACCACCGGTGGTGGCAGCACCGCAAGTGGTGGATGAGAGCGGGCGTGGCGATTTTCAGGGTGTGGGTGGGGAGAGGAATCCTGTAAAAGAGGAGGATGTAGTGTCTGGGATTTCTGCTAGAGCGTCAGTAGGTGCAGCTGTGTCTGGGCCTTCTGCTGGTGGTGGGTTTAGGGTTGAGTTAAGTCACCCGTCAAGTAAGATGGGTGATTTAGCAGAACGGATGGTGAATAGTAATGTTCCGCATCAGGTGATGGCTCAACAGCCTCATGCTGGTGGTGTTGCAGTAGCTGCTGGAAATTTGGGTAATGTTGGAAATATGGGGAATGATAATTTGATAAGGCAAGGAGGGGTTAATATGAACGGGGCGGGTAATATTGTTGCTGGAGTTGGGGTCGCTAGTGGTGGAGGAGGAGGTGGTGGTGGCGGTGGTGCGACAATTCTTTTTGTTGGTGATCTGCATTGGTGGACCACAGATGCTGAGCTGGAAACTGAGTTGAGCAAGTATGGACACGTGAAGGAGGTGAAATTTTTTGAAGAAAAAGCTAGTGGGAAGTCTAAAGGATATTGCCAGGTTGAGTTTCATGATTCCTCAGCTGCCACAGCTTGCAAGGAAGGTATGAATGGACACATGTTCAATGGGCGGCCATGTGTGGTTGCCTTTGCATCATCACCGTATAATGTGAAGAGGATGGGTGAGGCTCAGGTGAATCGAAATCAACAGGTGGCTCAAACTGCTGTTCCCCAAGCAAGGCGGGGGCCTGGTGAAGCTGCTGGTAAAATTGGAAATAACAACACTCCTACTGGTGGCAATTATCAAGGTGGTGGTGGTGGTGGGGATGGCAACAGGGGGGGTTATGGTAGAGGAAGTTGGGGTAGAGGAGGTCCTCAAGCTATGGGAAATCGGGGGCCTGTGGGTCCTATGAGAAACAGGCCTGGTGGGATTGCAGGAAGGGGTATGATGGGTAACGGTGGAGGTGGATTTGGACAAGGTATGGGTGGTGCACCTCCTATTATGCATCCTCAAACAATGATGGGTCAAGGCTTTGATCCTGCTTTTGGAGGGCCTATGGGGAGAATGGGTGGTTATGGAGGATTTCCTGGTGGTCCAGCTCCACCATTTCCTGGTATGTTGTCATCTTTTCCACCTGTTGGAGGAGTTGGGATGCCTGGAGTAGCTCCACATGTAAATCCTGCATTCTTTGGTAGAGGAATGCCAATGAATGGTATGGGAATGATGCCAGGCGCTGGTATGGAAGGGCCTAACATGGGGATGTGGTCAGAACCTAATGCGGGTGGATGGGCTGGTGACGAGCATGGTGGTAGAGCAGGAGAGTCAAGTTATGCAGAAGAAGCTGGGTCTGATCATCAGTATGGAGAAACAACTCACGATAGAGGGGCTTGGCCAAATAATGTGAAAGAGAAAGATAGAGGATCAGAGCGTGATTGGTCTGGTTCTACAGAGAGAAAACATCGAGAAGGCAGAGAACCTTCCTATGATAGAGACATGGCTCGTGAAAAGGATCGGGGGCATGACCAGGATTGGCCAGAGAAAAGATACCGTGATGATAGAGATGTCGCACGTGACAGAGAGAGGGACCGGGATCATGAACGTTCTAGAGAACGAGTGCGCGATCGTGAGAGGGATCGAGATCGTGATCGTCATAGGGATGATAGAGATAGATATGCTGATCATCATAGGTACAAGGACCGTGAGCAAGAATATGATGATGAAGACAGAGGAAGATCATCAAGGGGACACAGTAAATCACGATTATCACATGAGGAAGACCATCGATCAAGATCAAGGGATGCTGATTATGGAAAGAGGCGGCGTATAACTTCTGAGTGATCTGTGGCCTTGGCTGCTTATTTTCAAGGGTACTTCACAATGAGATCGATTAGTAGCTAATCTACTGAGGGTTTGCCGTGTGTATTCAGGCTTTCTACTGGGAGGCTTCCTTTACTTCCTGCTTTCATCAAACAGTTGCTCTCTGAAATGTTCTGTCGCACACATGTTTATGCTCTTTTCCTGTTTAAGGAGCACTGGTCTCTCAGCACTAAGAAGTAAGTTCACAGCTCCTCTTACATTGAATTAGTTGCTTTTGGTAATGAATACTACCTGTATTTGCTATTTCTCTGTTTAGGAGGATGTTCTTTGTCTGAAGGGCCTTCTCAAGCATGATGTGCTAGTTGGGAGGGGACTACTATTATTTATGTGGAACTTAAATGTTACCAAAGTTTTCACTGTTTGATGCTGGTCTTTCATGGAAAGCGTTCCTTATGACTTGCTGTGTAATTCTATATGCTAAAGCCGAGGCATTTTTTGTTTTTTTTGAATTCTGGTGTAAAGAGAACTATATAGAGGATACTGAATCACTTATAGATTTTTTTTTTTGATTCCTTGTAATCTAGAAGATATTTTATGTTTTGTAAATATTTGACTGCCAGTACCATCTTGGTACTGAAGAATACACTGCTATCTAATTAAAAAAATTATAACAACAACAACATAGCCAATGTCATCCCACAAGTGGGGTTTGGGAAGGATTGGATGTACACAAATCGTACCCCTACCTTTGTGGGGTAGAGCTGCTGAAAAAAGATGATTATTAGGACCCGTTTGACTATGAAACTTGTGAGTTTAGAAAAAAGTAGTTTTTGCTTTCAAAGTGAAAAATGGTATTTGGAAATTGGAGTGGTGTTTGGCCATGAATACAAATTGGAGTTGTTTGTGAATTTGGTGTTTTCAAATTTGGATTTTTTTTGGAATTAAGTTGCATTCCGGAGCTTTATGGCCTAACAATGATTTCCAGAATTCAACTCTGAGAAAAAAGTATAAATATTCATGGCCAAACAGATGTTTCATGTAGAATTTAACTTCATAAGAAAGTGACTGATACTATAAAAGCCATAGGAAAATGGATGTTCTTTGGGGAGAGCATGAAGTTGCTCATTCAATTCTGCAAGTAAACAGCATATATATCTTTTGTAAACCATCAGTTTTCTTTTCTTTGCACTTTGTTGTTATGTGATATCCTTCAAGCTGATGTATGTCTAGTTTTTGGTATTTGGGAAATTTAAAAAACACATGGCATTTTTGAAACCCTGCAAGGTTTTCAAATTTCACAACTTATTTGTTAATTAATCATGAATCCTAATGGACTGTCCTGTTACTCCTTTGTTATGGAGGGCTATAATTAACATTTCTCTCAGGTTCTTCTTGGTGGGGTTCTTAATAGAAAGTGATGCATTTCCAGTATAAGCTTGAGATTTTCTAGTAGTTTTAGCAGAAATAGTGTTCGAATTTAATACTCCTTCCGTACCAATGTATGTGGTTGTATTTGACTTGGCGCGAAGTTTTAGAATGGATGATAGACTTTTTGGACTAAACTTAGTCATGCCTGAAAGTATCAAGGATGCCTACATCAGTTGGATTCTCTTGGAAAGATCTATGATGTGTTTGGAAGGAGTGGAATTGAAGATATTTTGTTGAAATATCAACTCCAAAGTACTCATTAAGGCTAGATGTTTTTTGAATTTATGTAGTTGGAATAGTTTATCCCCAGTGGACTCCGATGTCAAACTTTTGGATTTTGTTAGTTCCTTGTACTAGCATAGGACTCATTGTGACTGAGGTAACAATCTCTCTCTTTTGTAATTATGCATCTTCTTGATACCATTTATACTACTGCTTACTTTATCAGAGAAGAAAGAAAGATTTTCTGAAATTGTGGTCTAAAACAAATCATAAACATGTATTTGGTTATAAATGATATCATAAAGAAAAATAAAAAAATTATCTCATCAAGGGAGTACTCTTTTTTGTTTGTTTGTTTGAACAATGTTGGCATGAGTTGAGTTTAATTTGAGAAACATGGCTGAACCCAACTCGGCAATGAGGAATAGTTGTGTGCTAATTTAGATGAATTTTGATCTTACCACATGAGACTGATTGTAGTTCCAATCTTGATTATTCTTTTTTCTGCAAGGTGTTGATTACAAATGTTGTTTGGTTTCTTGTGATTATAGCATGGAGGACGTAGAGCAAGCTGTTGGAAGAAGTATGGAAGGAAACTCCTTGAAGCTTCTGCCTGAGGAAGAATGTTATATTACATGGTTTTACCTCTCAGTGAAGATTGAATTGCTAGTGGAACCTTTTATCTCAGTTTTTAGCCTTTTTTTAAATTATGTTTTTGTTGAATGTGACCTGAATAATCCTTTCTGGTGACTTGTGACTTTATTGTAAGCCTAGCCATAGATTATCATAGACATTTGCTATTTGATGTAATGTGTTAGGAGGATTTGACCCACAGGTTGGCGCCGATCTGCTCCCTTGCTCTGGCGTTTGTTGTACTAATTATTTCTCTCTTTGTATCATCTTCCTTTCTTTGTTTTTGACCCAGTTTTTTAGTTGGGCATATGTTGTTGTTTAGCGCTAATTCTTCCTTCTGCAAGTGTACATAGAATTTTCTTGTTACAAGTTTCTGAAAAGTGTACATGGAAATACTAACAAGGAAATAGTTCCTGTCATTCTAAATGAACTCTTTACATTTGTCTTCTTTGTTTGCATTTTGTGTTTTTCATGTGTGCATTAGATGACACTGTGCATAGCTCTAAAGTTACACATTTACTACTGTATCTGTTTTTCATACATGATTTTTCATATGTTTTACTTGAGTCGAGGCTTTTCTCACCAACAGCCTCCCTACCTTAACAAGGCAAGGGTAAGAGTGTTATACACCTCTCTTTTTAGACCAGACCTTGTAAGATTGCATTGGGTATTTTGTTGTTGTAGAGTGTATGTTTATGAAATAATGTATTGTCTTTTTATGTCATCGTTGTTATTTCACGAAATTTTCTTTTGGTTTATGATTCTCGATTTAGCATTCTTGTGCGAATAATGTCCACATATCTAATTGATAGTCAAGTATTATCTAATTGAATTTTAAGGGTTGATTGGAAACACCCTCTCTATTTTTGTATGATATGTATGCACACCTTCCTTTGTATGGAATTATGCTGGGTATTTTACTTTCGTTTGTACGATAGAAGATGACAAATCATATTTATGAAATTACACTTGGTATGCTATTTATATTGAGTGAGGGATTGTTTTGGTACTTATGTATTGATACCTTTGATTACAATTAATTACCAAGCAATCAAACTTATTACTCCCTCCGTCCCATTTTATGTGGCAACATTTGATCGGGCACGGAGTTTAAGAAATAAATGAAGACTTTGAAATGTTTACCAAATTGCCCTTTAAAAAGTAGACTTACTTTTCTCTCTCCTCATAAATGTATTGGAGTATTATTTTAAGATTAAGTGGGACCAACAAGGGTAAAAAAGGAATTGTACCTTTAAATACTTTCCATATAAGGAAATGTGACATTCTTTTTGGGACTGACCAAAAAGGAAATGTTGCCACATAAAATGGGACGGAGGGAGTATCATTTTTATAGCGCAGGCTAGCGTAAATGGTAATCAATAAGTCAAATTGATAAACTTCAAAATCGAACCAATCGATACGCAGCCTACTAGTACTAGTTTAAAAAAAAGGATCATGGAAGTATTTTGGGGGAGATTTGGTTGCATAGGTTTTTACAAATTTGTTTAGTTTTACGTTATCTTTACAAAAGATCTTTATTTTACACATTAAATATCTGGAAAAAAAAATTCTATATATTATGGTTATACCCAAAATATTTTTCTAAAAAAAATGATAGTGGTCCACGTAAGCAACGATAAAAATATCCTATCCTGACCGACCATACCCCATATAAGATGCTGACGTCCCTGATCTTTCGGCTAAACCAACAACCAATCATATACTTCCACGTATTCAACCCCATGCCATTTTTTTCCATCCAGCACACCTATTATATTCTAGCTTATCCTATTCTTAAAAATCAGTGCCTCAACATTTTTCTCCAAACATACTGTTTGTTATTAGTTTCATAAAAGAAAATCCAAATTACCTTAGAAATTTATCTCCATTTTCTTGTTCTTAAAGCCTGTGTGTACTATTATAGGCAGATCAAGATAGGGACAAGACTGTGTATACACCACCCTCTTCAGACTCTACTCGTAGAATTGCATTTAGTATGTAATTGTTTGTCAGAAATATCCTCTCTATTTTTCATATAACAGTGTAAGGTTGTGTATACACTACGCTCCCCAAATCCACTTGTGAGATTACACAGGGTAAGTTGTTGTTCTTGTAGTTATCCACAAAGTATTATGTGAGTAGAGAAAACAGTATATCTATCTTCACAAGATAAGGGTGAGACTGTGTACACACTATCCTCTTCAAACTTCATTTGTGGAATTATATTGAGTATGTTGTTTTCGTTATAGTTCTATCCGAAGAATCATATTATTGTAAATTTCATTGTTTTTTAGAGAAAAAATGCAGACTTGATTGATTAAGTTTGAGTCTTTTGCCCCTTTCCACAGGTTTTATACTGATCACCAAGATTTAAGGAACAAAATTTACCAGATTTCGATGGCGGATTCGGACAATGAATCAGGAGGACACAGAGAGAACAGCAACATTGAGAGTTCACTAAGAGAACAAGACAGGTTCCTTCCAATAGCAAATGTAAGCAGAATCATGAAGAAAGCTTTACCAGCTAACGCGAAAATCTCAAAAGATGCTAAGGAGGTAGTTCAAGAATGTGTTTCTGAATTCATCAGTTTTATCACAGGGGAAGCATCAGATAAGTGTCAAAGAGAAAAGAGGAAGACAATCAATGGTGATGATTTGTTGTGGGCAATGACAACTCTTGGTTTTGAAGAATACATTGAGCCACTCAAGATTTATTTGCAGAGATTTAGGGATTTAGAAGGGCAAAAAAGTGGTGTTTCTGGAGAGAAAGATAATGGTGGATCAGTGAATATAGGTGGTTATGTTGAGGACTATCATGGCATGATGATGATGGGGAATCAACATCATCAAGGACACGGGTATGGTACCGGAGTATATAATCATCAGACAGGGGAGAATGCGGCAGGGGTTGGTACAGGAGGGTCGCGATTTCCTGATGTTGGGAGGCAAAGGTAATTGTAACATCCCAGGACTACAAAGATGTATCAGGACTTGAGAGAAGACGAAGAAACGCGATGTTTGAACTGTCAACAGGTTGAAGTATGGACATTAAAGCTACTGAAAGACATAAACAGACTTTGTAGTTTGTAGACTTTAGTATATTCTACAAAGATGTAAATTGGTAAACATGTGTGTACATTACAATGTGGTGTAAACATGGTAGTTTAATGGATTGTAATTGTCTATTACATCATTGTTTCTCTATTAGTTGATGTTTAAATAAACTTTTTTAGTGTAACAAACAATTTACATTGCTTACGCAAGTGTGTATCATAACATTGTACTTTCACTTTTTCACAAGTTTCAAACCAATCGCGACTATTCATTGTTCTCTTCACCTACCTAAACTATCATTTCCTTTGCCTTAGAATACATCTAGTCAAATATTTGTTCTCAATCGACAATAGGCAATGGAATGCCGACTCCGCATCAAGGTGCGTAATATGAAGAGAGGTATGAAAAACACTAAAAGTGATCGCTCATGTGTCTTTTGTCTACCCTTTTAAATCATTTTCTTTTATAACTAAACATACTTCCCACAACCCAGTGAAGCAAAGTTGGAAACTCAGCAGATAATCAATTGGCCCGTCTACACTTACATAACAAAGTTTCGTATACAGCAAAATTCGAACCTGTAAAATAATACAAATTTTGTCTATGGAAGGATTCAAAGCCGATAACATCTGCACTAACACAACAACCAAATTACCACTAGACCAATGCCTTGAAGGCAAACAACGTTTCCACAACACGAGCAGAGTGCAAAAACTCACAAAGCATATTCAACATTGCTAAATGATTCATTTTCCACTGCATTTGAACATTTTCAAATCCTAATATCCAAAAATGCAAACATCACTATGCAATGGTCACAACAAAGCACTAGTTAGCTTCAGACAATTTCCGGCTGGGAAATTCCGATCCACAAAAATAAATAAGAAAACAGCCTTCAGAGTCACAAATAGATGTTGATTTTGACTTACAGTATTTATACTTGTAATCCATGATCAGGGCAGCTAAATAAGTTGTGACAGAAACAAAAACTACAAATGTGTTTATACAAGCAGTAATCTCGCATTTATAATTCTACGATATCCTAGTCAAAGAGTTAAATCATAAAACGATACATTGACAATAGATTACAGCTGGATAAACTCGCAATGAGCACCTGGAGGCACAAATTCATGAGGAAGAGGTCGGTTATTGAGACGGACAGTGTAGACTACATTTCCTGTGATTACATTCTACTCATGTTTTCAGGCTTTCACACCTTTGCTAGAAGGCTTTTTTGCATCCTTCAAGGCCTCACCCTCATCTTCCTCATCATCTTCCTCGTCAGCTAGTTTAGTAAGCTCATCCTGGATCATAATCTTTATAGACGATTTCCTGGGCATGAGATCGGTATCAAACCGCTTGGCTGCAGAAGAAAAAAGGTGTCATGCATTGCTTAGAAACAAGGACAGCGGTCATTTGAAATCTACATATCTTGCTATTCTGGCCTCATGGAGGACGTACATTACGTTTCTCAAAATATAACTTGAACTACCACAATAATCAATAAGATCTAGCTTCTTTTTACCAAGTACACCTAAAGAATTGCCAAAAGAATAGACAAAATAAGAACACTCACCAAGTTGCTTCAGAATGTCAGTAAAGGTAGCCTACAAGCACAAAACAGAAACGATGTTAGGAATTCCAGAATGCAAAATTTGAGAATGAAAATTACCACTGTGGATCACTCAAATATGCAATGGGTTAGAGTGTCATGGCAAAAAGGAATACAGAAAAGAAAATGTATGCGTCTCCACAGAACAATCATACAAGGGAATTGCAAGATGGGATGAATTGGAGTTCAATGCTAACCGTATTGAAGTCAACTTCTTTCAGAATTTCACAAATTGCATTTCTAAGTTCATCATCACTTGGTCTCAATTTGTCCTCCTTGCTCTTGTCCTTTCCCTTTACAATCTTTTTCCCTGCACAAACAGAAAGCTCTTTGAGAAACACCTTTGATAATTATCATTACAAAATCAACCATATTTGAACACATCATAACAATCCACCAATGGGCATATATAGCAATCCTCACCAGTATTTTCTTTGGCAGTAGACTTCTTTGGCGTTGAAGATTTTTCTTTAACTACTTCAGTTTTTTTCTTCTTTGAAGATGCTTTGGGAGTTGCATCATCGTTAGCAATATGCTTTGAGCTCTTTGATGATTTTGAAGGGGTCTTTTTGGGAGGACTTGGTACTTTAGAGACTGCAGGTTTCTTGGTCTTAGCTTTCACACCAGGTTCTTTCTTTGATGAAGATTTACTTGAACTTTGCTTATGCTTTTTCTTGTTCTCCTTAGGCTCCGGCTCCGGCTCTGGCTCCGGCTCAGGCTCTGGCTCCGGCTCAGTCTCTGGCTCAGGCTCATCTTCAGATTCACTCTCCTTCTCACTTTCAGCCTGATCTGACTTCTCATCATCAGATCTCTCAGGAACACCATTAGTCTTTTCCTCTTCAGATTCCTCCTCATGGACATCTACTTCTTGCTCAGATTCATCTTCTGACTCTTGCACTTTCTTCTTCTTTTCAGCCTTTTGTGCAGTTTCGGCCTTCTTTCCACTCTGTATTGTGAAAAAGAAAACCAAACCCCCCCCAAATAAAATATTGATGTAAAAGCATAGCTCCGCCCTTTCTTTTTCTTATTCTAATTCGAAAACAGCATATGGTAATAAACATGATGAATGTTCTTAAAACATATGTAGTAATAATCCAGACGGAAAAATTTCAGCTTATTGTAAGATGACTTTTTATCTTCTTTTTCATTAAGGTAAAAAGATCTCACTCTATAAAAATCAGATTAGCAGTCGAACATTTCCAAGACAAACCTACTTCAAAGCAGCATGAATAAATTGCAAGCAATTATGGCAACTTCTACACTGTTAAAGTCATGGTGATACTAACCCTCTGAGAACTTAGAATGTGGATTCATAAACTCAAGACGGGAACAGGTAAAACTACAACAAAAAGTTTTGTGCAATGAAACTTGATTAATTTTATCAAATTTTGTTCGTGAAATATAATTTAGAGTTAAAACTAAAGGATACAAGTTGCCAGTTGCAACTTGCAAATGGAAAACCATATTTCAGTTGGTATTACTTCACTACTAGAACTTAAATAAATGTTAATAAGAGAGAAATACCTTGGTTGAACCTTTCGAGCTAGCAGATGCCGATGAGGGACTTTTTTTGCTCTCTCTTCTCCGCTTCTTTCCTCTACTTGACTATTCATTTGACCGGAGATGTGTCAGCATACTATAAAGTATAAACTAACAGAACAAGTGACAAATGCTTTTATCACAGTCAGAAGTCACCCACCTGGTCCTTCTCGGCAAGCAACTCAGAAGTTGTAGCATGAGGAGCTTCCAAAAAGTCCATCAACTTTACCACCATGTCTTCCTGATCATATAAATCTCCTAATTAGTTAAGACGCTTGAGAGGAAGATTGTATACAAGATGCAATCTTCACATAGTACGAAGTGACAAGTAGAAGATGAAAGCAATTTTCTCAGTCAAAATATTCAGAAGGAAAAATAGCTTCTTCCTATTGGACCTACACATGTAATTCTCATAAGATAAATTGCACTTGAGTGAGAAAAGAACTACTTAAGTGAAATATAAATGCCTAGCATGCAGCTAAAACATATGAACACACCTTTCTTGAAGTAGCTTTGGTAACAGGTATATCCAGTACATCACAGAATTCCAACAGCTTCTCTTTGATATACTTGTCAAGCTTTTCTTTTACTTTCATCTTTTGCTTTTCCTGCAGCATTACAATGACAAAATCTTAAGAATTTCTAGAAGCTCAAACATAAGATAATGAATGAGATGCAATTCTCAGAGAAACAATGAATGAGATACATATACAACCGGTATGAGCAAACAAAGAGAAGGTCCATGCTCAAATTTCCCCAGATCACCATCCCAGGCAAAAAGGGAACAGAATAGTCGTTTACTCATACATGCATCCTTCCACAACATGAGATGTCATTTACCTCATTTTCATGCCAGACAAAGCCAGAAAACCGTGAAATATTGCTCTTGATCTGGGCTGCCTGCGAAGGACAAGAACTATGAGCAAAATAAATAAATGATGAAACTAGGAAACCAAGATTAAAAGTGAATATCAATCTAGCGGAATGAGCTGCTGACTAATTCCATAAGTGGTGATCAAGTAACAAGCAGAATAATCCTAATGAAGTTATCAGTAAGAAAAATCATGCTAAATGCTTCAAATCATCATAATTGCAAGAAGAAAAGAAAGGGAATTCTCATGTTTAACAAAACTTGCAATCAAACCCAGACAAGCACACTATAGTAAATATTTGTAAGACTTTTTCTTACAGGGAATAAATTGCAGATATCAAAAAGTTTTAACTGATTGCTGGAAAAAAAAAAAGTACCTCAGTGTCAGCTGATAAGAAATGATATGGCACTTAGGTTGCAGATGTGACTCTTTAGAAACTAGATATAGTTATAAAGCATTTCTTTTTTCTTAAAGAAGTACAAGCTTCCTAATGGACTTAGGTTGCAAATGATCTCAAAATTATATGTATCACTTCAGTTGTCACTGCTTTTGAGTTGTGAAATAAGAAAAGTAAACTACAATATCGCTCAAACAAAATTCAAAATACTTTAGAGTACCCACAACATTATTATTTATAACTATGGTGTCCGGGCCAACTTTCGTGCACCTCAACTAATTCCACTTGGGACCTGTTATCTACCACCGACAGGTAATTTCCTCAAGATAAAAGGTGAAATGTTCGTAACTTCACCTTGGTAATGTCATATACCGATTCTATCCTCCTTTCAAGGTGAAAGATGCGGGAAGAAGAAAAATGACTTTTTGTGAAATAATTAATATCAAGCAAAGCCAAAACTTTTAGGCTATCACATGATACAGGATGAGTCATAAAGAGTAGACTTTGTGAAGTTCAACTTCAGGATTCTACTTTCTGAAAGGACATAGTGTCATCATGAACAAGTGAAACTCCAGTTCTGCACTGTGCACAATGTCCTCACATTCCGAAGTTCCAAACACATTAAAGATTCTTTTGAAGTTTTCTTTTCATTTTTCTTCGTCCACCTAGGAGTCTCACCTTTGGCTTTCAACTTGGTAGGATTATTATTATACGTTTTCCCAAAAGAACATTCATTCATTTCTCTCTTCCCCGTCGACTTCTCCAGTAAATAAAATGTATCAACACAGGTTTAAAAGAGCAACAAATATTCACAGATGTAAGCAGTAAGTCTATAAATATATTTCGAGACTATGTGATCTTATGGAATCTTCAGGTTCAAGCTATGTTGATAAATTTTCCACAACTATTTACTATCCGGAGTGGTCTACATTTATTGGAACTATCAAACAAGATATTGTCTGAATTATGCTAACTCTTGAAAATCAAAGTAAGATAATTCTATCATTGCTCTTGGAGGACACAGAAAACATAAGATGACCATAGCATTTTTTTCCTTTTAATTATTGCAAATAGCAAAGCTATGATATCACATATCAGCGTATAACAGTGTTCAGTGTGTTAGAAAGAAGTAAGTTCTTTCTTCTTCTTTTTTTTTTTGCTGATTATTAAAAAGAAAAAGAGCAAGTTCACTAATAGAATATGGAACTAGAAAAGAAACTTGGAAGTTTCAAAGAATTGATTGATATAGCACAGAAAAATGTGTAGCTTTCCAAGGCTTTCTTTAATGTACTCATGAGAGAAAAGTTAATAGCTCTATTAAAGATACCTATCCATTGTCAAGAAGAGAACTTAATGGACGTTACCAAGAGCAAGATAAAGAATACAATTCCAAGACAGATCAGAAAAGGAAAAGAACTACAAGTCAGGACATCACCTTTCCACGCCGCCCATAGAGAATAGTGTGCAGCAATTTGAATGTGTCTTCCGTCTTCTTTTTGGATAATTTGTATGCAACTGAAGTTAACAAAAAAAAGGAATGAAAAGAAGTTCCAGTGATCAAAAAATTTCAGCTGAAATCATTAGACATCAGAAAATTAGATGTGCCAAAACACAAGAACAGTGACTGGCAATATAGCAAAAACCACACTACCACAAATGAGTAAAAGATGCACCAACGAAACTAGGCAGCTTAGCGAAGTATTGGATCACTAGAGACTTTGTCCGTTTGATAGTCTATTGGAGCATTTGATCACTAGAGAATTTCAACAACCTATCCTGATACACAAAAGGGACAAAAAGATAAAAGGAGAAGACAGGTTTCAAGATCTTAACTTGATAGGTTCAACCTTTAAGGTTCTTAGCACTTAACTCATTATACTTTCAAAATTATGGTTTCAAATACAATATTTCTTCAATTTTTTGTGGTTTTCTAATAAAAGTTTGTTCTGTGTTGAAAATGCCGGGTTCAGATGAACCTGGTGAGGAACCACAGGATCCAACCCTGGAAACTGACCTCAGATGCAAATAATTTGTCTCTTAAACTCTATACCTATATTTGTAGGAGCAGAAGTAGACAAAGAACAAGTATACAGTAACAGAGGCAATTACTAGAAGCAGCAGATTTCTATATCCTTTTGCAGAGTAATAAAATCACATCCAGACATAGCACATGGAAGCTGTAGTGAGAGACCTACATCACTTGGATGGCACGCAAACCTACAATACCATTTCATTGGGATTAAGTTTTAGTCATGTTAGTGCATTTACATTGGATCCAATGTTTGTTAGGAGTCTTGTTATATTCATATATCAGAAATGATGTAAAGAATATCCAATGCTAGAGAAACTAATTTCATAGAGTAGACCTTCCCAGGGATTGAGGTATACTTGTTTTTGCTGTTCGCAAAGCTATAAAGTTATACCACAAAAGCAAGATTATTTTTTTCTTGTGTGTGGAGGGGGGAGGGAGGGAGGGAGGGAGCACATATCATAAGAAAATGACTTTCTGTTCTGCAGCATTAGAGCCATGTTGAGTCATTGACAATGTTAATTTGCAGCTATATGAATCTTATGAGGTGAGGACGCAACTAAATTTTACAATAGAGATACCATACTAGAAAAAAAAATGACAGCTAAAACTTAAGGAATCAGTAAGTAGAATACCATTGGGGATATCTTTTAGTGCAGTTCCACGACCCTGCAGAGCACATAAAACATAAATCCATCTCATAAGCAACAATATATGTGCAGTAAGGGGCCTAAAATCTGGAAATACAGAGGGAGAAGAGGCAACAAATATCAGTAATTGTATAGCAGACCTTTTCAATACGGAATTCCTTGTTGGCTTCTCTGTCAATAGATGCAACAAGCCTTTCAACAGATTTGCGTTCGCGTACAGGGCGGTCAATTGTTGGGGGTGCAGGAGTTTTTGGCTCCTTCTCCTTCTTTGGTGCAACTTCTCGTTTCCTTTTATTGTCTTTCTGCCCCTTTGATTTAACACTCTTCTTAGACCTCCTTTCATCTTTATGCTTTTCATTGGTTTTGTTATCCTCTTTCTCACCCTCCTCTCTAACCTCCTCATCCTTGTTCTCTGGCTCTTCAGCCATTTCTTCATCATCATCCTTATTATCTGGCTCTTCAGCCATTTCCTCTTCCTCATCCTTATTATCTGGCCCTTCTTCCATTGCCTCACTCTTGGTTTCCGGCTTCTCTTCCTCCACTTCAATTTCCTGGTCAGGTTTCTCTTCTACTTTAGTTTCATTGGTTTCTTTCACCTCTTCCTCCTTTCCATTGTTTTCTTTTGCCTCTTCCTCTTTTTCACGGTCTTCTTTTGCAACTTCCTCTTTTTCAATGTTCTCTTTCACCTCTTCTTCTCCTTTGGTCTCTTTTGCCTCTTCTTTGTCTATATCCATCTTTTCAGCATCATTTTTATCAGTCTCTTTACTCTCTTCTTCTTTCACTTCCTTTGTTCCATCCTTTTCCGCGTGCAAGTCCTTGGTAACAGCTTCACTCTTGTCTTCCACTGCCACATTTCCATTAGCAGGTGCCTCTACCACCTCAGAAACTGTCTCCCCTTCTCCCATAGCTAAAACTCAACTCTAATAGTCGAAAAAGATAAGAACTTTAGCAAGTAGCAGAAACTAAACAGCATTCAAAATGCCAAGCCACACATATAAGCCTTCATTTTGCAGTAATTCGTAGAATTTTGTCAAATAGTAGTAGCAAATAGCAATAACAACTATTAATCAGCACAGCTCAATATTGACCCAAAAACACAGAGCAATTCTGTCCAGAATTGTGCAAATTATATCTTCGGAGACATTTCCAGATTCATTTGTAAGTACTAACAGTCAAACTCACCACATATGACGAGAAAAAACAAACAAAAGAGAACAAAGATCCAATTTTTATCTAAATCCACGAAACCCTAAGCTGCAAAAAAACAAATCTTACAACCCAAATACAACACAACAACGTACAAACAAGGAACAAAAAGCACAAAATTCGCTAAATTTACATAAAATTAACAACTTACAGAGATTTATGAGCAGAATTTAGCGATTTTTGCAGCTCAAAGCTCACCGAGTTTACACTCTCGTAACTGAGTTTTCTCTCTCTTTATTTTCTCTCTCTAAGATTCAACGTTTCGACACACACACTGAGGAGAGTCGGGAGGGACTTTTTCGGTTTTGTGTACAAAAATGCGTTGCGGACTCCAAATTCCGGACTTGAAAGCGCTTAAATGTCACGTCCGATTTATGAGACAGAACCTTTGTACCAATAAACTTACTTTTATTCCGCGTTTGATCATAAATTTTGAAATTATTTTCAGATTAGAGATTTTTGATGTACATATTTTTCATAATTTCTTGTTTTCCAACTCTAGTTATCATTTGTATTTGTATGTGCTTTGATCATTGTATTATTTCATTATTATTAGGAATTATTTGGTAGAGTGTATAAAAAAAATACTTAATAAAGTATATTAGTAATGTTTGCATTAGTTACGCATAAAATATTTCTTATGCATTGTTTAGTTTTGTGTATTAAAAATAGTATGCAATATATAAAAAAAAAAAAATTATTTACAAAAGTATCCTTCACAATTATGCTAATGCATGTATTAAATCATTTGCATTACTAATATCTAAANTCGGTTTTGTGTACAAAAATGCGTTGCGGACTCCAAATTCCGGACTTGAAAGCGCTTAAATGTCACGTCCGATTTATGAGACAGAACCTTTGTACTAATAAACTTACTTTTCTTCCGCGTTTGATCATAGATTTTGAAATTATTTTCATATTAGAGATTTTTGATGTACATATTTTTCATAATTTCTTGTTTTCCAACTCTAGTTATCATATGTATTTGTATGTGCTTTGATCATTGTATTATTTCATTATTGTTAGGGGTCATTTGGTAGACTGTATAAAAAAAAATACTTAATAGAATATATTGGTAATGTTTGCATTAGTTACGCATAAAATATTTTTTATGCATTGTTTAGTTTGGTGTATTAAAAATAGTATGCAATATATAAAAATAATTATTTACAAAAGTATCATTCACAGTTATGCTAATGCATGTATTAAATCATTTGCATTCCTAATATCTAAAAATTCAGGGGTCGTTTGGTAGAGTGTATAAGAATAATGCTGAATATGATGTATTAGTAATGCATACATTAGTAATGCAAGCATTAGTAATACTTGCATTAGTTATGCTTGCATTATTTCTTATACATTGTTTGGTTTGATGTATTGAAAATAGCAAGCCTTGTATAAAGACTATTAAAAAAATATTTGTTTACAAAAATACCCCCACATTCTTTTACAAAAATAATAATAATAATCATAATAATAATAATTATTATTATTATTATTATTATTATTAGAGGGTAGTTTTGTCATTAGTTAATCTAATGCATGCATTAAAACCATTGCATTGCTAATACCTAGAAATCCATGGTATTAGCAATACACACCTTAATACACAATAGAGTGTATAACTAATGCAAGCATTAGTTATACATAGGTTGGAAAAGAGTACCAAACAAGGTACTAGTAATACACACTGCTAATGCATGCGTTATTTTTCCTAATACACTCTACCAAATGACCCCTGATTGTATTAGTAATACACTCCTCAATACACAATAGAGTACAACATTAGTTATACACAATGTGAAAAAATGCACCAAACAAGGGACTACTAATATATGTAGTTAATACATGCATTATTTTATCTAATACACTCTACCAAACGACCCCTTAATGTTTTATCTTTTGCATGTGTTTATAACTGTTTTTTATTTTGGCGCATTTTATTATTGTTACTGATTTTGTTTCTGTATTCCCATTTTCAAACGGTTTTAAAATGTTTTTCTTAACGGAGAAATCTAGTGGATATGATTTATATGTGTTGTATCATCTGCATGTTGTTTATAGTAATTGTTTTCTATTTTATCATACTTCATTATTGTTACTCCTTTTATTTTTTGTATTTCTGTTTTCAAACTGTTTTGAAATGCTTTTTTAACCTAAGAATTTAGTGGAAATGATTTATATGTGTTTTGTTTTCTGGCATGTTGTTTATAACTATTTTCTATTTTGTCGTATTTCATTATTATTGTTATTTTTATTTATGTATTCCTCTTTTCAAACGGTTTATAAATGTTTTTTTAACGTGTGAATCTAGTGGAAATGATATATATGTGTTCTATCTTCTACAGTTGTTTATAACTGTTTTCTATTTTGTCGTATTTCATTATTGTTAATGTTCTTATTTTTATATTTTCATTTTCAAATTGTTTTGAAATATTTTTTTAATGTGCGAATTCAGTGGAAATGATTTATACGTGTTCTATCTAGTGCATATTGTTTATAACTGCTTTTTATTTTATCGTATTTCGTTATTGTTACTATTTTTATTTATGTTTTTCCATTTTAAAACTGTTTTGAAATGTTTATTTTTTAACCTTAGAAGCTAGTGGAATGATTTATATGTGTTCATTTGCATGTTGTTTATAACTGTTTTCTATTTTGTCGTATTTCATTAATATTACTGTTTTTATTTTTGTATTTCCATTCTCAAACTGTTTTAAGATACTTTTAACCTGACAATCTAGTGGAAATGATTTATATGTGTTTTATTTTTGTATTTCCAAATTCAAACAGTTTTGAAATGTTTTTTTAACGTGCAAATTTAATGAAAATTATTTATACATGTTCTATCTTTTGCGTGTTGTTTAAAATTGCTTAACTTGTGAATCTAGTGGAAATGATTTATATGTGTTTTATTTCTGTATTTCCAAATTCAAACAGTTTTGAAATGTTTTTTTAGCGTGCAAATTTAATGAAAATTATTTATACATGTTCTATCTTCTGCATGTTGTTTAAAATTGCTTAACTTGTGAATCTAGTGGAAATGATTTATATGTGTTCTATCTTGTGTATGTTGTTTGTAATTTTTTTCTATTCTGTCGTATTTCATTATTGTTACTGTTTTTATTTTTGTATTTTCATTTTCAAATGGTTTTGAAATATTTTTTTAACGTGCGAATCTAGTGAAAAGTGATTTTTATGTGTTCTATCTTCTACATATTGTTTATAACTGTTTTCTATTTTGTCGTAGTTCATTATTGTTAATATTTAATTTCATTTTCAATCTGTTTCATGAAATGTTTATTTAACATGAGAATCTAGTGGAAATTATTTATATGTGTTATATTCTCTACATATTATTTATACTTGGTTTCTATTTTGTCGAATTTCATTAATGTTATTATTTTTATTTTGGCATTTCCATCTTCAAATCAAATGTTTTTTTAACGTGCGAATTTAGTGGAAATGGTTTACATGTGTTCTATCTTGTGCATATATGTTGTTTATAATTGTTTTCTATTTGTTGTATTTCATTATTGTTACTGTTTTTATTTTTATATTTCCATTTTGAAATAATTTCTTAACGTATGAATCGTGAAAGTGATTTATATGTGCTCTATCTTTTTTTTTATGTGTTCTATCTTCTGTATGTTGTTTATAATTGTTTTCTATTTTGTCGTATTTCATTATTGTTACTGTTTATTTCCATTTTCAATATGTTTTATGAAATATATTTTTAACCTGAGAATCTAGTGAAAATTATTTATATGTGTTCTATTTTCGATATATTATTTTTAACTGTTTTCTATTTTGTCATATTTCATTATTGTTACTATTTTTATTTCATCTTCAAACGGTTTTGAAATGTCTTTTTAACGTGCGAAACTAGTGAAAATGATTTGTATTTGTTCTATCTTCTGCATATTGTTTATACTTGTTTTCTATTTTGTCGCTTCTTATTATTTTTATTTTTGTATTTCCATTTTCCAACCGTTTTAAAATATATATTTTTTAATTTGAGAATTTAGTGAAAATGATTTATAAATCTTTATGAGCAAGGGATAAAATTTGTGCACGTTTTGTCCTCTCCAAACCTTAGCTATGGAATATATTAGTGTTGATTTTTATTCATAAAACTTTAAAGTTTTCCAATTAACATAACTTCAAATTATTATTTCTACATTCTAAATTTAAACTTTAAAATCTATGACGAAAATAGGAGCTTAAATTAACGGCGTATGATCTTGTTTTCTAGATGGCATCTGAAAATAAACGGTGGATATTTCATTATTCGTTTTGGACCTGCAAAAGCATTTGTACGCTACATTGCTTTTAATTATAGTAGTTGACTACCAAACTATTGAGTCTTTTTCTTTTTCTTTTTTTAAATAATAATTTGTTTTTTCACTTTTTGAGTTTTTGTGCTTTTTCCCGCCAAACTTTCCCTCCAAAAATAAACATTAATATTTGAAAAAATTGAAATAGGAACACTTTAGATCTTACACGTGACAATTGACATTCACTAGATCCAAAAAGTTGATGGCTTTGTAACTTTACGGAATACTTCCTCTGTTTCAATTTATGTGATTTACTTTTCTTTTTAGTCAATAAAAAAAAATGACACATTTTTATATAAAGTAAAAATTTAGCTATAAAATGTCTATTTTACCCCTTATGAAATGATTTACAGCCACACAATTTTCTATCATTCATTTTGGATCATAAATTTTAAAAATCTTCTTTTCTTTCTTAAACTTCGTGCCGAGTCAAACTACCTCACATAAAATGGGACGAAGGGAGTATTTTACATGTAAAAATAAAATAAAAATTAGAAACGGTTATTTTGGTGTTGATTTTAAAACTCGTATTGAATTTAATTAAATTAAAATTTGCGTTGAGAAGTTTTAAATTAGAGTTAATTGTTTCCTAAAAATGGGTGATTTTGTATCTAGTATGAACTCTGAAATCAAGAGCTTTTATTTAGATAGTATATTTGTATATATAAATTCACTATTTGAAAGCCTTGTTAAGACATCATTTATTTATTTATCAATTAATATCATTTTTTGGTATAAAATTTATTGATCTGAGCATATATTTGTTTGGACTACTGAATTATGTTCTTAATTTCTTGACGTGTATATTGATTTGAATTAACTGAGACTTTTTAGCGTAGATTTATGAATGCACACCTTTGACCAATTTGATATTTTGGAGAGACAAGTCAACGACCTTTTTTATCATGCAAATAAGATTGGTTAAATTAACTCACTTTTAAACTTGTTATATATTTATTAAGCGGTTATCTTGATTGTCTTTACGTTGAATAACTAATAATATATATAAATATTTAATAGCAAAGCTAGTAACTAAGAGGAGTTTAAGTTCGATAGTAAATTGAAAAAGTATAAATATGAAATTTTATTTTTTCCTTTAAATACTAATCATTTTCAAATATTAAAGCTCACCTGGTATGGATACAAATAGTAGTGAGTATAATCCATTTTTTTTGTAAATGTAAAGGTTGAAAATTTGACATGCTAAAAAGGAAAATTGATCTTATTTGATTTTTTCTATGCGATTTTTGATATTTATTGTGTGTTATGATTAATTCAAATTTTTGTGACATAAGTAATATCAATTAAAGAGGAAGCACTATTTTATGCATATTTTTTCAAATGCGAGGTTTAAATCCAAAACTTTTAATCAAAGTAAATAATCATCTGAAATCTAAAAAAATAATGAATACCCACATAAACAATATATATTGAAATCTAGTTTTTGAATAATTTCAATCATTTACATTCAATGCAATTCAAGATTAACATATAATCTTGTATAAATAGGAAAATAAAATATTCACCTGATATGTTTGCATTTAATGAAAGTGAAAATTTAAATTACCTCAATTTTGATTATTAAATACATTTATTTTTTAAAAAACAAACATTTAATTGTTTGATTCACAAGTGTATTTACTTTCTATTAAATCTAGAGTATATTATTTAGAGATAGAAGTATTGTCCATTCAAAAATTTATGCAAATATGCAATGGCGTCACAATCTCATCCAACACTAACAAAAGCAATTTTTTGAATGTTTATACGATTTGTTGATTCTAAACTAGAAAAAAGTTAAATGAATGTGTTCATAATGACTTTGTGGCTAAAAGATAAAAAATTAAATTAAAATATTTTGATAATTTAATTTTAATAATAAAATAAGCATGTGCTATGCAATATTAATTTAGGTAAAACGAAAATAGATACAACCTATGCAATAATAACAAAAGCCCACCACTTCATTAATAATTATTTGTCATCAAGAGATTCACGACTTTAAAATTCGTACGTAAGGTAAATTGTTCTTGTTAGACAAATTATCTCTTGCGTGTAAATAAATTGATTGACATCTATACGTAAGAAAATTTATTTTAGTTTATCGATTTGTCTCTTGTGTGTAAACAAATTAATCAATATACATACGCAAGAAAAGTTATTTTAGTTCGTCAATTTGTCTATTGTTTACAAATAAACTGATTAATAATGTACGCAAGAAAAATTATTTTAGTTTATCGATCTGTCTCTTTAATTTCCTGCAAACAAACTAATTAATATCATGTGCAAGGAAAAAAATTTAGTTGATTGATGTATCTCTTTTCGTGCAAATAAATTGATTAATATCTATACACAAAAAAAGTTATTTTTGTTCATTGTTGTCTCTGTTGCGTGCAAATAAATTGATTAATATTAAGCAAAAAAACTTGGTTTGGTTTAGTTTGCTGACTGCAAACAAACTAATTAATATTCGTATGCAAGAAAATTTATGTTAGTTCGTTGATCTGTCTCTTTCGTGCAAATAAAATGATTAATATCCATATGCAAGAAAAAAATATTTTGTTCATCGATGTGTCTCTTACGTGCAAACAAACCGATTAATATTTGTATGCAAGAAAAATTGTTTTAGTTCACCAATCTATCTCTTGCCTGCAAATAAATTGATTAATATTCATACACAAAAATAGTTATTTTAATACATCAGTTTGTCTTTTACGTGCAAATAAATTGATTAACAAACATATTTCCAATAATGAAATAAAGACAAGACACATTAATCAACATTCAATACCTTTCAATAAAGCATAAGACAAGACAAATCAACCAACATTCAACACGTTTCGATAAAGTATGCTATCAAAGAAAAGAGTCAATGGTAAGTGATAACTATCGTCACCACCCGTCGTTAACAATTTATTATCGTACTCACCCGTTATTATCAAACAAATTGATTAATATTCATACACAAAAATAAATTTAGTTCACTGATCTACCTCTTTCCCGCAGACAAAATGATTAAAATCTATACACAAAAAAAATTATTATTTAGTTCGTCGACGTGTCTCTTACGTGCAAACAAATTGATTAATATTTGTATGTAAGGATAGTGGTTTTAGTTCACCGATCTATCTCTTGCCTTCAAATAAATTGATTAATATTCATACACAAAAAAATATATTTTAATTCATCGATTTATCTTTTACATGCAAATAAATTGATTAATAAACACATTTTCACTAATGAAATAAAAATAAGACAATTCGGCAAACATTTAACACCTTTCGATGAAGCATTAGACAAGAAAAATTGACCAATATTCAATACGTTTCAATAAAGCATGCTATCAAATAAAAGAATCAATAGTAAGTGATAACTGTCGTCACCACCCGTCATTAACAATACATCATCGTACTCACCCGTTATTATGAAAGACCATTACATTATTCAATCACAAATATCATCATTAGTTATAATCACTACTAGCCATCATTTGCACTCACCCTCGTTATCATAATAACCATCAATAACTACTGACAATCAACGTTACATTAGTTATCATAAATAATCAATTACAATTATCAGTCGTCATCACCAATTACCATCAACAACCATTATTAATGACTATTGATAGTCAATACCATGTTATCTATCACAAATATTCATTACGTCTATTAATAACTATCACCATCAACCATTATTATCAATCACCCACCACCAACCAAATCGACATCCATAACCACCACTATTAACTGTCACCGCCATATAATAGTTATATACAATTATGTCGGGTCAGTTGGTTCCTTTTCGGATCAAACACCGGAGATAAGGTTAGCATTGTCATTTCTCAAACAAGTAATAGAGGTTCAGCAAAACAGAGTATTTTAGATTTTTTTAGGGTTTCGGATTCTCTCCGAGAAAGATTCGATTTTGATGTAATGTTATAGCTATAGTTGCGTGCTTTGATTCACTTCTGAGGAGAATCGAGCGGCGGCGGAGGCTGTGACGGCGACGGCGTTGCAGTGAAATCGATGATCGTCAGCTGCACCAAATGGACCCGTCGTCAGTGCAAACCACTCCTTCAATTGAAGATGACGAATGGGGTATTACATTCTTCTTTTTCAATTTTTATTTTTATTGTCGCTTGGTTTTTGATTGGATATATGGTGTTCAAGTTCATCCGATTAGAAAAATTGATGGATAAGTAGGTTTGTTCCGTTGATGAATTCAGCATAGAGATGTGATCAATTTTTGTCCGGTTAATTTCTGTATTAGTCCTTTTTAAGTAATTCCTCAAAGGAAGTTGCTAATGGGATACCTGTTGCCTGTTGGAGGTGGCAGGTATCAGGTGAATTAGTCATGTGCGTGAAAGTTGGTCTGGACACCATGATCATAAAAAAAGGTTGTTAATAGTTGCCAGTCTGATGGAGGTGGTTTAACTTGTTCGAATGCTTTCTCATTTGTGGATAGTGATGTGACTTTGATTTGATGATTTTGCTACTTGGATTAACAGAGGAGTATCACTTTAGGTAGTTGATTATTTCCATGGTACCTGTTTTAGTGTGAGAGCCAGCAGGTACCAGCTGGAATACTCGGAGTTTGCACAAGCTGGCGGCTGGCCCTGCTAACACCTTTATCAAAATTTTAATAAAATTTCACTTTAGGTTGGAATAGAACACAACCTTGTGTTATTTTTCTCTTCTACACTTGTAGTGGTTAGTACACGAGTGAGTGTGGAGGTCTGCATTGACGGCATTTACTCTAGATGTCACTGGTTGACCTAGTTTATTTGCTGTTTCATCTTTCTGTTTGTCCTTTCTTGAAACAAGTTCACGTTTGCCATGCTGGTGTGAGAATATGATAGCAATTTGCTTTAATGAATGACATAATGAGGTCAGACTGGAAATGCTATGTATGTCTTTTTGATTACCAAAATTATTGATATAGGATGGTAATTTTATTGGTTCATGACTGGTCCATTAAAGGAATGGCTTTTATCCACAATCCCTTGCCGTACTTCTGTTTTGTCCTTGTATACTTCATTACAAAGGAGATTGTAACTAATATGCGTCTTTAAGATTCTTAGGTGTGTGTTGATCTTTCAAACGTTTGTAATTTTATGCTTTATTTATTTCATTTGCCAATTTTAGACGGGATGTGGAATATGAACAAGAGCATGAAGTGTTTGGTGAATTAACCTTTTCTTCCCACCAAATCTCACTAGGAAAACAAATGACGAAAAGATTTAACTTTCTTGCCTAGAGGACTTTGGTTTTAATGTTAAGGTAATACATGGAATGTGTTTAGGCAACACATCACAAGTTCTAGACCTGATTGTTGCACAAAGCCTAATTTTTAAGCGTGGGTTGAAGAATGAGCTTATGATCAACCGAGTTTCCAAGCTGAGATATCAAATTTCTCGGCCATTCGTTTTTTTTAAAAAAAATTATAACTAAAGAACATAGAGGAACATGGAAAAGCTAGTACACGTGCTGTGGTAAATGTTTGTTGTACAGAAGAAAGATATCTAACTTTTTCATTGTAGTTGCAGCCTTTTTATTCATAAATTGCTTGGATTAAAGGATGTGTATAACTTTTCCTGGGTTAACTGCTTTTTCCCCTTCGTGTAAATGTTCGATTGCTGTCTTGGATTGTTTTTACTACCTTGCTGCTTTGTGTGGGCTCCTCCTCCTTGAATATGTTACGTGTCACTGTGAAGTACTTATTCTCAGCCATTTCGTTTCTCTGCTAACATATGAGCCTCCATATCTGGTGATTTTGTTTTGTCATCTCCCTGACATTTGGTGCCCAAAAGTAGAGCTCGTATTTTTATCTTAACTGAATCTTATTTGTTTGGTTCAAACGTGCTGGAATTACACTTTTAGATATAATGTGAACTAACAGAATGATCTGACATTTTGAACCATCAGACACTGAAGGATATGTAATTCCAAGCTTGGAACTTGAAGATTCTGGCCAAAATAACAGTAATTTAGTTGAAGTTGAAGAGTCAAAGACAGTCGCAGCTGAGGTTAGCTCTTGAGAGTTTCACTTTCTACCTAAAAGAAATATTTTGTGATGTCAAAACTCTTCCAAGCTTACTATCTTTTTTCAAGATGATTTACAGCACTTTAAATTGATCTCCTTGCTCACTTACTCTTTCACAGTCTAAGAAAGAGGAGAATATATATCTTGGACCTCACGGTGCTCCTCCTTCACAATCAAAGCAACAAGAGCTTAATTCTGCTAATAATCGCAAGCAGAAGTTTAGACAGAAACTGAAGGAAGCAGACAAGAAGTACAGCGGAAGTGGTCGTGAGAATAAGGTGGAACACTTGAGAGAGCTTGTGGGTGGAAAAATGGCTGCAGGATCAAAGAATTCCCCCAAGGATTGGCTTGACCCTCATTGCGATGAAAATATGTTCCAAAGAAACCAACGTTAGCTTAATACGAGTGTGTATTAAACACATCCATAATTTACATTTACATACTCGGAAACCCGTCTTCCTTTCGGAGGGAAAAGAAAGCTTTTACAGAAGATTTATGTACTCTCAAATAATTCCCCTAGTAACCTATGTTGTGGGGCTAATGTCACCAGTCTTCTGGCTGTGCTTGCTTGTGATATACAGATTTGGTCTGAGCTGTTCTCTTTCTATCCGTCTCTTTCACAATATTTGGTATATGAATGCACTTGTTTGTCTTCATTATGCTAAGATATTGTTTCTTTGCTTTGATTTAAAATCAAGGACGTGTAAGGATTCAGCTTCTTATGGTGAAATGATGTGTTACCGCGTTGTTCATCCTCCATTAATCCTTGAACTATCGATGAAAATACAAGAAAAGACTCAATTTTTTAAAAAATTATACAAGCTTTCGTGTGATATTCTTGTCCATAACGCCCTTACCAAATGAACAAATGATGAAAAATAGAATTAATGAAAAAATAGAAAATCTGGATTTTTTGAATATCCTCCTCCTTTGGGTTAGTAGTGAATTCACACACACAAACGTGAATGAGATATAGGTTTGTATGAACCAGTAATCAAATAAGAAACTAATAGAGTAAAACATTGCAAAATTAGATGGACAAATATTACTTAGACCAGGCCTGCCTTTAATATTCCCTATCAGACTGTCATATACGAAGTGAAACTTATAATAAAATTATCAAAATTTCCTCTTCCGACCATAGTATATACAACATTAGCTCTGAGATGGTGCTGTCATGTATTTAAATTATGCGAGGAACCTCCGAAAAAACAATCATGAACTAGCCATAGATCAACTAAGACAAAGGAACTCCAAACCAGTTGCTGAAGGTGTCAACCCATGTTCAGATAAGTATTCAGCATTGTGAAACTTACTCAAATGTCTCATACCACTGTCACACAAGATTGTCACAATTGTATGCCCTGGACCTAGTGCCTTTGCCACTCTGACAGCTCCAACACAATTCATAGCTGAAGAACTTCCAATAAATAGGCCATCATTTTTCAACAGATACCTGATTAGTCATAGAACTAGTTAAGCTCCACCAACCATAGACATAGCTTATCAAATACCGAGAAGAGTTGTTCAATAAGGTAACAAAAATGGTGGAAAACTTTGGTAATCATCTTTTTCTTGTCGCTTTCATCTTTTCGTGTCAGAGAAGATTAAAAAGAGGTATGTAATACGTTCCAAACACATTTATCTGCATATTGACATCTTTGCAACTAGAAAAATACTATAATGGGTAGTAGACTGAAGAGGAATAAACCTGGACATTTCAACAGCTTCCATATCTGTGCCTCGGAAAGCTCCATCAAGTTTTGCCATCTTAAAATTTTCAGTTAGTCTATTTATTCCAATCCCTTCAGTTATTGTATCAAATGGGTTCTTCAGCCTTCGTCCTTCCGCCTCCTCCCTCGTGTACATCACTCCTCTTGTTACTTTGTTATATAAACCAGAGCCAGGAGGGTCAATAAGAAAGCACTTGATATTTGAATTTTTGTCCTGTTGATCATACAGGAGCTTTTAAATCACACATCATCTAGCAACGGAAAATGAAGAAACTTTAGAACTTGAGAACCAACCTTCAAATACTTGGAAACACCGGCAACCGTGCCACCTGTACCTGCAGCAGCAATAAACGCATCCAACTTGCCACCTGTCTGTTCCCAAATCTCTGGCCCAGTGCCCTCATAATGTGACCTGAAATTTGCAAGGTTTTCAAACTGATCTGCGAAGAATCCACCCTTGTTTTCAGACGAGAACTGCATATTCTGCTTTTCCTCACTGATTGAGTGACCATTGATTTGACTAGAATCATTGGCATCAATTTGGTTTTCTTTTCTGGTGATTGATGTTAATTCACTTGCTTCCAGCGCCCTTCTTCTTGCAATATTAACAAAATGGTCTCGGTGTGTGATAGAAACTGGCCTGACCCTTTCTACAGTAGCTCCTAGTGCTTCTAGTATTTGTGCCTGAAAGGAAGAATTGAGAGAATTCCAATTAGTAGCAACAGTTAGTCCTCTTTAGAAAAAACCTTTTCTTAAAGATGGTGGTGTCTTGGCCAGCTTGCACACCCCGACTTATTCCATTGAGTAGAATAAAAGCAACTTGTGCTGTTATTATTATTCTTTTTATATGACTATCCTTTCATCAGAACTTTCACAGCGATATTGAACGGATGGGATGATGAGGAAATCACTGGGATTATCCTATAGCACTGTCATATTAGCTTGAGCAATAAGCCACTTGATGAAGATCTTTTGAGCTTGCTTTCCAAACGCTTCCTAGTAGCTATCCCACATACTCGTGGAATGCCAACACTATCTCTTATCTAATAAAGTAAAATACAAATGTAAAGGGGAAACAAGAGCATGAAGTGTCTTACCTTTTCGAGAGCAGCATCATCTGGAATAACCACATGGCATCTGCACCCATAAGCAGGTGCTACTGTTGCAAGACTAATGGCTGTGCTTCCTGCACTGCCCTCTGTAACTACTCCACCTTCAGCTAATGCTCCTGATTCCAAGGCCTGTGATTGATATTTTACTGTTAAAAGAAAAAGTATTTACAGATATCCAAATTAATTGAACCTTGCTATTTGTAAATACGTTGTGAAAGCAAATTTACAGAAAAATAATACATGAAGGAAATCTCCGAGTTTAGCTTTCCTCCTCACTAAAAACCTTCTCATCCCAATAACTACAAGAAGTCTTAAACCTTAATCAGGTAATCTTTCAGCTTTTTAGAATCCCGTCATCTTCTAAAGCAAATGAAGCAAAATTATAGAACTCTTTCAATTTCTGGAATCAGGTAATCTTCTTTAACATTCCATACCTATTGAAATTGCAATGATGACACTGAATTCCGCAAAAGTATGCCTTATAGGGTATTAGACTTTCCCCAGGATTTCACAGGAAAACAACCGGTTGTTGACATAGAATCGCTCATTTTGGCTGCTCCAATACAGAAGAAAGGCATGTTGGCAATCTTTTTTTAGCTAGGTGAAGAGCTTATGGATCCCAACGGCTCCAAATGAACTACTTATGATTATATATCCACATCTTGTTTAGTAGTATTACTAATGATTTAACATCTTCTCCATACATACCAATTAATGCACTTAAGTATATATCCACAAAAATATAACTTAATTCCATATTAGATCTGCCCCAGGTATTTCTCATGCAAATGTCCGGTTGCTGACATAAAGTCACTAACTTTACCCACTCCGATGCACCTGAAAGACATGGCCTTGTCAATCAGTTAAGCTAGTTGCAACTTGCAAGATGTGTAGAGTACCAAGGGCATATTAACCACTTTGATCATCCTCTATCCTTGAAACTAATCAATTTGTACCTCGTCAGCAAAAGCTGGCTTGATGCTAAATATTCAATTTGTAGTTGAAAAAGAACAACGGCATTTGAAACCAAAACCAGAAAAAAGAATCACAAAAGGAGCTAGTTGTAGGAACTATTAAAGACAATAGAATTCCTCATAAATTGGACCAATTCAGAAACGGAAAACTGAATCAGAACTTCTGCATGAAAATTTAAAACCTGAACGAATTTAAAAGAATGGTAACAGATACAGTTTAAGCAAGCATTTAGCCATAACTAGCTAATACAAGATTGACTAAGAAAAAAGAATTTGAACGAAATATCACCTCTTCAATAATCTTCACAGCTACCCTGTCTTTTACACTCCCTCCAGGATTCAAGAACTCTGCTTTCCCCAAAATCTGAACACGAATTGGTATACTATCAATTAGACATATTCAATTTGTTCGTCTAGTTTTGACTTGACTTGGCACTGAGTTTAAAAAGTAAAGAAGCTATTTTAATCATATTGTTTTAAACTAAAGATACATAGAATATACCCAAACGTCGTTTAATCTTGTGGTCTATATATATATATACCTATAAACAACTCATCCTATATGAGCTTCGAAAAGCATTACAAGTCTAAGCTCAAATAAAGGAAGAGGATTGCATTAGGACGTAAAATTAAGCTAAATAATATAACCCCTATTAGTACCAAAATCCTGAATCATGATATTTACCCAACCAAATTCAACTAATTTGGAATTAAGCTCATTAATCATATCTAATTACTAACAATTATTTCAGCTTAAGCATGTAGCTATGCATGATTATGCTTAATTGAAATGAAGAGATAGAGAATATACTTCACATCCAGTTGCATCGGAGAGGCTATTGATTCTGATTAACGGAGTGTTGCCAATGGCGGCGACGAGTCCAGTTCTACGTCTTTGAAGTTTCTTTTTCCGGGGAGACTTATGCTGAGTCGTTTTGCAGAAGAAATAAGAGACTATGGCTATGGAGAGCAGTGTGGCGACGGCGCCTGCAGTTCTCACCGGCGCCATCGCGGTGGTTCTCCGGCGGAATCCGGTCTAATTGAACCGGAAGTATTATGGGCGGTGAAAGGGTGAAGACAGGTTATGAATATTTCGATCAATTGCAAATTAGACCACCTAAGTTTCTTTTTCTTCTCTTTTTACCATTCCACTTTGATGGCAAAGTCATTTTTATAATATTGTAGCTCAATTAATGGTAAATAATTTTTTCTTTGATTGTTGTTAAGAAACATAATCATTTAAAGTTAAACTTGAGGAAAATGATTATTTGAATTCTTGGTGATCCATTGGAATTTATGAATAATTTGTTTTAAAGTTATAGTAATATAGTTTGTACCAAAGAAGTTATAATAATTTGACAAGAATTATAATAAGATCACTCATTGAATTCCTGATGATCTATCAAGATTTTGTGTACTAATCCTAATGATCAACCATGAGTAATGGTAATGCAAGTCTTTTGGTGTTTCACTAGAAATTAAGCTTCGTACTTGTTATTTCGAGGTTATTCTCACATAATTTTTTAGAACGAGTTAAAAGTTAAATAAAGACGTAGAATAATCCTATATGTAAAAATCTTACTCAATATAATGATGCTTGTCAAGATCCAGAGAAGTGTTGTGGATGAGCCCAACCCATTGGCAATATGGGCTTTGTCAATAATGAATAGTAATTGAAAGAAGTTAGGATTGACATTTGAGTATTTTTTTCGAGCCCAACTAATCCAAATTCACATCAGAGAGAATTCATTAAAAAATAACGATTTTTCATATTGAAAACTCGAATTTGAGTGTTTTCTCTAAGTACTCACAAATTCTTATTACACAATGAAAAGTTACAATGTAGAAGGGGTTGAATAAAATGTCAACTAAAGTTGATTGCATTATAACTTTCCATGATCGAATATACAACTTTCCGTACGGAAGTAATTTCATTTCAATAACAATAAAAATAAAAGGTGAAGAATTATTTGGAATTTTTCTTTAGGTTCGTATATTTAAAAAAAGATTCGTGATAAGAAATATATTATTCTCTTTGCACTAAGATTGATTGTCAAATAATTTTTATATAACATTCAATATTTATTTCCTTTAATGACTCTTATGTAACGTGAATTCAAATCAATCGAGTAGTAAAAAAACGAAAAAGGAGATTGAAATATGATTATTCCCATAAGGAATAACTTTATGTAATAGATTATACCAATCAGGTGCTGCTAGATCTGATTGTATTAAAAAATAAAAATAAAATTGATGAGTGCCCAAAAGTGCTACAAGACATTTAAAAAGGCCGACAAAATCAGTGATAGGACAAGTCCGTTAATAAGCTGATGCGTTTAAGTTACCATCTTGCCCTTGGCTTACACAAGTTCTAAACTATTTATGTGGTTGGTATTTGATAAAGTATTGGTCATTTGACGAGAGGGAGTTGCTCGGATGGTAAACACTCCTCACTTTCAACCCGAAGGTTGCGAGTTCGAGTCACTAAGGAAGCAAAAGGGATGGGAGCATATACGTATATTTAAGAACATATACGTTCAGAAGATGAAAATAATAGAAATGATAATGTTGGATTGGATGTATGGATAGTGGATAAGAGAATGTAAAAGTAATCTTGACTAACAAGATAAAAAAAAAACAAAGTTGAGATAAATCAGCTATATATATAAGAGTTGTTAGGAGAAACAAGGGTAGACCAAAAAAATTCAAAAGGGAGGGAAGACCTTAATAAGGACATGATTCATGAATTTGACAGTATAAAGGTTAATAATTACGATAGAAAAGTAATAGATAGTCGAGTGTTGTAGTACTGTTATATGAAAGAGACTATTTATGCAGAGTATCGTATTCTTCGATTTTTACTACTACAAATTACTTCTTTACTTTGTTCATTTTTACTATTTTGATATCATTTATTTTTTCTTTCAATCCTACTTTAATTAAATTTCTTTTGAACTTTATCTGATTAGTTGTAGTCTTGATTATTAAAATCTGGACAAAAAAAAACAAAACAATAGTTGAAATTTTTAGTAACTTAATTGTAAAATTACTTTGGACAAATTTAAACATAATTTCATTCTTCCAATGATAATTCGCACATCATATTATAAAAAAAAGAACCCGTAAGTAGATTGGACTCCAAAGTGGCCATCTAGTCAGCTTATGGTAACTTTTCTATGGTTAGTAAGAATTTTTTTATGGTACATCATTAAATCACCCAAATAATATTTACAGCACGTCTATGCAACGTTCAAATTCATATCATCTAATACTATAATTTTACCCCTATCCTAAAAATAAAACTTTTCAACCAAACTTCAATATGTCACTCAAACTCAATAAAGTGTGTATCAAATACCGAATAAAGAAAAATAAATTATAGGATCTGTATAATTATTCCATTGAAATAAAAAAAACTTTTTACGGCAGAGAATCTTTGCAGAGAGAGCATAAACCACTCCATTTCTCACTCTTCTTTATCTCTCTTCTTCTCTACAAAAAGGCCTAAAATACTTCATCACTTCGAACTCTTCCGCCATGGAAATCCAAAAATTGCTTCTCAAATTCAAATTCCACATCTTAATTGCATCTACTTTTTCGATTTTCATCTTCGCTCTCATTTACCTCGCACCTCGATTTCTCGATGTTGTTAAGTATTTTTGGCCTCTGTTACTCTCTACTGCTCTCTTCCTAGTCGCTGTCGTTCTCTTTGGATGGATTTCTCCGCCGGTATCTGAGGTTTCCGGTGAGAAAACCGGTGAAGGTATTTTGGAATTCGTAGCGGGTCAACCCGAACAATTACAAACGCATCTACATGATTTACATGAACATGAAGGAGACGGAGAAGATGAAGAAGGTGAAAGTAGCAAAGTAGAGTGAAGTGAAATTAATCGTTATTTCTGCTCTTTTTACTTTTTTTTTTTTTTAATTAGATTCTTTTTTTTTCTATCTGTTTTTTTTTTCTTTTTAAATTTTTGTATATTTCCAGAATAATGTTAACTTGCATTATTGGCCTGCAGCTTACTTTTGGGACCCTTTCTTTTGATCATGAAGTCGGAATTTTACATTATTGAATTCTAAATTAATTTAGATGCCTATAAAATGTAGATCAAACTTATTCGGTTGGCCGAACACACTATCCCCCCTACTTTACAAAAAACAAGAAAAATAGGACGAAGAAGAGTATTGATCAATAACAATAATAATAATAATAATAATGTCTTCGATATAATTAAATAAATGAGATCTAAAAAGAATATGTAATATGTTAATCAACTTTTAAATATCTTAATATTGAACTAGTTTGGGAACAAAACTCTGTTTTTACTACTTCACCACCTAAATAGAATACAACTATCAACATTATTATTAAATTGGTCACTTCCTGCACAACATTGGTAAACTCTCCTCTATGTACCATTATCCGTTTCAATTGATATGACACTAACTCTTTTTTTCCCTTCAATCCTATAACATTTAAATTCAAAATCAATGTTTCGACCCGAACTCACATAGCGAAAATTTAGTTGAGAATTGTTGACCTGAAACAATATTTTAATAAACACTTTTTTTTTTTACCTGAACAACCTTTTTATTGATCCTATGTAACAAATCACAATTTTTAGGGGAAAAAAAAAATAAAGATAAGGGAAAACAACAATATTAGCAATATGGTTGGATTCCTAGAGTGAATTACTGACCACCGACCATAACGTTTGGTCCTCTCGAAGACAATTAGTGGGTTCACCAAATTTGTCTTCATACTAGGCACCTAACGGTACTAATTTATCACTTGCTCTTTGCTAAGTTTTCAAGGAAAAAAAAATCATGGGTATATTATTTATATTTTGCACATCTACCCATTTCTGAACAAATTTAGATACATTTTTTTTTTTTAATAATCTAGTAATATTTTTGTCTATGCTAAGATTAGAATCCAAAATCTCATGGTTCCAACTCATTTATTAATCACTATAATATGATTGAAGTTCTAACATCCCCCCCTAAAATTTAGGCATAAAATGTTGAACTTTAATAGTACATGCATAAACTTTAGATAAAAATAGTCATATAAAATTTATCTGAAACTAAACAATTTAGAAATGGTTCGAAATAGATAAAACCTATAAAAATTTATAAATGTAAGGCATAACTTGAATGATAACACCATCGTTTGGTAGGATGTATAAGAATAGAGATAACACCATCGTTCGGTAGGATGTATAAGAATAGAGCTGAATATAGTGTATTAATAATGTTTATATTAATTATGCTAAAAATAACATGCACGGTATAGTTTCTAAAAAAAAAAATTCCTTTACAAAGATAAAAATATAGTGGAAAGGATGTGAAAAAAGTTTTAAAGGGCAATTGTGCCTTTAATTATGCTAATGCATGTAATAAAAATTTTTGCATTACTAACACTATGTATTTTCATGTGTTAGTTATACATACTTTGATACCAAATAAAGTGGCATAACTAATGCAAACATTAAAACATAGCTTGAAAAGTGTATCAAATAAAATACTAATAATACACAAAGCTAATGCATGCATTATTTTTCTAATACACTCTATCAACCGAGCCTAAGGGATTCCATTTAAAATGGGTTTGGGCCACAATCACACTTATTAGGATATGGACTATAGGTCCATAAATTAACCTTGCTTAAAATTTCTATTGGCCATCATAATCTTTCAACCAATGCTTGTCGGACTAGGGTCCACAATGATACACTTTCGGCCTCCCTAAAATTCCCTATCACAATATAGTGAAGATTGATTGAGAATTTTGAGTGAAACGAATAATGGGATTTCACAACTAACCAAACCAATTCCTATCATTTCACACCAAAATTGGTATATTTTCTGAGTGTTTGGAGTGGATGATCCATCAATACTTAATGAGATTATGGTAGGATAAATAAGATCCATTAACCCGAAATTAGAGATTTTAAATTCATACACTAAGTGTCGTTTGGTAGTTGATATGAGTTATGCAGGTATAAGCAATATAGAGGGCAGTTAGGAGGGAATCAATGTAATATTTTATGTAGATATTAGTTATTCAACCTTGTACATCCATAAAATAATACATAAAAATTCTCCAAACTCATACATGTATTATTGTATATTTGTATTCAACACTATTCTTATACATCCTACCAAATGACCTCTAAGTGACAAGTGGTTGCTTAGTTGGACTGTCTACCTTCAACATTAAGGTTATAGGTTCGAGATTTCAAGTCACCAAGGGAGAGAAAAGTTGGGAAACTCCTAGGGAGGGGTAAATAAAAAAAAGAAGAAGAATTCCAGCATTAAGAATGGAAAAAATTCTTGGTATAGAGAGTATCTTTCTTAAATGAGCACCAACCAGAATCTAGATTAGTCGAGTTAGTTTTGATGGTGAACAAAATGAGGAATGGTAACATCTGGAGTTGGGTAGATTCTTTTGTTTGGGATTTCCAAAGTAAGCAAACCATTCCATATCATTTCACACGGGAAATGGTCAATTTTGAGTGTTCAAAGTAGATGGACAAACAAATGCTTATCCCAAAGAGATTGCAATAGGATAGATATCCATCACCTTTAATCACAAGTCTTGGATTTAAACACTAAGAATGAAAAAATTTCCTGGTAGAGAGAGTTTCCCTCTTAAATGGGCCCAAAGAGACACGAATCTGGATAAGTCATGTTGGTTTGAAAGGCTAGATGGTTAAAAGAAACACGGAATGTTTACATCTCGAGTTGGAAAACTCGGGATCAATAATTGTACTGTAGAACTCAGATACCTATCACATTCCTTGACAGGGGAAGAACCGAAGAAGTTTGCTAACTTTTTACAAACAAAAGTACAAGTAATTTACATGTTTACACGGAGTTGAGAAGACTACATGGAGATTCTGGGAAGTGTAAATTTCACCTAGTACTAAACTGAGTGGGATTTACTGCATAACTTGTGTCAAAAACTCAAAAAATATGAACGTTTTCTAATATGCTACTGATACACTAGAAGTTGCAAAAGGACTCATAGTCATATGTGGAAAAGGTTGCTTAATATAATAATATAGGTTTTAGAGCAATCACCTCCCGGTTCAAGATGATTGGGCGAGTGTCAGATCTGCGGTTGACAAAGTTCCAGACTGATCAACGTCAAGACTTTCAAATTCCTTCAATACAGCTGCGACGTCGTGTTGGTTGATCTTCCCCATCTCCTTAAGTTTATAGATAACAAATTCAGCAGCCCTTTGCAATTGACAAAAACAAAAGGAGACCAGAATTAGAGTTTGTAATATGCTTTGAGATTTACAATGAGAAAAAGAATAATACATGCTAGAATCAAAAGCTAAGACAGTGGTGTAATGACACTAACAAAAACAATATAGAGTCGATATTTAAATGGTTCCGTTAATTTGACATGTGTCGACAAGCATGAGTGCAGTTTACAACACCAACGTGAACAAGGTGAGAGTACAAAACTAGAGTAAATACTCGAATTAAGTGGATCAAGAAGGGTCTTTGCAATCTAATTATAGGTGCATGCTTTAAAGTTAAATGAACTTACCCTACAACCCCATCATCATCAAGATCAGCTTCCTCCAAATCCACATTTGTCGTCCTTCTTGAAAGAACCCATTTCACAATCTCCTTCTGTCTCTTTTCCGTGTTCCATTCAGCAACATAAAGGAAGAATCGACCCAAACAAAGAGTGCTTGTCAAAATCCAAAATATAGAAAAAATGCGCCCTGCTTTGGTTGAAAAGCTTTTGTCTCCATATCCTAATGTTGTGATGGTAGCACAGACACAATAAAAGGCGTCTACAGTATCAAACTTTTCAACTCTAGTCAAGACGACTGTCCCAATGATTATGAGCATTATAAGGAAGGCCGCTACCATGAAACACTTGTACCTTACTTTGTTTGTTTCAATCTCCTCTAAAATTTCACTCGGACCAACTCTACAACCCATATGCAGTGCTTTAATTAATAGTGTTTCTTGCTTCTCCACTAAGTAGTCTGCTGCTTTGCTTAGAACCAGTCCAACAAGTGCCATCCCAGAGAACACAAAGACACAGGCAAGCAGTTTAGTAGTTGCACTGTTAGGAACCAAATCACCATATCCAACCGTGGTCATTGTCACAACACAAAAGTAAAGGGAATCAAGTACGCCATCTATTTTCTTTCCCTTGATCTTGCTTCTAACAAAATAAAAGCAAATGGTACCAATACCCAAGTATATAATCAAGTAAACAATAACTTTCCTAATACTAGGGTGGAGTTTGTCCAAAATCAATTTAGAACGTAGAAGTGATTGGTTGTTCTTTATTTCATTAATTTCCACCGGAGCAATTTCGCCCACAGGAGTACTTTTAGATCGGCGAAATCTTTTTCTCCCAAGACCAACCGTATGATGGGTTTGATGCAGTTGATCCAACAAGGGCTGGGTTGTTCCCCTATTAGTCATCCAGGAAGCCTCGAGAAGTCCTGCAAGAAATTGTGGCTGCTTAAGAAAAGTCCTTTAATTTAGTAAATCATAATGATTTCCCTCAGCCAGAGAGACTAGTCTTCGAATACCAAAACACTAACAAAAACAGTTTTTCTTCATGATTATCATATGCAAATAGTACCTTGACTGTCAATTATTAGTTCTTATACTATGATACTTCTAGAACCTTAATGCGTGCCACATGCAATAGCACCAAGTAAAGAACCTTCTAGGATAAGTCCATCGCAGCCGGGTTAACAATCAATAGGAGTATTTTGACATGGGTTTATACTCATTGATGAATAGAGTTCCAGTTCAATGACGATAAATCTTTGGGTTGCTGTTACTGAGAGAATCCATTTAACCTAGACGGCTAGCTCACATAAAAAGGCGCATGTTACCCCTAATTTCTCATGATGATTGAGAAAGCTCTGGCCAGTAAGAACACAAGCATGGAACTTGATCAGTCTCTCTTAAAACTCATCGAGAGACAGAAAATCAGATGCATCCAGACACCTAAAGTTCGGACTGACGACAAAAAATTAGATATCTAATCCAAGCGGTCACTGTAAAGTTGGACTCATCCTGTTTTTAGCTGAGACATCCTAACACATTTCATTATGTTGTTAACTTGTCAAGTAACTAAAATCAAACGTTTCTCTGGCAATATTAGTTTTCTTCTATGTGATGCTCGTGACGGAGTTTGTTTTCTTTATAATCTCTCATCCCTTATACTATACTGTGTCAGTGACATGCTAATCATATCTGTGAAATGATTAGTGGCCCTGCACTCCGAGAATCAAAAGGTCTAGTTTCCAATTCCAGAGTAAGAGAAATAGTAACATATATGTCCTTGATTGACAAACTTGTTCTGGCAATTACACCCAATAATTATGAACTGTAACGAATCTAAATATTTTTCTTCAGCATCTCTTAAAGTTAGTCAAATTCTCTGCATGAGACTTAAACAGAAAACAATCTGTAAAATCCTACAGTCACAGGCTCACAGACAATCAGTTTCCTGAATAATACATTATTCTACTAAGTGATAGCATTTTAACTGGTTTGGTAAAGATCTAAACATCCCACACATACATCCTTCCTTTATCTGGCAACTTAAGTAAAGGATTTTTAACTGAAACCAAGAAGATACAAATGTTCTCACAAATTCACCTATGCTTGGTATAATGGAATGTAATACGCATCGAATGAGAAACAACTACATCTCACAACCTATGCTAATAGAAGGTAGCAAGTACCTCGTAGAATTAACCAAGGTGTGTGCAAGCTGGCCTATACACTACGGTTATCACAAAAGGAAAAAAGAGACATAAAAGAAAGATAAAGTAGTTTTTCTCAGCAAAATTACTAATCCAGCCAAACCAAATTGCTAAATGAATAACAAAATTCAAACACTGGTGACTAGAGGTTGAATAGACTAACTTACCAAACAGAACACAAATTCACTCTTAACTCCCCATCTCTACCGCTATATCTCAACAACAACAACATACCCAGTCTAGTCCCACAAAGTTGGGTCTAAGGAGAGTAGGTACACAGATCTTATCCTTACCTCGTAAGTCGTAGGTATCACTGTTTTCGATAGACCATCAGCTTAACGAAAAACAGTCCACAGCAGTTAAGAAAAGGAATAAACGAAAGTGAAAGCATAACAAAACATTCTGAACAATAACTACAGAACAACAAACAACAAATAGTAATAGAAATCGAAGAACAAGAAACTACCAGAAATACTGACGGCTATATCTCAAAGTCTCCCAATTTTTTTTGTTTGTATGAATTCTGTCATAGCTAAATTTTAACTAACAGACTCGCGTTAAACTGGAAATAACACCTTACGAGTTATGATACACATAACCTCACAACAACACATGAGCAGAATTTCCCAGCTGATTCACCAAAATCGCAATTTAATAGCTTCTTAGAAAAATTCAGCGAGCATGCATTCATAGCTTTACCTTCAAAGAAGGAGCAATTTCACAAAAATAAATGAAATAGTAATCTGAATTACCATAAAAAATCAAATGTTTGATCCTTACCTAAACCTGATTTCTGTAAGGAAATTGCTGGAAAGAGCTACAATCTTCTTTGACACCAATTGGAGCTTTAACTTGCAGGCGTCCCCTTCTTCAGTTTCTTCCGATCAATTGCGATCACGTTCATCTTCTTCACTCCCTTTATAAGAGCTGTCGTCATTTGGCTTTTCCCTCGTTTTTTTTTTTTTTCATTCGGTGAGGAGAAAATTAAAGTTTTACCGAAATTTTTATGGGCCAAACACTATTTTTAAATAAAGTGAAATAATATTTCGAAAAAATAATAAATACTCCATAAGTATTATTTACTTTTCTGAAATAATATTTATAGACAAACAAAATATATTTTCTGAAAAATATTTGATTTTCTTATTTAATTTTTAGTGTTTGATTAGTAATAAGAAAATATTGTCTCCATAAGTATTATTATATATAATCTATTCAAATACTATAATACCACCCTTGAACCCCCCAACCTTTAAAATGAACCTTGACTCCACCTTTAACACGGACCAAGACCCCTATCTCAACACATATCTTGACCACGATTTAGGTCCCAACCCCTAACCTTGATATCGCTCTCGATTTATAACTTAACCCAGACTCAACTCCAGCCAAAATAAGGTCCAACGGTGACTTGGGACCTAATCTCAACCTTTTCTTGAACATAGATCGAAGATCCAATCCCAAGCCAGGACTGGACCTTGATCTCGAGTTAGGGTCGGGTCTCGAATCGAGGTTAAGGTCTAGTTTTGGATCAAAATTGGGGTGAGCCTTGGATTGAAACTGGGGCAGGTCTCAGATCGAAATTGGACATGAGAGTCATGAAGTTAGATCCCAAGTCAAGGTCCGAAGTTGGGGCTCAGGCAGGGGCGGCTCAACGTAATTGGAGGCCTAAAGCAAAATTTCAATTTGATGCCTAAAATATAAACAAACTTCGTATACATATTTATTCAAAATTTATTTTTCTTACACTATTTAGATGAAAAATATTAGTATTTAATGTTGTTTTTTCAGTTATTGATTTTAGGTAAAATTTTATCAACTCAGTATTAAAAAACATCCTTTCAGTAAGGTGATAATAATATGAATTGTTAATATAATTCTATAAGTAAAGTTTAAAAATATTAAATAAAGATAAGAGTTAGAACCATAGAATCTGATACAAGAAGATGATGACTTGATTTACCACATTTCTATATGTTTGTTGTAATGCTTGAAACGAAATAAAAAAGAATTTGTAATGCTCTTTGCTCAACCCTCTTCACTATTAATTCTTATTTTTAACAAAGGACAACATATGTTAAACTGAGTAAAATAATATCTTTTTTAAAAAAATATACTTTTTATCATAAATAATCAATTTTTCTATAAAAAATTTAACACATAATTTATTTTTGATAAAAATTTGGGGCCTCCAAAAGGTATAAGCCTTATTTTACAAAGGGAAGAGCCGGCCCTGGGCTCAGGGTTGAGGTTGAGGTTAAGGTTGGGAGTCAGGTATTGAGTGAGGGTCGGGATTGAAAGTCGGTTCCGAATGGGGTAAGTGGTGAGGTTGAAAGTTAGTAGCGCAAAATATTTCTTTTACTTCTGCGTAGAAAAATTATTTTTTCTTGAAAAAATATTTTATTAAACATTTAAGCCAATAAAAAATATCAAAAAATTAAAAAATATTTTATAGAAAATGTTGACCTTGGTGCCAAACACACCTGCGCGCGCAGAACTTCACAGTTATAAAGCTCGGATTTACCAATTTTCAAACAACGTGAACCTGCAGAGGGAAGAGAAAATGGAGGGAAAGCGTTCAAACACTCAGCCACTAACACTCATAAGGAAAATCAAAGGTAGATAGCGCTTCCATTAAACTTCAATTGTTTTCTGAAAATTCATTGCGATTCTCGCGTTCAATACATTGATTCTCAACGAATCGTCTTCGCGTTTGAGCCATATATACTTTGATTTTGTTTTGCAGGATTTACTCGTTCCGTTGTTGAGGATCTCGCTCGAGGTAGGGCACCGTTGATCTACATCGATCGGTTCAGAAATTACTGTACTGACACTTCTGGAAATTGGTAAGAAGCAGCGGTAGCTTGAATATATGAAATAATCAATCATAATTGAGCTTAGAGGATTGGTTTTTGCTGCTGTTTGAAATTTCATTGCAATTAGTGTTTTGGAATAATACGAAAACTAACACTGGATTAAACTGTCGATTTCTATAAATAATAAATGAAACTACACTAATCGGTTCAGAATTTACTGTACTGAGCGAAGTGTTTCCCATTATCTGTTCCATTCTGCTAATTGGAAGATCTGGTTGAAAACAGTGAATGTGTGTTGCAGTTTGAAATTTCATTGCAATTAGTGTTTTAAAATTCCAACTCGAAAATTAACACTGAATTAAACTGTTGATTTCCTATGAATTAATAAAACACTACCTCGATTGGTTCAGAAATTTCTCTACTGACACTTTCGGAAATTAGTAAGACGCCTATGTGTGTGAGGATTTTATTTGGTAGCTTGAGTATATGATTATCAATTCAAGTTAAGCTTAGAAATGTTTTTTTTTTCTTTTCCTTCTTTTCGAAGATCTAGTTGAAAACAATGAATGTGCTGCAGTCTGAAATGTCATTGCAATCAGTATTTTAGAATTCTAACACGAAAATTTACACTGAATTACTGTTGATTTCCTATCAATAAACACAACGATGTTTTGTTCCTTTTTATATTACAAGGCCTCCAAAGAGATTATCCTTGACATAATTGAACTGAAAATTGCAACTGATGAAGATTCACACAGGTTTAAAACGGTGCTTTAAGAATGTTGCTAGCACTGGGCTTGGTAGATTATTCTGTGGAATTCCAGATGGTATGCTCCTGCTCCCCCTCAACACAACCCCTTCCAAAAAGTAAAATGTAGAGAAGAAACGAATGGCTATTTTAAGTGCCCTGCTCAGAAGAAGAATGAGCACAGTCTATACTGAGAGATTTGTTCATAGAAGCCATTGCCTATACTGAGACACTAATAAGTACTAGTGGTAATTGTTATGTTGAACGGAGTTATAAAAACAATGAAATTTACTGAAGTTGGAGTTTGAATGGCTAATAAAGACCATCCAAATGTCGTGGTATTATTAATGGTCTTTGCTTAATTTATGTAGCTCTTGCAGCTCTGGTTTGTCGACTGGCAAGGAAGCTATATCCCTGAAGAGGGAATGCCATGCACGTAGGCTTGGTGAGTCTAGGGAGAGTAAATAATACTTGTATATTTTATCTGCTGATCTTCATCACATAGTTGGACAAGAAATGATATGATAGTGAAGAGGGTAGGAATGATAATTAAATGTTGCTATCCTCCCTGAAAAGTGACAAAATTACCAGGAGAACTATTTCCCCGTTAAGTTGACTTTTCTGTTCTTCTGTTTTCCTATATGAGCCTCCCTTTCCTTGAAGTTACACAGGATGCACCATGGGGGGAAGGTGGAGTGGGGTGGGGTAGTACAAGTTTTCTCTCTCAGTTTCCTTTTCTGTTTGGTCAAACCAACTTGAAGGCCTTTTTTGCTCTCCAATCTGCTTAACATCATAGAACCTTGCTGGGTTACTTCCTCTCTATGTTTTTGTTTCAGATGTTTTGTTGAGAGTTCTTGTGATAGTTCAACAACTTCTGCAAGAAAACAGGCATGGATCAAAAAGAGACATATATTACATGCATCCTACTGTTTTTAAAGGTAAATCTGGATCGACCTCTGGTGTTCCAACGAATCCTCTTTTCGGAAGAAAAATTTGGACGAATGCTAGGTGTTCCAGTGTAGTTACTTCCCTGTTAATTTCATAGGAAATGGTTGGACATTATGTACTCTAGAATCAGTTTTGAATTATTCTTGTGATTGGTTATGAAGTTTTTCTTCCATGGAAAATGCTTATGTGCTGTTGTATAGTTCAGCTTACTCAGTTGCTAGAAATGTGCCATGATTTAGATCTCTAACGCAAAATGTATATATTCAGAAGGCTTCTTCCTCCTTATATGCTCATCACTCTCTTTTGCACTCTATAATGCAGAACAATCTGTTGTTGATCGGGCAATTAATGACATCTGCATCCTCTTGCAATGCAGTCGGCATAACCTTAATGTGGTATGTCAATCTACTTTCCTCTCTGTATCAAAATAGACTCATTTTAGATGTATATCCACATGTCGTTCACTGTTAAGTTGGGAACCTTTTAACAGAGCGGGTTCACAGTCTCTTCTATTTTTATTTAGTTACATGTTCATTTTTTACAGTGGAGGATTCAATTAGGGTTCAGAATATTGATTGATATTAGAAACAGTCATTCTGCTTTACTTATACATGCTTTTGACATGCAAAACGGTAGATCACAAGTATCTGACCCTGCCTTCGCCATACCATGAGGAGTGGGGAGGGGTTTGCTAGTATATTTGATTAGAGGGATGTGAATATTGTTCTTGTATAGAACTTGAATATCGACTTCAGAGGATGTAAAGGATATTGCTAGACTAGGGTATACCCATCATTCAAATGATTATTTTATTCTCTTTTATTGCTAATCTTGTAGGAAACTTGACCTTTTATATTCTTTTGATGCTTGCCTTCTACAGGTGTCTGTTGGAAATGGGTGCGTGCCTCTATACAGTTTATATTGCCTTGCAGGAGTGTGCTTCTAGACATGTACATTTTGGGTTCATTATATGCAATGTTCTTTCTCATACTTGACATAATATTTGCAATCTTTTCTTCTTGAAAATTTCAAATGTTTCTTCTTCAGTTGATTATGCTTATACCTCCTGTATTTGTCTCAATGTCGCTTCGTATATGTCTAAATTCCTCTTTGGGGAGCAAAGTACTTCATGATTGAGAGATTTGATATCGTCCATCATGTTACATTAAACTTTTGTACTTTGAGCAAGGTAAAATTTCATTATAACCCGGAGAAAGCATGTCACTCTCTAAGGAGTATTACTGCATCATCATTTTTGGCCTACTTTTGAAGATATCGGTAGCATATGTAGATCTAGTTTAAACTGCTCACCAATGAAGTTCCCAATAAATGTACTGCTGTTGCATTTTCCTCATGACAGTTTTTTCCATTCCTTTAGATCGATATATAGTTGGTTCTCTCCTTTGTTTATATTGTAATAGTTCCTTGCAATTCTCGGTCATAAAATTCTTCTTCCAACTATTTATGGTCTAGATTGGTGATGGGGTGGCTGCGGTATGTGGAATCTGGGAGGAAAATTAACTGCATTGGCAATCCTCACACTGTAAGAATGATAGTTATAAGCTAAGAATCCTAAGATGGGTTTCTGTAGTTGTGTAACAATCTAATTATGATGGTTCCTGCAGGCATACCCGATTCCGGTCCTTGTTGAAGAGGTTGATGGTATCCTTATGAGTCTAAGCGTTTGAATTGTGAATTTAACATGGTTAAACATGAACATGAGTTTGCGGACTCCATACATGTGCAAGTTCAGTTATTGCAAAACATAAAGTTAAATGGACACTTTGTTATTGAATACATCCTGTAATTTGACTTTATGGATTGCTTTCTCAGACTATGGCTGTAGTTGTTACTCCCTTAATGCTTGAATAAGATATTATTAGTGTTGCTCAATATGTTTTAGTTGTGGAAAAGGAATCAGGTAAAACTATTTATAAGCATATCAAGCCTATAACAGTCGTGGAAAGGTATTCCTAGTTCATAAATAAGGCCACTATTTATTGTTCATCATGCAGTTTTCCAGCGACTAGCAAATGATCAGTTTTGCAAGAGGAACCGTTGCATTGTGATAACAGTACGCATCTTTTGTTTTCTGAGAATTTCCACACATACTTGGCTCCATAATTTCTTTTTAACAGGGAAGGGGTTATCCTGATGTTCCCACAAGGAGGTTAGACCCATGTTGCTCACCTTGTCAAACTTGTTGCAGATGAATTCTACTTCAATTAATCATATTTCTGTCTTTTCATGTTGCTTGCCTGTGGTAGGTTTCTGCGTCTCCTCATTGACAAGCTGCATTTGCCTGTGTACTGCCTGGTAGATTGTGATCCATATGGCTTTGACATCTTAACTACATACAAATTCGGTTCTTTGGTAAGGATAATTCAGTGTGTTGTTATTATGATGTGAACAAGTTGCTAACATTCCTCCTTTTCACTGTAACAGTCTATGCTTCTATTGTTAGTTAGTCCAAACTTATGTTCACATTTCTAAAAGAAAAGTCATACATTCATCATCGTTTTCCTATCACAAGCTATCAAGCATTGAACGCGAGACACTTTAAGTTGAAGTGTATAGAGTAGTTAGATTAGATGGATTGATAGAATGATGTGTTCTTCGGTAACACATATCTTTCTATGATTTTTGAAGCAAATGGCTTATGACGCAACCTTTCTACGAGTCTCTGAGATACAATGGCTTGGAGTATTTGTCCAGGATTGTGACAATTATAGCATTCCACAGCAATGTCTCCTGCCTTTAACTACTGAAGGTAACATTCACACAATCATGTCTCGTTTCATTATAGCTTTTTCTCAAAACAACTCGTCACAAATGACTGGTTGTGCAATCTAGTCAGATAAGAGGAAAGTCGAAGCAATGTTACCGAGATGTTATTTGCAAAGAGAAGTACCACAATGGAGGTAGAATTTCATACTACTAACTAATGTTAATGGCAAGACTTCGGGTTCTGAAAATATTCATATGACTCTTCTCCACGTCCTAAGGTTTGAACTGGAGCTGCTGTTGCACAAAGGAGTTAAGTTTGAGATTGAAGCATTGTCTGTCCATTCACTCACTTTCTTGTCCCATGAGTATCTACCATCAAAGATCCACAATGGAGGGTACATCTGAATCTTTTCTATCTTTGTTTGGTTCTTTAGCACGAGAAGTTCAAAGTATTTTTCATGTGCTCACGTAGTTATCATTTGAAAGAACAGCCTAACTAGTCACTTATGTCAAATTCATCATGTTCCGTCATTTTGGCTATTAATTTTTTCACGACAACGGTTGTGGATATCGAGCTACAAATGTGCAGTGACATTAAGCAGATTGATACAGATTGAAATTGGTCACTGTATCTCGTCTTAAATGATACATCAGAATAGATTGAAGACCCCAAAAAGCCTAATTCTTCAAATTATTTGTGATGTAAGTTGAAATTTTCGCGTTTAACTTGTTATGACACTATATTGGTTGTTATTTTGCCCAGGAAAGTAGAATCATGATAAAGTAGACAATAAGAAATACGGACTTTTAAAAAGGATTCAAGTTATATATATTGGTATAGTGATATCATGTTTGTGAATCGTTTTACCAAGTTACTGATTATTATTTATCACTGGATTTACATGTAAATATTTTATTAATCATTTGATTGTATGCATTTTTTTACACGAAGAGATTATGCACGTAGTAATTGGCTAAGATGCAAGAACCTAGTAGTTTGAGATTGAACAATGATTATATTTCTTCTTCATGCAAAAAAAAAAAAACACCAACACATAGATACTCAAACTCATTTATGAACTATGATAACAGACAGAACTTGTCTAATGCAAAGTTACTTTTTACCTATACGATTGAATTGCTAAAGTAATTTATTTTTATTACAATTTACAAACCAAAATTAGATATCACTTTGAAAAACATTTAATTGTTTTGATCTAATTTTATTAAACTTCCTCAACCTAGGTTGATTCAACTTTCGGAATGAATTAATTTTGTTGCAATCATTATATTCCTTAAATAATGACGTCATTCACTAATGAATATTTGGACAATTAATGTGCAAATTATGGATCAAGCTTGACACCAATACAACATGTGATAAAGGATTAATTAAATTAAAAGAAAATAAAGACCAAGCATAATAGATTCAGAGTATTCTACTGAAAATCTTAAAAGTAATAACAATAGAAATATAGAATAATAATAATAAATATCTCCGTGACATAAATAATAAGTACAAAATCTTGGTAAAGATTTGATTTATAAATTACTTAAAGCTGACAAAAATAAAAACCAAATGCAGAGAATTTAGTACTTGGTTACCATTATATGAAAATGGTAATAAAATCTTTGATATAATTATCTGATTTTCTTTCTCCTTTTAATCAATGAGGGAGTATCTTCATAAACAAACAATAATTCAACCTCTACTTACATTGCACTCGTTAATTTGTCCTCCATTTTTTTGCTCATCAACTTTAGTAGCTCTTTCATTTGATTCAATGGAACCCTTTGCTGAATTGGTATGATTCACTTTCATCAAAAAAATCATAATTTTCTCCTTTAGTTAGTTGAAAGTTGTAATTTTTCTTTTATCAATTATGTCTTTTTTTAGGGCTGTATTTTGAAAGTGGACGTTCATTGTGATGCATGCAAGATGAAGATGGTGGACGTTTTGAGTTCTATATGCGGTAATATGTTCTATATGCTTTTATTTCTTAGTAGAACTTGTTTTTTCTTTTTAATAATCGTAGTGTATGAGCCTGTTTGTTTGTACCTCGGCTAATTCCACCTCTACTTGGTGGATAACTTCTCTGCCAAAAGTTGGACAAATAAGAAGAAATCACCTAGTTTATGAAATTTAAACTTACATGGTTTATGGCTCTTTGAAGTTGAAGAAATATGGAAGTAAAATATAATTAAGCGCTCTTTCTTCTGTTCACTTTGTCCCTTTTTATGCAAATCTGAATATGTGAATCCTAGGGAGCCAAAAATTCTAGTGATAATAGGATTAAAAAGATGCAAAGAATATAACTCATAGAGCAATTTTTAGGTCACCTTTACCACTAAACTAAAACCTTCACTTTTGTTTAGACAACCTTTTTAAAATTTTCTGGTGCAATGAGGGGTTATGGAAGGGTACGGGAAAGGGGATAGCAAGAATTGAACCTACATATATTGTGTTGAAGACTCCTGCTTTCGCGCACCTGGACTAATTCCATGTGATACCTATTACTCTATCCACCAAAGCTGGGATAGATGGGAAGAATCACCTAGTGTTTTTTGTCTCCTGATATGTCATGGTTCTCAACCTCTAGGTCACAAGTGAAATTTTTACCCTTTTGTATACTGTAATTCTGTAACAAAGATGATTAAATCCTCTTCAAAACATGTAGCTCCGTCCATGAACTCACGATAAGGAACTTAAAGAAGAGAAGACAACTATGGTTTATTTGTTTTTAACACATTTTTATTTATTTTATAGGTGTTTATTCTGTAACAATAGACTCTGAAGATGGGACGGCCAAGATTTCTGGTGAAGTTGATCCGAACCTCCTCTTGAGGGCGTTGTCAAGATCAGGCCTTGGCAACCATGCAGAGGTGAAATGGGTGAGACTTAAGCACCCAATGTTGAGTAATAGTCATATGACTGATGGATATGGTTCCTATAATCATGGATATGGCTCTTATAATCATGGATATGGCTCTCATAATCATGGATATGGTTATAACAGTCATGGCCACGGTCATGGCCATGGCCATGGCTATAGTTCTATTGGTGGTCCTTTTATGCAAAGAAGGTCGTTGCCCGAATATAACTATGGCTATGAGGGACACCACAATTACCAATATCCTTTTAGGGGGACTGCACAAGACTCCTATGCCACCAACTATTACTCCGGTGCTCTGCCATCACCTAGGTATGTTCCAACATATGAAGATGACAACTTCAACTGTAGCAACATAATGTCATTGTTCATAGTACTTATTGTTTATTGCTTCTTTTTGTAAAGATGTTAGATTCTGTTGTTGTACATAGAATTTACGCCTTTTGTTTTGTTTGCATAAAGGGGTTAGGACAATGTTGATTTTGAGGCCTAACTTCATACTATTTCCAAGTATTGTTTGCCTGTTATACAGTATGTATACATATTATATTTTGGTATAATATACGCGGACATATATAAAAGGAAACTCCTTTTGCTGGTGTCGGAGGGCATTCCTTACTAAAGGGTGTCTCCGCCTTTGAACAGAACATGTTTACTTAATCTTATTGAGCATCCATTGCCCCTCTGCTTCGTAGACTTCTTTTCCGACCTACTTTGTAGGCTATATCTGCATAGAGTACTGAGAAAAATTCTAAATCATGTATTTTCTTTCCTGAATTTGGTTGAGTTTTTCTTGATTTCTTATAAATCTTATCATTGTAGGCCGTACAACAGCTATTATATGTAGAGAACCGGAGAGATTTTAATGGCTCGTTGGCTTTCACCGTGACAATAAGAAGTTGTTTGCGTGAATTTTTCTTCTTAATTTTGTTTACAAAACGAACATTATATATTTATAGGGTAGTTATTATTGAATATGTTTTCTTTTTGTTCAAAGTTAAACAGCTTTCATCTGCACTCAAGTAAATATACTTGTTGGATTTTCATCAAGGTAGCTGATGCTTTACTTTGGTAAGTATATTTGTTGCTGCTGAAGTACTATGCCTTTTATTTTCCAATATTTGAACTGAACAAGCAGCCTTGCAATTTCATTTCTTGCTTCATAGTCCTTTTAACAATGTTGCTTGGACTCTTCAAAAGTTGCTGCACTCATGTCTGATCCTCCAAAAAATGCACTACTTTTGAAGGATTAGACATGCACCGATCAACATTTTTGAAGAGACCAAACAACATAGTTTTTTTCTTGGGAAAGAGCTAGACCACAAGGGTCTACTGTACATAGCTTTACCTTTTGCAAGAGGCTGTATTCACAACTTGAACCCTGGTCAAATGATGCTCTATTAGTGCGCTTAAAATTATAGTTTTTTATTTGTGCTTCCTCTACTAGATTGATCATTTGCATCTTTAATGATTGATTTTTTCATGTAATGATATACATTCTTCCTGTCTAGACAATTTGATTGCAACAAAATGTCATTCTCAACCTATTTGGCAAAACGAATAATTGCTTCTTTGTTTGATGTGTATAATTGTTGTGTGCGTGTATGCTCTTTGATTGCTCTTTACAGTTTCATCTTTGTTCATGCTATTATTTGCCTAAGATTTTAGCATGATAAGTGTTACATCAACACACATAGAAAGAAATATATGTACAGAAGCATATAGACACAATTGACGAAGTAGTGCTACTTCTGTTTCAATTTATGTGGCACCTGTCGTATTTCAAGATCCAAACAAGTTTATTTTGATTGTAAAATTTTCAAATATCTTTCAAATATTTTGAATTGACACTTATTATGACTTATAATACTTTTTGCTTAGTTTACAATTATATAAATTTCATTTCAAAACAAAATTAAAGATTCCATTAGCAAATCCCTGGTAACTTAAACTATTTAACTCTCGAAAAAAAGAAGTGTCACATAAATTGAGACAAAGACATGAGAGAGAAATAGAACATGGTATGAATATCAAATCACCCACTACTCCATCTATCCTAATTTATACGACATACTTTTTCTTTTAGTCAGTCTAAAAAAAAATGACACATTTCTATATCAAGTAACAATTTAAACTTTTAAATACTCATAATCATACAAATATCTATCACAATATCACTTATTTTAAACCACAACTTTCAAAATTCTCTTTTTTCTTCTTAAACTCCGTGTCGAGTTAAAATAATTCACAATACGGAGGAAATATTAATTAAAAATAAAAGTATTGCTATATTGACCTTGTTATTTCCCAGACGTGCTTTCAACTTCATATTCCATTCCCTAAGCACCACCACCACGTCTATGGCACTTATCATATATTTACCACTTGCTCTGTTTCAACAAAACACACACAATTATGCCATCACCAAAAACACTTCCATCTAAATCACGAAATGTGGTTGCTCCAGCTAGCTCACCATCCCGGTTACCTCCTACACCAGTTCTATTACAACAACCATCTCACAAAAAAGGTCAATGGAAATCAACAAAACTCTTCCGTCGTGTAAAATCCGTTTTCCGATCATTCCCTGTAATAAACCCTCCGTGCAAAATGCCCGTTTCTAACCGGCTGCACGAAGGGCATATACATGGAGGAAAACAGATGACAGGTACTCTCTTTGGGTTTAGAAAAGCTAGAGTTAATCTTGCAATTCAAGAAAATCCAAGAGGCGTTCCGTTGCTTGTACTGGAACTTTCAATTCAAACAGGTAAACTTCTCCAGGATATGGGATCTGGACTTGTGCGAATCGCTTTGGAGTGTGAAAAGAATCATTCGGAGAAACTGAAATTAATTGATGAACCTATATGGACTATGTATTGCAATGGGCGAAAAGTTGGGTATGCTGTAAAAAGAGGACCTACAGAAGAAGATCTTAAAGTTATGCAGAATCTGCATGCTGTGTCTATGGGAGCTGGCGTTCTACCAACTGAGTCTTCTGAAGGAGAACTTACGTATATGAGAGCTTTTTTTGAACGAACAGTTGGATCAAAGGACTCAGAGACTTATTATATGATGAATCCCAATGGCACCAGTGGTCCTGAGCTCAGTATTTTTTTCGTTAGGATTTGATCAAATATATACTATCATAAAAGATTAATTTTCTTGTCAAAGAAACATATAGGGATCAAAGTATTAAACTTGAATGAAGAATATAATTTTACATCTAATATGTGTTTGGTTCGATTAGTATTCATGTTTGTTACGTATAGAATGTTTTTCTGATGTTTGATTGGTGAATGGATGTTTTTTTTTTTAAAAAAAAAAGATTAATGAACATGAAATAGTGTTAAATTTTGGCTATCTAACTTTTTTCCTTGTTGTCATGTTCTTCTAAATCATTGTAATTTGGCTCAATTTGTTTGTAAAGGAGTTCCATACACATATCATATCCAATAATATTCACATCTTGACAAAATTGCTAAAAGGAATGATTTTAAGTTGAAGTCTTGATTAGCTACCTTTTGTCTAACATACTTATCTTCAAATGTCGATTCAGAATTTGAAATATATGAGTTTCTACACCAACTTCAAGTTAACATTATACAATACTTTTTCCGTTCTTATTTATACGTCGTCGTTACTAAAAATAAATGTTTCTTAATACTTACATTTCACAAAACATATACATAAATAACAGTATTATTCCTATTTACGCTTGGGAGTTATTAGTCTTTAAAGTATGGATTTGACCATCATAGAAAACTAAATGATTAATTCATGTTCATTGGTCAATTTAATTAATCAAAGTAAATTAATTTATGTTCATTTTAAAAAAAAAAACTTGACTTCAAGAGAACACTAAATAAGGGTACAATGGTAAACTTACATAGTTTCTTAAGGAACATGAAATCTAAAATGGTGACATATAAATAAGAACAGAGTGAATAATAACTTTGCTCATAGTCAAATATGTAATGTATTTTTAAATATTTGTGCAATACTATTAAGTTTATGATAATGAGTAATCAACCCTCTAGATCAATTGTACATGCCTACTCAATCAGATGATTTTTGTGTGTCATTTTTGACATAATCAATTAGGCCAATTGTTTCATTGTGTAAGGAGGAAAGCTAATGTTAATTGAATGAATATCCAATAACTTTTAAGTTGTTTGTCTTCTTTTTGTTGTTGTTAAGTGCTAAAATTCAAGAAAAAAGAATTTCCAATGGTCATAAATCTAAGCCACAAGTAGTAATCAAGTGAAGTTTGTCAATATCATGAGGGGTCTTTTTCAATTGAAGTCCTCAAGTTCTTTCTAGATCTTGCCGACCTTTCATTAATGTGTATTTGAAGATATGCAACTATGGAATAGTCGAGTTTCAATGCAGGTATCGAAAATTGATTAAAAAAAATGCAACTATAGATTCAAAAGAGGTGAGGAGGGGTGGGGATGGGGTGGGGAGTCATGTAAATTAACAATTTATAATAATTCGAGATTATTGTATAAATCAAGAATATCATAAAAAATTGTTAAGTTGTTCTTTTGATTAATACATAAGATTTTAATCAAGATTGAATAGATTTGCCTATAATAAGTGTACATGTTTATCAAATTTGCATCATGTAGATCAATACATGAAGTGATATAGTTTGATATGATTTCAATAAATAAGATGCATGGCGAAATGAACATTTTAGGATCTCTATTAAAGGTAAAGCAAAAAAGTTCATAATATTTTTATTTTTATTACAAATTTAGCCATTTTAGAATCAACTTTAGAATTATGAACTAAAGTTGGAAAAAAATTGAATATGAAGTGTGATATATTACTTATAATTATAAAATATAAGTAGACTTCAGATAATTTATTTGAAGATTTGCATAAGGAGAAGGAACCATAGGATTTTTGTCTGAAATTTGTCAATACTAACTAGAAGTTAAATATTTTTTTAAAAATTAAATATTATGATTGAAACTAATCTATATATATCTCATTACATTTTTATGAGATGCACATGTCATGTCGATCAACTGTATTTTGCAAATTAAATTTATATCATGTCCACATAATTGATAATTTCCAACATTTCATTCATTNATTTGAATGGCGTTAAAAATAATAAAATAATATATATTTGTTTAAAATTATACTTTTTAAGCAAAAATAATTATTTTTTAATTAAAAAAACTAACACATAATTTTTTGTTGATGAAAATTTGAGGATCAAGCAAGAGCCGGCCCTGATTGAAACTAATCTATATATATCTGATTACATTTTTATGAGATGCATATGTCATGTCGATCAACTGTATTTTGCAATTAAATTTATATCATGTCCACATAATTGATAATTTCCAACATTTCATTCATTATGAGATTGACCAAACTTAGTTAAAAGAGGTCCCATTTAAATGCTAGCCAAAAGAACCCTTCCATAATACAAATCCATATGAGGTTCTTGAAATTGAATGGTAAAAAGTTTAAAAATATTAGAGCCACAAATATACAAATATTTCAAGTACAAAATCATAAAATTTCATGCCACGTGTACAGCTAAAAAGTCTAGAAGATGACAATTTAAGTCACTTTCAATCCCACGAATATTTATTTTATGTCATCAATTAGTGCATTGCAAGTGTCTATTGTTGTAATAAAGTTGAAAAAGGGGTTATTTTCCAAAGGGGTTTACGTACATTTTTCTGTCTTTTTATATATGGATTTTAGGAAATGACATTTAAGCTAGATTTTTATTGGTTGTCCTTTTATATATAATTGTTCATTTTGGTATTTTTTTATCTGGGGAGTCTTCATACAAATCAAATTAATAATCGTCGGATTTACTTTTTACTTTTTTAAGTCAATATACATAAATTATACATATATTATATATCTAGCTGTTGTCTTTTATTTAACCGATTGAATGTGCTAATTAGTTAATTCAAGTTTTTTCTCAATAGAAGATAGAAGTCATATGCAAACGAATGGACTATATCTTGAATAATTTTGTTAACTTAAAATGTGAAATTAGAATGGTTACATAGTGAAAATAGAGTTGCCAATTTTTTTGATATAGGGATAACTCTTTCCTAGTTTAATTATATTGTTGGTTAGGATAAGTCAAAATTTTCATCAAGAAAAATTATAATAGGGCTAGAATACGTGAGTTATTTGTTTTATTTTTGCAAATTATTATCTCTAGTTTTTATACCTATTATAACCATCAGATTTAAATCTTGTGTGCTTACAATATTCATTGCTTCTAATTATGTAAAATGTGATATACTTTCCAAATGATCGAACGAATCCAATTGAGCAAGAATTTACTCTTCGAATTAGATTAATTATCAATTCTATTTATTATACAATTTTATTCTATAATTACTTTATAGCATTTTGCATAAAACGTAAATTTATTATAAAAATACATTGCATGTGGATTCTTAATTAACAATTGACTACTTTATTATTATAATTAATATTATTATTCCCACACTGACATCTATTATTGTAGACACTTCAAGAATCATGCCATCCCAATAATTAAGGAAAAGAATCTTTACAATTGCTAATATCTCCCTACTTTATTTATGTCTTTTTTATATTTCACTTTTGTATTATTGTGTATCGACAAGAATAAATTAGGCTCAAGAGGGTTATTGACGGTAGAAAACTTTCAAAGTGTCAAAAGTTGAACTATTGCACTAAGAATATCTAGATAAAATTTATCGCAAGGATAATCAAATTGATTGAACTTGAGATCTTTTGAAGATTTCAAAGTTGAAAGCATAATTTTTTGGTCGAACTTATCACACAGGATTTTTTTAGTACGATTAATAGAACGCTATCATACTGAAGCGAGATTTATCTTTTATACATCTAAAAAAATAAGAATGATCAATTATTCGTTCATAAAAATAATAATTAAAATTTTAAAAAATAATATTCTAGTCCATCGAAGAATATCAATAGTCTCATTAGTAGTGATAAGGATGATCTTCACATAAAAAAAATCTAGATTTGGCCAAATTAACTTTCTTTAAGTCAAAACATTAAGCGACTTTAGTAGGGCTTAGCTCATATTTACTTGTAAATCAAATCATCCAAACTAAAACTTTTTAACTTATTTACACCATCAAATTAAGTTCGCGTACAATAATTAAAATATTATTTTATTGAATTTGATATAGTACTTTGAAAAATAAAATTAAAAAAATCTGCTATAATTGACTAAATTAATCTGATAATGTAAAAATATGTGATACTATCGAGTATCGTATATAACTTAAATTTAATTTGTAATACTAAGTTGTCGCAGTCGGTACAGTAATGACTAAGCTTTCGAATTAATTGTGAATGCTTCTAATTGGGACAAGTTTAATAGTTTTTACTTGCTTATGATTTAACTAAAATTAAATGTCATTCAATTTCCTTGTACGTGGATGCAACGTGGAATAAACAAGAATTTCATTAAAGACAAACTATAATAATGTACATTCCATAGAATTAATTACAACTACATACCTTAATTATCTAGAAAATGTAAAGAAAAAAAAAACTAATACTCATAGGAAAAGAAAATAACTCAACATGTACAATAAAGAAGGTGAATATTTTGATTAATTACTTCCGATGAGCCGCTCGTTGCACAAAGATCTCACGTTAACAGAGTAGAGTCTGAAGAAGTTTGTAATACTTCAAAAGGTGTGATGTAGACAGTCTACTCTAATACAAGTATTAGAGACTGTTTCCACACAGGTCGACATTTTGATTAATTATTTTACGAGGACTAATTGTTGACGAGCTTCAATTCTAATTTCTTCCTTCATTTTTCTTATGAATTCTTCAAATTTCTTATTCAATTCCTCATTACTCAACTTATTCAATGGCTCATCATCACTTTCTTCTTCAGTAAAAAAATCATTTTCTTCATAATTATCTTCCTCTACGACCTCGTAGGTTCTAGAACATTCTTCCCCTCCAATACCACCTTCTTCCCCTTCTAACGTTGACTCATCTTGCTCATATTCCACAATTGTCATAATTGAGTTTTCAACGTTTAACGGTACTTCATGAGACTTACTGAGTTGTATGCTCATCTCATCTTCGCGTTGTTGGGCATGTACTTCTTCTTTTGTTGTTTCTAAATATGAGGCTCGAGTACCAATGCATAGAGGTAATAATTTGGATTCTTGAAATCCGTTCAAGAATCCATCATCTTCTTCTTTTTCTTCTTCTTCCTTCTCCTCCTCGCTAGAAGTATTAGCGAGGAGGACTAAGAATATACCATTGCATATTAAAAATACATAATTTTTATCCATAGCATGGTTTAGAAGTTGGAAAGGAAATGTAGAAAATGAGAAGTTTAATGAATAATAATAGGTAAAGAAGGATGAGAAGTAAGATGAGTAGTAGGAAAATAGAAATGAAAATAAAGAAATTGAAGCAAGTAGTTGAGTGAATTTCTCCATAAATTTGGCCAAATTTTGTAATAAGTTTTGGTACTTCATTTCATTCCTCTAGCTCTTTGTCAAATTATGTTTTTTCTATATATGATCTTTTTGTCCTTTCCTTTTTTGAAAGAGGGGGGAGAGGATTTGTATCTAGGAACTTTGATAGAGGTTGGTGCCTTTTTATAGGCATTTTGAAGAGATCTAATAATGCACTAGGTGTTGGACAAAATATTTGGATAATAATAGATCCCATATATGGTTATAGATTTTTTTATTTTTTTTTTATTGTACCAAAGTCACAAAATTAAATTCACAATCATTTTATTTATAACTATGACATATATCAAATATATATTATCTTTACTTCACACAAGATAAAAATAAAATTTGTGTATATCCTATCCTCTTTAGGTTCTGTTTATAACACCATGTTAGTCGTTGGACATGATATTGTTCTTGTTACATGTATCGAAAGAAATAAAAGAACATGAATCTTATTTTACGACACCATTAGCATCGATCTTATTTTATGTAATATTCACGTGACATCACTCAATTATTTTTAAAAAATTCAAATTCTGAATCTGTATTTATCTATACTCCGGAGGTACATGGTAACTTTAAGGGGTGGGGTAGTGTGTTTGTAAATTTGTGATGAAGTAGGATTGCCATGTGGAAGTGGGGGAATAGCTATTGATTTATACTCATCCATTTACTCAATCTTGATGTGTTCATTAGCTTATGTAATTGAAATGAAAATTATTGAAATCTTTAGGTGTCCCATTTAACCAAAATGTGTGTGTGTTGATGAATCAATAGACTAATTTGCTTTGTTTTATGGCTGATATTTGAGTTACTTTGACCTATGCTATTAATAATTATTAATTTTTTGTCTATGATTGAATTGAACTTTCATACGTGTCAATTCAATCAAATGCACAATGTAATTGAACAAGAGAAAATTAATATCTATTTGGGGTAATTTCATGTTGGGTTCTAAGGGTGATTAGGGCGTTATGCGGAAGCTTACAATTGCAAATAATATGATTGATATATTAGATGACAAAAACTTATACTAAAAACTAATATTATTATATGAAAACTAATATAAAGAAAAATATTAAAACTGTTGAGAGATTAAATCTCCCATAAACAAAACTCACTAAACGACTACATTGTGGATTCTATTATGTTATGCTATGAGAATAGGGATCTTCAATTTATAGATCTCCAAACTATTCCTCTAAGGAAAGAATAAACCAAGTATGGANTTATTGAAATCTTTAGGTGTCCCACTTAACCAAAATGTGTGTGTGTTGATGAATCAATAGACTAATTTGCTTTGTTTTATGGCTGATATTTGAGTTACTTTGACCCTATGCTATTAATATTATTAATTTTTTGTCTATGATTGAATTGAACTTTCGTACGTGTCAATTCAATCAAATGCACAATGAAATTGAACTAGAGAAAATTAATATCTATCTGGGGTAAGTTCAAAGGTTTTTATATATAGATAGATTGCTAAATGCTAAGTAATTTATTTACTTTTAAGGCTATTTTGTCTAGTTTTTTTTTTTAGAGAGCTAATTATTCTCACTTTTAGTTTTTATTTCAACAAATCTTATTTGTGAGATTTAGAGAAAAATATCAGAAGTTGAAGATTAAAATATAAGACACTTGTCCCATTATGTTAATTACGAGGATGATTGTTAATCATATGTTAATTAAGATAGACATTAATTTGATTACGCCATTGTTGTGTCACTACTTTTAATAATGACGTTGGATTAATATATTGGGGTGATAGATTTTCTCACGTTTCTTTAGAGTTTTTTTTATTACTTAGCCATTTTATTTGTCACATTTTGTTTTTTGAGAGTCAATTTGATTAGTTTTTTTACTATAAAACGCAGTTCTTCTCATGTTAATCAGATTTTAAAAAATTACATCTTAAAATATTGAGCAAAGTTCATGTAATTTGAGTCTCCCTGATAAAAGTACAGAGTAATTAGTCGGTATATTAGTGGTATTCGTAACTTGAGTTAATTGGTTTGCTGAATAAAATTGTCATCTTTCTTAGCATTTAAATTACGTAATTTTGTGTAATTAGTGACACAACAATGACATAATCAAGGAGTTTAAGTTATAATCTTTAAGAAAGATGAGAAAAAACTATTACCCCAATCAAACTTTTTTTTTACTTTCACATTAATTAATGACTTTTCTATAACAACTAGATGGGGATGCCCGTGTGGGCCCAATATACGTTTGACAATCATTTTTATAATAGGTTGGTAATATATATAAGTACATATTGTTTATATATTACATTTGTTATTGCACTGCCTATGCGTGTTTGCGCTAGGTTTTATACATATTTACATCTTTGCACAGAAAAGGTGGAATTGATAGTGGTGGCAAGTCATGTTGATGAGTTGACAAAATATCTGCAGGCAGTTAGAAAGAGGAGTGTTTCAGATAGCGGAGGTATAACTTAGTAAGAATGGAGTTTTTATGGATGATTGTAACGTACCTTGTTGTAACTATTCATGTCTGGTCTTTTTTGCAAATATAAAATTAACGCCAAAAATTCACAAATATATAGAAACCTTAAATTCAACAATTTTTTTAATTTTATATTTTTTTCATATTTTTCCTATTTTTTATTAATCAATTACTCATTTTCGGGATTTACCGAAAAAAATAAAAATTAAAAAAATTTGTTGAAATTGTTGAATTTAATGTTACTATATTTAATGCATGGAACATTGAAGCAAAATTGAAGCAGCAAAATGGAAGAATGAAAGATGAAAGTTAATACCTTTTTCTTTCCTTTGTGAGAACTGAAAAGAGCTTTTGAAGAACCAAAGAGTTATCTGCTTCCTTTTTGGCTATATGATGAATTAGATCAAATGATCCTCTTAAAAGAGGTAATGCCCCGAAATATCTCTGAACTCATAAACTCATTTAGAAATCAAGTTTCTCCCTTTCAACGTAAAAGTATTACATTTGGGAATACGTAGTTTCCTTATATCCTTTCTCAATCACGAATCAAATCTCTCCTCAACATTTATATTTACTTACTCAGAGAATTAGTTCAAAACCATTGTTGTTACAAAAGATCCTTAAAATAACTCAAAAAGACTTCTTGAACTTTCCTCTTAGACTCACCTTAGTTTTTAATATAAATTAAGACATGTGATTGGAACATGTAGGAATTCTCGAATGGAGCCTTTAGGAGCTAATGCAAAGAAGGGAACGCAGTCACAACTCAAAGGAACACGTCAGGAATGAAACACGGAAGAAAAAGGACAGGTGACCCCTGGCGGACTAGTGGCGCGGGGTGCCAGGCCCCAAACTTTTGTCTCAAGTTTGGGGGGCACTGCTGGCGCGGGGCTAACTCCAGCCCCCAAACTTTTGGGCATAAGTTCTGGCGCCTTGGTGGTGCGCTGCCCCACCCAGAAAATCTGACGAATTTTCAATCTCAAATTAGGACCCCAACTAGTTTAGAATTTGGAAAATTCTGCTATACTGTTCTTGATTCTAAAACCTTACACAAATACATGAAGAATTCCATACAGTCCCTTTTTGGGAATATAACTTTTACCAAAGATCCACAACACAAAAGGATCAAAACCTCCATAGAATTGAACTAAAAAACAAGAACTACTCAAAAACTCTTTAGATACAACGATTTAGTGGATAAATTTAGATGTATGGCATGAGGACGAACAAGTTCAACACTGTGAGAAGCCTTACATACCTTGAAAGAATAATGTTCTTTGCGAAATCTACAAATCTTGAAGAATGCTTGAAACCTAGCATTTTCTCTTCTTGGAACCTCGCTCTACTTCTATAAGTGTTTAGGAACGTGAAAAAGTGGTCTAACATTTTATTAGATCCTTAATTGAGTGAAGAAAAATGTGGTCAGGCTTAGAAGAAAAAGGAAAAGACCAAACTACCCCTCTTAAAATGATTGAGATGTTTTTAGAAGAGAGACTTCACTAAAATGGGCATAACTTTCTACTCTGAGCTCGAATATAAGCAAACTTGACGGCGTTGGAAAGAAGACTCAAAGACCATTAATTTGATAGGTGATGGGCCACCTAATTCTTTATGTTCTAAAAGATATGCACGATTGAAGCTGACCTAAAATGAAAAACTGATGGTTGACTTGTACGAACCTTTCTTTAGCTCTTTTTGAAACCCGAGGTGTTACACCAGCTCTCATTTATGCCCTCAAACTTTGGGTGTGCACAAGTAGGCACTTAAGTTTGTAAGAAGTTGAACAAATAGACACGCACATTCTACATGAAAAGTTTCATCCTATGTGGTGTCCTATATGTATTATGCCACGTAGAAATCATGTGTCTACTTGTTCAACTTTTTACATGTTAAGGTACATGCTTGTGCACACCCAAAGTTAGAGGGCATAAATGTAAAATGAGGTCAAGTTAAATGATACATTTTATGTATTATGCCATCATTAAATAGTGAGATAGCATATAAATTTTTGAAACTATAAATGAAATTCTTAGATATAGTATGAATGTATATCTAATAATGTAGTTTTTAAATACAAATATAGATTTAGGCATTTAACTATATCTAGACCTAATTAAGTTTGTTTTCAACTTAATTACTCTAATTAATAGTCCATCACCTCCAATAGTTTGTTATTCATGCCAAACTTTTAGATCTCATTTAAAATCTAAACCAAAACATTGATTTCACAACGTGTTAATAAATTCTTTAACGAATAAAATTACCCTTGCAAATTTAAATGGTCACCAGCAACATCAAGTGAATATATCTTGAAAAGAAAAATCACTTTTAACATATATACTAACCCAAGATTAAAAAAAAAAAAAAAACATAATATATATATATATATATATAAACCAAGATAAACATGATACTCTGATTGCATAACATAGAACATTTAAATTTTAACTTAAACATATTAAATTAATAATTCAATTTAACTGTAGAGATTAGTCAAATTAACTCTTATAAAGCGAAACGTAACAAGTAAAAAAATGGAGTTACATTTATGTCAAGAAATTTGACATCAACATCATCATTGAAAATAAATGTGATCACTAAAAGAATTGTGCATCAATTGTGCCCGACTTTTAGTTATGCCCGACTTTTAGTTATCAGTTGTGCCCGAGTTTTAGTTATGCCCGAATTTTTTCTATTTGTGTTGGTTTAACAATTTCATATCTACAATCCACTGACCGATTAATCTAGATTTGTATCGCATAAGTACTCATATATATATTCCAACTTCCAATTCAACTCTAGAGATAGATGTATTAATCTTATTAAATGGATGATATATCTTTAATTATATTTAAACATATACTAAATACCGTATTAATATCATAAACAAAATTATAAATTAAGATCAGAGAGTTGAAGAAGGAGAAGTCATCATTTTAAATATTCCACTCTTCTTTGAGTCGACTAGCTAGCTGTTATGGGAATAACATCTCTACCAAGTTCTATCGTAACGTCTTTGATGCCTCCAGAAGTAATGAAACAAAATAGAGAGGTAATATTAAATCTAAAATGCGAGTCTGATTCTTTTTTATTCATCAAGTATAAGTAAAAAACTTTTTTTACGTTCGTCAGGATGTTATTGCTAAGGAGATTGGCCACTGCAGAGTGCTCACCTTGAATCGGCCTGACCATCTAAATTCTATATCAGAAAAAATGGTATATATGCATGTAACATCTATAAACATATATAGTTAAAATGTTCACTTAATTATAAAATTTTCTTCATCAGGTATTAATGCTCGGGCAGAAATTTGAGAAATATGAGAAAGATGAGAATGTTGAATTTGTAATCGTTAAGGTAATTATCTATTTTGATTACGAGTATTTTCTTAGTTAATCCCATTTCCTGAAAGTTGAAATTCTTATACATTTGCACATAGGGAGCTGGCCGTACATTCTCAGCTGGCGGAGAATTGAAACGATTATATGATGGACGAAACACAAGTAACTATATATTTGTTTCTATTTTAGATTATATATATATATATATGTTTAGAGAAGTGCATTGTTACATTGAATCTAGACAACTTAATGATCACACCATTCTAACTATCTATATATACATATATTGGTCAACTGATTCTTAGTAACTAACTAATGCCATATCAGCTTCTTTTAACTAACTAACTAGTCATTCACACCATATAGCTTGTTAGATTCTTTCACTGATCAACACCCCTCCTCAAGCTTATGGTTGGAAGGCATTTTTCATTCCCAGTTTATTTAGTAGCAGATCATGTTGTACTTTTCCCAAACTTTTAGTGAGTAGGTCAGCCAATTGCTCCTTGGTGTTTATATGTTCTGTCTTCAGTATTCTTTGGCAATTTCTTTCTCTGACAAAGTGACAATTAATATCAATATGCTTTGTTCTTTCATGGAAGATTGGATTTGCAGCAATCTGGATGGCTGCTTTACTGTCACATATCATGTTCACATGAAAACTCACACTGATCCCCAATTCTTTGTATAGGCCTATCAACCAAGTAATTTTAGCTGCACAGGCAGCCGTGCTTCGGAACTCTGCCTCTGCTAAGCTTCTTGATATTTTTTCTTGCTTCTTAGATTTCCATGAGATTAACCCTTCTCCTAGCTTTACCAAATATCCTGACCTCCTAGTCTCCAAACATGCTCCCCAGTCAGAATCACAAAAAGCAGTGAGTTGTGTAGTGTGACCTGTTGGCATCAACAGTCCCAAGCCAGGAGCTTCGTTGATGTACCTAACCACTCTTAGTGCTGCCTCCATGTGAGATTGATTAGGATAGTGCATGAACTGACTTAGAACTTGTGTATAGAAAGCCAAGTTTGGTCTTGTCATGGTTAGGTAAAGAAGTCTTCCTACAAGTCTCTGATACTCTGTAGGATTTGTAAGCAAACTGTCATCTTTAGTGCATTCATTAGGAATATGTTCATCATATTGAAGAGAAGTGAGCTTTTTGTTGACTTCTAGTGGTGTGCAGGCATGCTAAACTCCCCATAGTCCAGAGTCAGAGATTAATTCAAGTGCATACTTTCTTTGTGTCATCAAGATACCTTTGCTAGATCTAGAAAACTCAATTCCCAAAAAGAATTTTAATTCCCCTAGATCCTTCCTTTTAAACTTCATTTGAGTGTCCTGTCTAGTGCTGCTCAGAAATTGATGATTACTTCCAGTGATCAATAAGTCATCCACATACACTAATACAACCACAATTTCACTATCAACATGCTTTGTAAATAATGAGTAATCATAGTGACTTTGTTTGAACCCCATCTGCATTAATGCCTCAGTTAATTACACATTCCATTGCCTTGGTGCAGCTTGCTTTAGACCATACAAAGACTTATGTAGTTAGCAAACCTTCTTACACTCCCCATGTCTAGCAAACCCAAGAGGGATGTCCATGTACACCTCCTTTAGTAACTTCTTATTCAAGAAAGCATTATGTAAATCCATTTGATATATATACCACCCTTTAGAAGCTGCAAGAGCTACAACATCCCTGACTGGAAACGAGGTTATGCCAGCAGTACCATTACCAGCTCCACCATTAACAACTCTGTCACTTTCACTTGAACCACCAATTGCCATTACAATGACTTCGGATGCTCTTTTTTTTCGAAATCACCTTTGACTGTTGGTGAATCTGAGCATCACGTAGTCGATTTTATGCCTTTAAACTAGCTACGATCGTAGCTCTAATACCATGATAACTCCATAGATGGAGTTTAAGCTACACAGATTTACAGAAAAGAAGAAAGATTAAAGAAGAAGAAAGAGAGATATTATTCAGAGAAGTGCACTGTTACATTGAATCTAGACAGCTTAATGATCACACCATTCTAATTATCTATATATACATATATTGTTCAACTGATTCTTAGTAACTAACTAATACCACATCGGTTTCTTTTAACTAACTAACTAACTAGTGTTCACACCATATAGCTTGTTAGCTCTTTTCACTGATCAACAATATTCTTTGAAGGGGATTCTTGCCTTGAATTTGGTTATAGACTGTATTGGTTTTGCTACCAGCTTCAAACTTATAAGAAACCACATATTGTTCTTGCTCATGGAATGTCAATGGGCGGAGGTGTAGGCTTGATGGCTCCAATGAAATTCTCTGTCGTCACTGAGAGAACAGTTAGTACCAATTTTATGATTTGAATAATGACATCTTTAGTAAATTATTAATCTTAATGTTTTCTCATTCATTGAACAATTGCAGTTTTGTTCCATTCCTGAAGCAAATCTAGGGTATCACCCTGACTGTGGCTTATCATACATACTCCCACGCCTTCCAGGTCGACTTGGTAAGTAAGTTAGAACATGTATTTTAAAAATTTGAATATATATGTGATGTTGTTAAATGTATGTAGGGGAATATTTGGGCTTAACAGGAGCGAATTTGAAGGGTAAAGAAGTGGTTGCTGCTGGATTAGCAACGTAACTCATTTTGTACCTTCACAGAAATTATTTCAGTTAGAGAAGAGTTTACTGAGCATAAACAACGGTGAAGAAGATACTATTAGATCTGTCATCGACGAATTCTCTACAAATGTTCAAATAGATGAAAGAAGTGTATTGAGCAAGTAATGTATCATATAAATTATGATTTCAAATTGTTCTTGTGAGGATATTAATTAATAGTCACACTCATGCATTTTTCATAAATCAATTGTAGGTTGTCCATAATCGATGATTGTTTCTCCAGGGAAACTGTGGAGGAGATCCTGGATTCATTTGTAAGAAATTGATTATACTATATGATATTCCAATGAAATGGAATCTCATATAAAATAAAACGTACAATTGTTTATATAACTTTAATTTTCAGGAAGTTGAAGCAGGCAAAAAAGGAAATGATTGGATTATGCCAGTGCTTAAAAGTATAAAGAAAGCATCTCCAATTGGACTGAAAATAACACTGAGATCGGTAAATAGTCCTAATACATATAAACAATTTATGCATATCTATTGAATTGTGAAAGAGAAAGAATCTTACATTTTCTCTATATTTTTTCAGATACGAGAAGGAAGGACCCAAACCCTATCTGAATGTTTGAGAAAAGAATTTAGGATTACAATGAACACATTACGAACCATAATATCTAATGATTTGTATGAGGTAATTATTTTTAAGTAAACATATTCACAAAGAGGTACACTTGATTTGTGATTTCTCATTTAAAATCTGAAATAGAATTCTTTAATTTATTTTCAAAGGGAATAAGGGCTGCCATCATTGACAAAGATAAGTCTCCAAAGGTATGCTCCTTTGTTCCTTCAAGTGTTGGAAGTTTTATTAACCAATCAAGAATTTAGAATAACTATATAGTCGTTCAGTTTATTCGACTAAAAGTAATATTTTTTAATACTGAAACATATAATTATAAGTAGTTGATGCATTTACATAAAAAATATTGATAGAACACTTCCCTTTCTTTGTTTTCAGTGGAACCCTTCAACTCTTGACAAAGTACACGATGAGCAACTCGACTTAATCTTCAAGCCATTCGAAGAACATGACTTGGAACTTCAAATTCCAATAAATGAAGAAGAATATTGCAGGTTCAAATGAATTTGTATATCAGTTGCACTTAATTTATCCAATTATATATTTTTCATTATTGAAGAAGATTGTTAATTAAACTTTAATTTTATATTTGATCTGATAATTAACAGGTGGGAAGGAAAATATGAGAGTTCTAGTTATTATCTCCGAACCAAATGAAAATTCAATAATGATGTATGGATCAACAACTCTTAGAATTAGTGTTCATGATATATATATATATATATAGAGAGAGAGAGAGAGAGAGAGTAGAAGAAACATTCCTTGTGGCAAATGTAACTGCAACATTATTTAAGATTTTGATACATTACTCACAAGTCACATTGGATTAATGTATTATTTGCGAATGGCCTTCCCAAGCTTTATTATGAATATGTACAAGTGGCTAATGATATTGTTTTAATTGTTGTCACTCCCTCATATGTTATAGCATTTTATTTCCATATTAATGGTGGGATTTGTGATTTGTGGAATTAAAGTTTTTTTAAATTTTTTTTGGCGAAAATTTCAAGTTATTTTTTTTCATTCCATTGATCCTCTTTCATATGTTCTAGTATTTTTTTTGTCCTATTAATTGTGGAATTTCATGATTCGTAGAATTGAAGTTTTTTCAATTTTTTTTGGCAAAAATTCAGGCTATTCTTTTTTTATTTTGCCTCTTTTTTCATTCTAAAATCCTTTCCATAAGTATATTTGCTAAAAATTTTTTAGCTAAAATCATCCTTAAATTATACTCTAATTAATTCAAATTATATCCTTAAAATATCATTCTTAGCAGAAAACATCATCTAAGTATTTGCTAGAATTTGTCGGAAAACTATCATATCCCACAAAAATCAAGTCACCTCTTTTGTATTTATTATTCTAAGATATGCCAAAAATATTATCATGAATTTTTTTCGGCAATTGGGTTTAGCATTATGCAAAAAAAATTAATTTGATAATTTTTTTCATTTATTTTAATATGTAATTTAATATTAAAAAATTATTAGTGGAAATATATTTCTTCTCAATTGAATTTTCTTGAAGCGGTGCTTGTTGGAGACTTCCACTTCTAATAATAGAGAATGAAATTCGAATGCGAGACATAATCAGAATTTTGATCACCTTAATATCAAATTGCATCGAAAAATTATTGATCTAAGTACAATTTGACTTTTAAAAAGGTGAAGATTATAAAGTCCTAGCTTCTTTCGCTAGTAAATGAGAAGAAAAACATATCATGTATTCTCACACCTTCCTACAAAAGTTAGTTTCAGCAAATAATGGTATCGAATATTTTTAATATTTTTTCAAGAGCTTTTTATAGCGTAATGAATTTATGCAAGAAAACTTTTGTTAATAGTCATGTGAACTGCACATGTTTTTGTAGGATCCCTTTGTTTTTTGGCAATATCTAATTAGAAGGATGAAAATCATTAACTTTTAAATACTTAGAGGATATTTTCTGCCAAAAAAGATATATTTATGTTGTAATTCAAGTTTGGAGTATAGTTTAAGCATGTTTTTAGCCAAAAACTCTATATTTGCTCATCTCTCAAACTTTCTCTTCTTCTCCTTAATTCAGTCTTTTTTTTTTTTGTTTTAAACTTCATGGGTAAGAAAAATTCTTATAAGAATCTCGTAAGAAGTCGAGATGATGATTTCGATGAATACAAATTAATGTATATCAATCTCGATTTGATCAAATGTATACAAATTTATTGCGTGAATATGGATCAATGGATACAAAGATAAATACGGATCAATGTATACATACTGCAGTTATTGTATAAATAATAAGATAAAATTCCATGTAAAATTTATAAAATAAAATTGTATGTATACATGTATCATATTATTCTCTTCATGTATACATTATATAGTTACAACTATAATTGTTGTCAATATTCTTATGTATATAAATAAAATATAATTTATGTATACATATTATAATTATCATATACATCAGCTAACTTTACATGTCAATCTTTATGAATGGGGAATTGACACGAATATACAACACTTAACATAAATTGACAACAAAATATAGTTTATGTGTATATATATTACAGTTATCGTATACATCAACTAAATTTACATGTCAATTTTTTTGAATAAAATTTTATGTATCCATATAGTATATTAAACTTTTTGTGTATGCATTATGTAATTGCAACTATAATTGTTTTTAATTTTCTTATGTATACAAACAAATATAATTTATGTATACGTATTGCAATTTTTAATAAAAATCGTTGTTTTTATTAGTATTTAACTAATTATTATCATTTTTTGACGGTTAATACACGTTGAGGATTGAAAATATATTTTTTATGCCTTCTAAGTAGTCAAAATTTCTTTAATGATTTAATTAAACAATTAAAAAAAAAGTGGGTGTAGCCTTCTTTAATGTGTTAATTAAGGGCTAGATGGGGATGCCCGTGGGCCCAATATACGTTTGACAATCATTTTTATAATAGGTTGGTAATATATATATTTAAGTACATATTGTTTTATATATTACATTTGTTATTGCACTGCCTATGCGTGTTTGCGCTAGGTTTTATACATATTTACATCTTTGCACAGAAAAGGTGGAATTGATAGTGGTGGCAAGTCATGTTGATGAGTTGACAAAATATCTGCAGGCAGTTAGAAAGAGGAGTGTTTCAGATTGCGGAGGTATAACTTAGTAAGAATGGAGTTTTTATGGCTGATTGTAACGTACCTTGTTGTAACTATTCATGTCTGGTCTTTTTTGCAAATTTTCATGGGAGACAATGCATATACAAAAGCATAGAATCTGCAAAATCATGTGTGAGAGAAGTTGTTTTAGCAATTAGTGGCACACAAAATTAGTGCATGATTTTTGTTGTTGTTATATGTTTTACCAAATGATTGTAAGGAAGAAGAAGAAGAGATGAGAGGAGGCAGAGGAGTCTTATCTTTCAGTCCCTTTCATAGGGGCTGGAGTTTTGAGTTTACTGCTGATGTCGAGCACTTTACGTTTTGTCGTTTCCGGTGTGAGCTGATTGGATGGCATTGTGTTTTTGTTCATAATTTAGAAGAGCCAATTTTGCATCGTGATTTCTGGAGAAAAGTTTTTTCATTTGAATTTTCCAAGTTGCTGATTACACAATGTATGCAATAGAATGAAATGCTTCTTGTGAACGGAATGTTGCAGTCCGAGCATGCCATGGTGCAGAAATGTTGCGTGAAACACACAACGGCAGGAGAGGAAAATTTATAACTGTAATCACAGTCTAGCTCCAATGTATTACAGAGGAGCTGCAGCTGCTATATATAATTGTTTATAATATAACAAATCAAGTAAGTTCTTTATCCAGAGCTGCTTGTGATGTTTAATTAATGTTAGCACAAAACGAAAAATTGTACAATAAAAAGGACCACTGGTTTATCTCTCCATCGAATCAAATCGGCCAAAGGTGTGCGTTCGCGAACCCATGGTAAAGTTTCAATCAATTCCTGCCAATATCCACGTTTAAGTTGAATTGTAGAGAATGGATAGCTCATTGCCCATAAGTCAAAAAAAAAATAGAACTGAAATTGCCAAACTCTCTTTGGGTTTTTGATGAATTTGGATGGGTAATCGGCCGTTATGCTACTGATAAACTGTGGTTTTGAACTTGTGGACAACTTTAAATTGTGGCCCTATTAACTTCAAGTGACCCAACAATATGTAATTGCTTCATTTGTTGGCCCAATCTAATTCCATGAACACAATAGTATGTTTTGTGATATGAAAATTCAGCCCAACTTAATCGATCCGTTGGCCCACCTAACAAATATTGAAATTTTCGATCAATTTGATCAAATTTTACATAAATTGAAACAGAGAGAGTACTTTTTTTTAGAACAATGGAACTTTCAATCTAGCACCATAATACGAGTTTTGTTCAAGGTGTAAATTAAAACACCTTGAACATGAACATTTTCTTCATTTTTAACAAGTATTTTGAAGAGAAGATAGAAAATTATGGGATGAATATTACAATATTTGTAATAACAATAACTACTCCGTTTCAATTTGAAGCAAGTTAAATTCCGCTATAATATATAAGAAAAAAACAGAGCATGCATGACCTATTAGGACAAATTTAAACTTGTTTAGCCACAAATGAAAATATCTATTACAACAATTACTCCGTCTCAATCTCAAACACGTTAGAATCAGACTATCATATATATTCGAACAAGGAGGACAAATTTAAACTCGAACTAGTCATAAAGACATCTATAACAACAACAACAACTCCGTCTCAATCTCAAAACCAGAACATATATAACCAAATTAGGACAAAAATCAAAGTTGATCAGGCCACACAAATGCACCTATAGCAAATCTCCTCTTCTCATCAACAGTCCCCTGAAAATTAAGTCCATATTCTCTGAGAAGCGCATCGATCTTCCATTCCTCCATCTTATCGTAATCATGTTTTGAATATCTTGGATAATGAAGAGGCATGTGAAAATACTCGGAATTTTTTTCATTCGAAAAGGAAATGATACTCTGATTCGTTTGATTTTTGTTGAATTCGATTGATGATAGTGTTGATTTCGAGTTTCCAAGAGTAATTGTGTTTGCAATTGCAACAACCCAACTAAAAGCCATTGTTGGAAAATACATTTAATAGTATTATTTGGGGAAGATGAAAATGAGAGTTTAATTTGCTTGAAGTGTTGAAAGAAAATGGACATTTATATATAGGTATAGAAATTCAAGGGCATTTTTGGAATTTTTAGAAAGAGACAAAGATAGTTGCTTGGTCAACAAGTCGTTCTTTTTATTAAGGTAGAAGTAAGACTATGTAGCGTAAAATTTACGCATTAATAAGGAAACATGTTTTCTACTAATAAAGATGTATTAGTTACAAAATCAACAAATAAATAGACTCATAGATTATGCTTGCAATTTTCTAATATATACATCAATTAATTTTTTTCGGAAAACTCATTCCTTGATCTATTTTTTCTTTTTAGCGATTTTTAATAATTTGAATCTAAAACATTTGATTAAAAGAGAGGGAAATCACAAATGTTGTGCCACATTTCTTAATGGTGGGCTATAATAATGAATTTAAGAAAGAGAAAACACCAAAAATTGTACTCCTTCTGTCTCATTTTGTATTGCATCGTTTAACTTGGTACTATGTTTAAGCAGAACAAAAAAATTCTAAAATTTGCAATCTAAAACAATTATTAGATATTTATGGGGAATAAATTTTTTCATTAAAGATAAAAAAACAGAATTTAAAAATTAAATTATTTTTAATTATAATAAAATAACATTATTTTTTTAAACGAACTTATAAAATAAACTAAAGAAAATACTAAATGGTAAGCAACTAATTTGCGTGTCGTGTCTAAAAATCAAACAATACACAAATGAATAGGCAGAGTAGTTAGCAGTCGCTTTTTGTATTTTCAAATTAGGAAAATTAACGGCTTATAATGTATGTTTCAATCAACGTGAGTTGAAATCGAGAATACTTCAAAAACAATCTATTTACTTTTTGTATAATAAAAATATAAAATTATTTTTTACGGTCGAAAACGATCTTTTAATCTCTCACGATTATTATGCTTCCAAAAAATATCTAGCAAGTCATGAGCTGACTTACGTTATTAAAGAAAAAAGTAGTGTGAAGTTGCACGTTAAGCGTGAGTATAGTAAATGAACAGTAATAATAAAAACATGACAAGTGTTGTAACAACAATAATTAAAACATGACAAGTATGTTCTAGAAAATTTTCAAATTATTTTTTTGAAATTTGAATCATAAATTATAAAATTTGAAAGGAAAAAATTTTTTGGCCAGAAAATTTGGCCTGAATGATATTTTATTTATGTTATTTTATCTTTTTAAATATTTTTATCCTTTTAGCTTTAATACTTTTTAACTAAAATATGGAAAAAAGATCTGTTTGTTTTAAAATAAAAAAATATATTATAGTTTTTTTAATTTTCTGGCCAAATATATAATGATAAAATGTTGTAGAAAGTGTATTAATTAGAAATTAAATTATTTTTTCCATTTCCCAATTGGAGACTTCTGGATACTCTTATAGGAGTCTTCAATTCTTTCATTTAATGTTGAAGCCAACTATGTCTAGCTAGAAAAATGTACCCCCTCTTTTCAAATTTTTTTTATTTGTCATGTTTCGTTTAATCAAAGATGATTAATAAAGTTATTTTGAATTAAATTATTGAAATTTTGATATTAAAAAAATATTTGAAAAAAATATTATAAGTTGCACTCTTCTCATGTTAATTTGACTTGGAAAAAAAATACATCTCAAAATGTTTGTTAAAATTCATATAATTTGACTCTCAAAAAGTAAAACGTGATAAATAAAAATAAAGAGAGCATTAAAACTCATGTTTTTTTTTAAAAAAAAAAAACTACTATTACAATATTTGAAATGTATGAATTCAAAAATTAATTTGAATTTGTGCCGATGAATAAACTCATTATCAAGTTGAAGCAGGGCGTATTTATGATTTTTTTTTTTCTTATTTTAATTCTCTTTGCATTCATTAACAAAATTAAAAATATAAAGTATAATTTACTAAGTTATTTCTATTTAATAAAAATAAATTGTTTTTTTCTTAAATATAGTGCATACTTCTTTAATGTTGAGGGTACAGTTAGAAATAGTAGTTTATTTTTAGAAAGGTATGGAGTTGCACATTCAATTGGAGTATTCTTTGGGCTAATAAATAGCTCAACTGATCAACTAGAAATTTAGATAGTAGTCGAGAGAATGAAATATATTTGTGATTAGTTTTGATGGGGTGCTATTCGATAATGTTTGAAATATTTTCAATAATTTGAATCTCAATTTTGGAATGATTTGGTGGAGATTTGAATTAAAACTTTAAAGTATAGATAATGTAATATATGCAAGACGTTGAGATGTATATCCCATTTGTGTATCACTTGTATATTGTATATGTATCAAATGTATTCCCTGTGTATACATATGTGTGAGATACGTGTTAGATACATGTGTTGCCTCGAAATTTTTAAACTTGATCTCATCTATTAATTTTGACTCTAAATCACCTATGGATTATGGACATATCAAATCTAACAATTTTAAAGATATATAGGATTGTTGACGACTAAAATATAATGGTTGAATCTCCAATATATCAATATTATATGGTGAGATCATACTAAAAATAATTCATAACAGTAACTCTGCATCATAATCTAAATTTCAATTCATATAGTTTTAGTACAAGGCAAGAACATATGATATTCACAACTTACAAGAAGAGCAAATGAGTATTAACCTTCACATGGATGGAAAATTGGATATAAATTATTGTTTTGCTTTATGTTACGTTTTCTCATTCATACATTTAGGCCCAGCTAAAATACATATATTCGTATATGGGCTCATCATGTAATGGAGAACCGATGTAAGAGGGAGAAGGAAGAGTCTGAGTAGATTTCAAATTTAAATTTTATGAGTTTAATGTTTAGCTAGATTCATATAATTGAACATGTTACAATTCTAAAATAAAGCGTTCAAAATCAAAGTGTTTTAAATTTTATGTGTTATTTTCACATATAATCTTATATTATGGATTAAAAATATTGAAGGCAGTCAAAATTATTGATTGTATGATATATTTACATGATGTAGAGGGCTACTTTGTTTTTTTTAACCAAAAAAAGAAAAGAAGAGGGCTACCTTGTTTTTTCGATCTAATACTTTAGATTTACCATTCATAATTCAAATTGGGGAAAAAGACAAATATACCCTCGCACTATTGTAAATGATTAAGATTGTGTCACGTGTCCCTATTTAGTCTTCCATTAGAATAAAGAGCATATATGCTCTAGTTTTTGGACAACAGGGGCATCAATATCTCAAAAGTATGACGAAGGATATCTACATACCATTTACAATAGTTTGAAGTATATTTATCCTTTTTCCCTTTCAAATTTTAATAAGTGATCAATTATGTGTGCATACCAAATTTAACCAATCATAGAATGTCCTAAGATTTTTCTTTATTAGTTGAGAGATTTCATAAGCATTTAGTCATACCTAATATTAAAACAATAGATGATTTTTAAAAAATAAAATCATTAAAAAATATCAATCTATTATCACATAAATTAGAAGAAAAAGATGTCAATAAAAATTTATATGCCATATGTGAGACAATCCAGTCCTCATGATCTAAGGCATATTAGTGACGGCTGTAGATTTTTAACAGTCCTGTCAAATTCTTCTTTCCTAAATCCCTCTGCATAAAATGTACGCTGTAACTCGATCACGATTCCGAATTTCGAGAAGCAATCGGCGTTTTTTATCCACCGCTCTTCTCCAAGACCAGACTCCTCCTCCGCCTCCTCTCCCTGAACCTTCTTCCGCCGCCGGAGCTGAGAACAAGTCATGGAATTTTCTCAAGTACAGCCTTGTTGCTGCCCTCACCGGCGGTGCTGCTACTGCTGGTTATGCTACTTACGGTACATTCAATTTTACAGTCTTAATTTTGATTAGTCTTCCCTTTCAGTATTATTTTACTTGGATTTATTGAGGATTAATTTGGATGTGAAATTTTGAGCTTCATTGTGTATCTATTTAGCTAGCCTGAATCATTCAGATGAGAAATTAATTAAGACTAACAAAGTACTCCGTCCGTTTCAGCTGTGTGATCTAATAACTGTTGTTCATCTTGTATTTCTAAAATACTTGGAACAAAACTTTGAAGAACTTAGTAAGAAACAACAAAGTTTAAAGAGTATTTTCAAACTAGAAAATTAGAACTAGTATAGAAAATAGAATCAGAAGATTAGAAACAATATAAAAATATTTTTCTCAAAGAAAGAAAATCGAGCCCAATGAATGCACAGTGTCTCCTTCAGGAAATTATTCCCCTCAAGTACCTGAAGTTAATGAAATATATCCTTCCAGGATAGAACGATATTACTCACCGGTGTATCAGTACCTAAAATCACGATGTCAGCGAACCATTCAACGACAGTAAAGTACACTTAGAATACTAGATTTAGTAATAGTAGAAGAAGTCCAAAAAAAATTGTTTCACTAAAATGAGAGGAAATCCCTCAATTTATAGAAAACAAAGGGTAGTGTGAAAAGGTTCTTATTGTGCTTTACCGGAAAGGTCACAAACCTTTGAAAAAGTCACAATCTTTTCATAAAAGTCACAACTCTTCGTAAAAGTCGCAACTCTTCATAAATGTCGCAACTCTTCATTTTCCATTCACACCTTTTAAAACTCAACAATAACTTGTCTTGAGTGTGTCATTTATGCAATGCTTTTAAGCCATTTGTAGAGTGATAATCTTAATTTGGATGGCCTGAGCAAGGAGATTGGTGAATTTTGTTGAACTTGCATTACATTTTCTTGTGTGTGTTATTATGTCGTTAAGACAAAACCCATAAGTTGAAGGTGCACACACATTAGCACTTTGACATACACTAGAGCACCAATTAAGCGAGGTGAAGTGCACAACCTGTGCTACACCTAACTTCAGAGATTAAGCATGCTTTTATGTGAGCCTTTAATTGGGTGTCTTTTCAAATGGGATTTTTCATTTACATATCAAAGGTAAATAACAATCCACTGCCTTCAATTTAGCTAATGAACTCAGGAAGAAAGTAGCACTGCAGTTAAGCTCTCAGTTTTGGTTGCATCTCTGTATGCTAATATTCAGCTTGATTCTTTTGAGCTGAGGGTCTTTCAAAAACAGTCTCTCTACCCCACCAACGTAGGGGGGTAAGGTGTGCATACATCCTACCCTCCCAGATCCACATGTGGTATTACGTGAGATTACACTAGGTATGAGTTGGAATCTTTTGCCAGATTCATTTATCTATGCCTCTCCTAATGCTAATGGGTACAACACGCTATTTTTTAGAAATTGGTAATGGGTGCAAACGCGTTAGTGAAGTCTTAAGAACCTCTAAGCTGTCCCCAAGGTACTATTACAAGAAATTCATTATTATGGGCTTGTTTTCAAGCCTTACTTCTTTTAGGCTCTTGTAATTGCTATTAGGTAGACTTTTGCCTTCATAGTAGCTTAATACGTTGTTAGTTAGGATGTCCTATTGCAGGCTCAGATCCTGTTGTTCATAATCGAGTTTATATGTTGATATGGAATAGTCTTTGTGAAAAACTGCAAAGAGGTCAAGGGACTGATAGGCTGTCCTTTATCATTAATATTCTGTTGGTATTATGTGCATATTGTTTCATGTTGACATGTCCTTGATCTACAGCATATTCGTTGGCCGAAGTTGAGGAGAGGACCAAGGCTTTGCGTACATCTGCAAACTATACTGTTGGTGATAGTGCATCTGGTTTTGATGTTAGTCTGGCTCTACTCTAATTTATTTCATTCTATGTGTTTGTGTTATCCTAAGCCATTAAACTGATGACCAAGTAGTTGTTTATTTGCATCATAAGAGTAATGCACGATTAAAGATTGAAAGTATATGCATATAGGCAGCATTTAGCTTGAGTTAGTGGTGGATAGATTATGCTAACCCTAGCTTCAACGATCTTCTTTAAATCATGTGTTTAGTTTGTGCTTACTTATTTTTACCTTGTCGGTAAATGTGGGACTCTTCAAAAGTTGAAAAGGAGTTTGAATGAGAAGATAGGCTATGTTAATGCCATTAGAAACGTTTATTTCTCTAACAATGCACGGATATTGGTAGAAATTTAGTTGGGCTCATAAACACACACCTTTGGCCAATTTGATTAGTTGGAGAGAGGAACTAGGGGCCCTTTGCCATCATTATAGATAATTCCATCCATATTGTCTATTCCATGAATTTCAAATCTGAAGTTCATTTATATTTCTATTACGATTCATTATTTGTATATGATAAAGGCGTTTACTGACTGGTCTAGATTCAATGTACTTCCATTGTAGTGTTTGAGTTTGCTACTTTTTGGCGTCCTTTTTCTTTCCCTTTTTTGAGAGAAAGGTAGGACTAGGATCCAAAGAAAATCAATGAAACGGAAGAAATCCGATTGACTGACAAGTCAAAATAGAGGATAGATTCCACTGCTATAACAATACTAGTTCCAGGAATAGTTAAATTTATGATTATAAGGATTTTGATATGAATAGTAATAAAAATTGTGGTATTGTTCCTTCATTGGTCAAGTTCAATTTCTGGGAAGTATTAGGAATTCTATGTTGCTCGGACTCTTCAAATATGTCAATGGGTGTGTGTCGGATTCGCCAAAAGTAGTGTATTTTTGGTGACTCCAACACGGGTGCGGCATCAAAAGTGAAGAGTCCGCACAACTAAGATTAGGATTGTCCGATAAGAATTGTCAATTTTTCATATGAACATTTTGAAGACCTATTTATTTTAATACTTAATTGACGGTAGAGTTGATCATTCCGTTTTTCAATTCATCAGGGGCGGCTCAATGCCTTTAAAAATTAGGCATCCATTTTAGGCCCCAAAATTTGACTCCCCAATTTTTTTTAGTAATAATAGAATTATTATAAGTATTTTTATAACAAAAAAATAAATTATATAGTGTCTTTCTTTTAGTTTGTTTCGAAACATTAAAGAATGTTTCTTTCTTTTTTGGTAATTTTTAAATTTAACTTTCACTTGACATGTTTAAGATCACAAGATTAAATATTTTGGTATATTATACATTTTTAGTTTAAGACAATAGAAAAAATTAAGTTACCCTTGTCTAAAAAAAAAAGACCATAGAAAAAATAAAACTTTATCATTAAAAAAAGAAATAACTTTGGATTTCAAAAAAAAAAAAAAAAGTTAGACCTCCAATTTATTTTTGGCTTTATGCCACTAATTAGCTTGAGTTACCACTGCTATTCATATAGTGATCTCGGTCCTACAAATAGGGATCATGAGAATCTGGAAGATGATACCTGCAGCCATTTTTTGGAGTAACTGGAACGAAAGGAACAGCAGATGCTTTGATGGAATATCAACTACCTACCAATCTTTAAAAACTAAATGCCTCATGTTTTTGTATAGTTGGGTTTATTTATCCCCTCTAGATTCCCCGATTCATTTTTGAACATTGTCAGCTCCCTGACTCTTAATTAACAATGTAAAGGAGAGCTGACCTTTTGCTACTAAGCTTTTGTAACTATTATGCATCTACTTGATGCTTGCAATAGAACTAATTACTTCATAAAGAAAAAAAGTAATATATTATTTGTAATCTATTTATTAGATACGTTTATTTGATTCTCTTTTATATGGTTAAATGACATACTTAACTCAATGGTTAGAGTATTGGTTTCATATGATAGGGGTCATTGGTTCAAATCCAATAGTAGGTAAAGTCTGTTTATTTTGATTCAGAAGTTCTATTTGGTTAACATCTTTCTAAAGAAATTTCATGATATTTAGTTGCCTATTTTTTTTGTAGAAATTTCAAGCTTTGTTGTACTCCTCTGCAATGACAGGTTTGTTCTGATTTTGAGTTCTCTGCATCTTATCCAAAAACATGAACTTACCCTTGCCACACATTGTCAGTTGTGTGCAATATATAGGTGTAATACTAATACACATTGGTGTCTTTAATTTTTTTTTCTGCTTGTTGCATGATATCCTTGGCAACTAGTTAGGGAGGTGTCCTTAAACTTGTGTTCCCTTTAATCATGAATTCTGTTGTTGTTGGCACACAAAGCTTTGTGCTGAACTTTTGGGGATGAGTATTGTCTGTCTTGTACTAGCTTGTTATGGACTGTATATGATATGTGGAACTGTCCTTGCAATGCCTCATATTGGGGCGTATAACATGTGGTTTACTATATGTGTGATTGGCAATTGACATGATCCGTGGATTTAACTATGTCCCACATTCCAGAAATACTGATTAAAAATAGAAAAAAAAAATGTGTTCAATGCTTTATTTTTGTTGGGTCGTGGAGTTAATGGCAGCTGGTACAAGGAAGGATGAAAATACTCATTCTAAGATGTGCCGATATACTTCATTAATTATGTTGATACTGTTTTTTTGAATATGATATTCTATAATGGTATAATTATATTTTCTTAGTAATTTTGATGACACTTTTTTGTAAATGATTTGTTGTAATAATATAACTATATTTTCTTATATGCCGATACTTATTGTTTGTAATACATTCTACAGTAGTTTTCTTGGGTTAATCTTACACTTTCTCTACTTTTATGGTGGTATGTTTTCTCCCCTTCTGAAAATTCCAGTGCCTGCCAAGTTAGTTGAGCTTTACCTAGATCTAAGGCGCTTGACTGAAGAACAAGTTCGAGTAAGTAATTATGCACATCTTTATTTTTAAACCATGTTGTTTTTCTAAGTCTTGTTCTTTTTGAATGTCATCTCTTCCCAATTACAAATAAAATCTTGTCGATTACTTTAGGATTATAGTGAACCATCATCAGACAAGCTCCTGCCGGATTTGCATCCATTGGAGCAACATGTCTTTACCATTGTTCTTGATCTAAGTGAGACATTGGTCTACTCTGACTGGAAGGTAAAATTCCTAGTCACAAACAAGATGGATTTTATTTAATCATGGTGGTTTAAATTTGCCGTAATTGCTTTTCATTTTTTGGATCTATAGAGGATTAGTCGTACCATTAGGTTCTTCCTATTGGTAGAGCTTTTCCCCTCGAAGTTCAGCTGGTTTTATCATTTCATTTTGTTGTCACTAATATGACTTCCTGTCCTTTAAAAGCGTGAGAGAGGCTGGAGAACATTTAAAAGACCCGGAGTTGAGGATTTTCTGGAACACTTAGCTCAATTTTTTGAGATAATTGTGTACTCTGACCAACAAAACATGGTATTTTTCACTTCCTTCGTAATGTTTTCTATATTTTGTACCAGTTGTGTAGTTAAAATTTTGGCTTGTGGTATTTGCAGTATGTCGATCCTATTGTCGACAAATTGGATTCAAAGCAGTGTATTCGATATAGGCTATCAAGGGGAGCAACTAAATATGTGGGTGGCAAGCATTACAGAGTAGGTGATTTTGCTCATTCTCTAAATTCTCCATTCATTATGCTTCAACTGCAACACGAAAATCTTTCAACCTCACCTTTTCTTTTTTTCTTTTTAATTTCTTTTATCTCTTGCTTCATTTCCCACTCCTTGGAAATGGTGATAATTGAGATTTCCATTTATCTTTCCTTGATATGACCTTTTTTTCATTTGTTTTATGTTCTATTCTCCTTAACCTATGTTCTAACTACTAAGAGACGGAATGGTTGAGATTTCCATGTCATTTGTGTCTGTTGTTGCAGGACCTTTCCATGTTGAATAGGGATCCATCAAGGATTATATATATTAGTGGTAACGCATTAGAAAGTAGTCTTCAGCCAGAGAACTGCGTAGAAATAAAATCATGGAAAGGAGATGTGGAAGATACCACACTTTTAGATCTTATTCCATTTCTTGAATGTAAGTATACCAATAACAAATGACATTACATAATCTGGTACTTATCATGTCACCTTGTAAATCTCACTTTAATGACTCGATAACGTATGTGTGCAGATGTTGGAAAACATAGGCCAGCTGATATTCGAACTGTATTAGCTTCATACCAAGGACATGATATTGCAAAAGAGTTTATTGAACGATCGAAGGAGCACCATAGGTAAAGTTTCTTCTTGATTTGTTTATTAGATATTGCTGTGATTATTGAATTGTATTTGAAATCCTTGAAGACACGGAACTTAAGATGCTTCTTATTAAAGTTTCTTTTGTTGATGCAGGCGTATGCAAGAGCAAAGGCAGGCTGGTCGCCTCTGGCGTCGCTAGTGTTGATTTTTGGAAGTTCCAAAGGATAAAAGCAATTGATATTGTGATAAATTATGTGTAACTAAACGATTCAATTCAAGAATGTTACTTCTCTAACAACATGGTTGTATTCTTTTTCTCACAAGCAATGAATTACATCATTTGCTCCTTTGTAATAATAGAATACATCAAAAAAATTGCCAAACGATAGCTTCATTCAACATATTGTTTCTGCTCTGACTTGATACTATATGATTTTGTGGTATTTTCTTACAATTTAGATAATAAAACACTATTATTATTAATTCTTGTGTACATGAATTTCTATATTCATCAATTTGGATCACCAAAACTATAGTTTTTCTGTTTTCTCCTATTAGATGGGAGGCAGAGGTTGGGTTGGGGGTGGGGTAGACTTGATGGTTAAGTTGTAACTTCTCATTATTTCAAATTCAAATTATAAATAGTTTAATAGCAGAAAGTAATAAATGGATCATCAACTACTAGTTGTTCTATTATTAATCCCATAAATTTATCAAATCTTGATGTGGAATGCTTATTCAAAGGCAATTGTACTTTTGGACTTATCATGATCGATCATCAAAATGTTTCCAATCTTGTGGCTCATGGCTCTGGCTCTCGAACCTTCTAATACTACCAAACAAGTTCATGTATCAAGACCGTTATTATATTTATTATGTCAGATCTATCTTCAATCTCCACGTCTCATCTTATGATACATCCAACAATCAAATCCGAAATTTAACCCATACTACAATGTGATTGGCTAAGCTGTGGGAAAATGAGAAAAATTGAAAGTCTTGGTCATCGCCCCAGTTGACTAACTGGCACTAACGATTTGTGGCCTCATCTTTTATTCTTAAGGTTAAGATTCACACTTGAGTCTTGACGCATCAACAAAGCCTTTGTTTGGTACCAAACCTCATATACTATTTCAATTAGCTTTTTATTAAAGAACTACTTTTTTAATGGACGTAAAATGAGTCAAAAGTGATACTTATTTTGAAACGATCGGATAAATTATACACCTTTGGTATGTGAATTGTCAAGAGTCACTAAAAATCTCAACCAATAATATTTATGGTAAGTAGTAGTACAATACTTTCACATTTTTTTCTCTCATAATTCACCATTGCAGTACGTTGTTTTCTCTCTCTCATGTCTTAATCTGTTTGTCCTGCAGTACTACATCAATTTCTCCAAAGATATTTCTATAAAAAACTCCATTTTTTCCTTCAAATGATTTTCTCTAACCCAAATGGCACGTTTACACTTCTTTCTTGTTCTTTTTCTTCTTCTCATTATCTCCGCCGCCGCCCACGGCGGAGCACACGGCGGAGATGATGACGGAGATGCTGACTCAGATTCCGGCTTATCTGAACAATCTGACAAACCCCATTTGAGATCTCGGCCTTTGGTTTTAGTGAAGATATGGTGTTTGATAATAGTCTTCTTTGGGACTTTTGTTGGTGGGGTTTCACCTTATTTCATGAAATGGAATGAGGGGTTTTTAGTTCTTGGAACACAATTTGCTGGTGGGGTTTTCTTGGGAACTGCGCTTATGCATTTTTTAAGTGATGCTAATGAGACATTTGGGGAATTGTCAAGTAAAGAGTACCCTTTTGCTTATATGTTGGCATGTGCTGGTTATTTGATGACTATGTTGGCTGATTGTGTTATCTGTTTTGTTTATGCTAAGCAAAGTAACAATAACAACAACAATGATGTTCAGCTCCAAGGTTTGTGCTTTTATCAAATTTATTTACTATGTGTTGTTTTAGAATTTTGATTGATCAGACAAAAAATTGAACTTTATACTTTCTGTGCAGCTTTTTTCTATATATAAACTGTAGTTCTGGGAAAAAGGAATTAGTCCTCATTTAGTTTTGATAATTCTTCAAATTGGCTAAGTCTCGTAAGGGGCTCCTATTACAACACGAACTCTACCTCGAGGGTGTATGTAGTTTAGCTCCAATGAAGTGAGAGGAAGGCAAAGATGAGGATTTTGAATTGTAAGAAAAGAGTAGTGGGCATACTTTAACAATAGTCTTGTCCGCAAGCAAATCAATGTTGGTAGTAGCTAGCAAAGTTTGACAAACATATTGGCGTGGACAAAGTACTCGATTTTAACCATATTTGTGTTTGGAGTGGTTTTATAGTTCCATTTGCTGTTTGATAGGATATGTTGTTTGTTTGATGCTGAAACATTGAAGAAAGAAGAAAAAATATATGCTAAACTTTCCCTTAGTGATCAACAAAATCTTGTTTTTCTAGTTAATTGGAGCTTTGCTTAAAATCTGATAGTTTTGTTTCTAAAGCATCTTGCACCTAATTTTGAGGTCGACTGTAGAACTTTTACTAGCCTCCAAGTTATGTCTAATCTGAGTAGTAGGAGAGTTTCATGGTCGATGATGTTTAAGGAAATGTGAATTTGAGTTATGTTTTAGCTTGAGATCAACTGGAAATTTTGTTGATTTCTGTTTAGCTTCTCATATCAAGGAGTTTACTAGAAAAGTAGTGATCTTTTCGAACCATTGTGCTGATTATCCATTTTGCAATAGGATTTTAAATTATATCCATTGACAATGTGACGAAACTTACTTTTTTATTCACAAACTTCACTTATTATGGGTAGTAACCGGTAATTACCTTTTAATAGCCTTGATCGTCTAAATTCCTTTTATGCTGTTGTATAGTAGTTAACATTTGCTATAAAGAACTCTTTGGCTGATACTTCAAATCCCATGTTGTGTTCCAGGAGATACTGAAAATGGAAAAAGCAACGGAACAGTCGCACAAGGGCAGTCACAGGTTAGAGAAGATCTTGATTTTGTATCTTTTTCCCTCTAAGAACTGTTTTGTGTTCTCGGATTCCTTTTATTCTTTAAATCTAATTGGTAGAGTCCACTACTTTGGAGAAAAATCCATTCTTGTTTGAGTGGCTTAGTTAGATTTGTCTCGATTGCTTTCACAGGTCTCTGATGGCAGAGAAAATGACTATTCTAAAGCACCTCTTGCAACAGCTTCTTCACTTGGTGATAGCATCTTACTGATCGTTGCACTATGTTTCCATTCCATCTTTGAGGGGATAGCCATTGGTGTTGCAGATTCACAAGCCGATGCTTGGAGAGCTCTTTGGACTGTCAGTTTACACAAGATATTTGCTGCTATTGCAATGGGAATAGCTCTACTTAGGATGATCCCAAATCGCCCTTTACTATCTTGCGCGGCCTATGCTTTTGCCTTTGCCATCTCTAGTCCAATTGGCATTGCCATCGGAATCATAATCGATGCCACAACTCAAGGGGTTGTTGCAGACTGGATCTTTGCAATATCAATGGGATTGGCTTGTGGGGTTTTTATATTTGTATCCATTAATCATTTGCTTTCCAAGGGATACAAGCCTCAAAAATTGGTCTTGATTGACAAGCCTCATTTCAAGTTTTTGGCTGTTTTGTTAGGTGTTGGGATAATTGCTGTGGTGATGATATGGGACACTTGAGTTTGTGCTTTGATGATTATTTTGGCAGAAGCAGCATAATAGTTTACCATTTTATTTTGAGAATACTTTTGGTTGTTTAAAAATATTTGTATACATGGATATTGAGAGTGAAATGTACAAACTAAAAGTTGTGGTTCTTATTTAATGGAATTATTTTCAAGAATATCAAAGTTTTTTGTGCATCATTGCTAAAATTTAGTTCCAAATAGTAAAGATCATCTTTTACATATTGCAAGCAAGACTACTGCATGATAAGGTCGTGTACAATAGATTCATGTGATTCGATCCTTTCTAGAATTTTGCATATAATAGAAGCTTACTGCATTGAATTGTGCGCTTTGAGTAAATATGGAGTAAAAAGGTAAATGTAAGTTTCTTTAACATCTCTATAAAAAAAAGAAAATTCAATTGTCCTATTTCTTTTCTCACTTTTAGACAATTAAAACTTCTTTAGACAACATTTGCATGAGTTCAATTAATGCCTTACATAATGGATGAACTATCTACTTTACTCATCTATAAAAGTAAATGACTTGGCAAGTGTTTGGACAGTATTTGGTTGAAGTTGAAAATTGCAAAAAAGTTCAAATATTTCACCAATATTTGCCTTGACACTACTAAAATATAGTTGGTCACATGTATTTTTAAAATCACTAACAATAATATATTCAATATGATATAATGAATAGAATTTGAGAAGTATTTATGAATATTAAATTTCAATATTTATAATTGTTGGACCTACTCCATTATTCATGATCAAGCGCGTTGAGATCAAAATATTATTAATACATAAAAGAAATATAGCAACACATAAAAAGTAAATATTTATTTGCACTCAATATTTACATCAAACAGAAAATAATTCAAAATTTAAACATGATGAATTCAACCTTTATGTTCTCACTAATTAACCCATTACACTTCTATAATTATGAATTCATAACTTAGTATCTGAGTTAAAAATACTAGCTCAACTGAACCTCTTAAGTTTATATTACGTCTCACTCCAAACACAAAGTTATCAATTTATTATGATTAAGTAATTTAGTATGATGAGTATATGCTAATTTATTATAATTAAGTGATACATATTTATGTACAAACACATATCAAATAACTAAATATGTTTTTCAACTTGACCTTATTTTACATTTATGCCCTTTAACTTTGAGTGTACATAAATAGACACTTAAATTCATATAAAATTGCACAAATAAATACACACGTCCTACAGGCTACATGGCAACCTACATGATAATTTGCATCCTACATGGTTTTCTACGTGTATTATACCACATAAGACTCATATTTATGTATTATGTCTCCGTATAAATATCGATAAAAAAACATTTCCACAAAAGTCAAACTATGTGGGGCAGAAGTGTGCATTTTAAGTCCTCAAGGGTCTAAGTGACTCAACAAATCCATCAGAATCTCCAATCAAAGGGCCCATGATCCGCTTGATACATTGATCAAAGCCTATGAGCGCCTACACGATAAAATACCCCATAGTGAAAGATCAAAGCTTTTTATGAAGGTTTTCCCAGCTACCACCGTCAAAGCTCCATAGAATGTGAACTCTGCAGCTCTTTCTTGCCATTTTTTCAATTTCCCAGGATTCAAAATCTTGTCTTTTTCACTCATACTTCATCATAGCTTTGTGTATTCTTGGTATATATGCTAAAGTTACAAAAGAAGAATCTTTTCTTGTCTAATATTTGACCAGCATCACCAGTTTCTCTGTTTTTTCCCCACGAAGGAGTTTGAGTTTGGACCCAAGTTTCTTTTTTTTGTTTACTTGTAGGCTCGTTGATGCCTATTGACTATTTCACTTGTTGGGTTGTTGTATTTTTGCTTCAGCAAAAACCCCTTTAAGTCTAACTGTTGAAATTTTTGACTTTGATGTGTAATTTATCTCAGATCTTTGTAGAGGGATGTTGGCTTAGAGTTTTTTCAGATACCCATTGTTTCTTTGAGTTCCCAGAAGCTAAATTTATGGTGGGGTTTCAGAGTAGATTATCAAGATTGTGTCTTTTGTAAATTGATTGACTTTTGAGGTTGTAGTTGAGGTTATTAAGGTTGTTTTTTTGGGGGTTTAGTTTAGGTAAGGAGCATAGTGCTTGAAGTTTACGGATTAGGGTTTATGTGAGGCTGGATATGGTGCTTTGAGCTGAAAAGATCTAATTTTAGGTATTTTTCTGAAGATGGGTAGTAGCAATGACCACTGTTTTGTGGAATGGAAGGAGCAATTTGTTTCTAAGGAGAGGGGACATCGTGTGGTTCATTATTTCTTGAAGGATATTTCAGGCGAATCTATTCTTGCTGTTGTAGGAACTGAAAGGAGTGTTAGGCATATGTTTTATGTCGTCTCCGAAGAGTTCTTGAAAGCTTATGCAGGTGAGGACTCTGTCTATGCTGGCTTCAGATGGAGGTCAAGGAGAGAAGTGGTGAATTGGCTCACATCTATGCTATCAAAACAGCACTTACAAAGTGATTTTTCAAGTAAGTACTTGCTATCGACTGTCGTATTGTAGTTTCTGTTGTTTCTTGTACTTCCGTTGCTTCTTTTTCTGGACTGCGTTGGACCCGTTATTCCTTGAGCAGAGGGTGGATTGGAAACAACCTTTCTACCTCTTAAGATAGGTGTAAGATCTGCTCACACTCTATCCTCCATAGACCTCACTTTGTGGGACTACTCTGGACATGTTCTTTCCATGGAGTAGGGAATAGCCCTTGTCTCATGTAAGACACAACTAAATGCACCTCAGGTACTGCCGAGGAACTGAGGGACCTTCTCGAACATCGGATAGGTAATTGAGAGATAGAGCTAGCCTATTCGTTATAGGAAATCAATGCTCCGGGCCAAGTTATACTATCAAATTCCATTTAGATTAATGAAATACTCATGCCAATTAGCTTTTTATATGCCATTGTCATGAGGTCCATTTTGATATCCCTGAAGTTGGCCTTTAATCTTTAATGTGATGTAGTTACTTTGCAAGTTTTTCCAAGTATGTACTATCAAATTCCAATTAGATTAATGAAGTACTTATGCTAATTAGCTTTATATATGCTATGTCATGAGGTCTATTTTGATTTCCCTGAAGTTGGCCTTCTTAATCTTAGGTTATGGGTTTACTTCACAAGTTTGTCTAATTAATGTATTATAAAAGATGGTTCGTCTAATAGGTAGAGGTCCTTCTGGATTCAGGAAATTAGGACAGTGAAGACCGGAAAGTATTTCATGGCTTCATTTGTTTCGACTTTCGCTATGACATTCTCATCAAGTAAGTTTCATAAAAATAGAACAAATGAAGTTCTTGTGTATTTGCTGTTATCCAGTGAAGTATTTGGATATCTATGATTTTCTGTAATGTTTGCCTTTTTGATGAACCTTTTCTATCTTTCCCCACTGCCTGGGCTTGGCCTCTACTGCAGCAGCAAGTCGTGAGCTATATGCAACTGTTATTTTTCTTTTCAAATTCCCAGCAATGTTGGTTTTACTCTAGTTCATCTTTCCCATGTAGTCTAAACAGTAATAGAGTGTCTGCTGGAGATGCTTTTCATGTGATATCTGTAACTTCCAAGTCACTGAACTTTTAGAGTATATATTTGCAAACAAAACTGTCTAGAATAGCTGTGAAGGAAAAAACAAAAGCTTGACGTGTGCTCCATGTAATGGCAGAATCACCGAAAGATGATCCTATGTCTCCATTATTCAGTGTCCAATCAACAGATATGGCAAGTAACAAGGTACGAGTTTCCCTCACCACTAACATGTCATTTCCTTGCTGTTTGACATGTCTGACTGATCTCTTATGACAGGGTTCTATAACAAGAAACTTGAGAGTTCATTCTTCTGACATAGTTTGGTCAGGTGAACCATGGATATGTAGTAAACAGCTCAAACACTACCCAACATTTTCCCGGAATGGGATCACAATCGCTGTAAGTTTCCTGGACTGACAATTAGATGAATGTCTCACAATGAAGTTTTTACTTGAAATGCTCAAGATGTTTTACTTGAAATTTCTTAGATGCTGAACAAACTTATTCCAGGAATATACTTGATAAGAAGGCTAAGATATAATATATTTTTGGAGTCACCCGTCATTGTGGAATGGGAAATTAGTCTCCTTATATAGTTTTGAGCAATGCTCACCCTCAAGAGCTAGATTTTGGGGTTGTATTAGGCTCAATGTTCTTTTTCTTTACAACAGAGTCAAACCTATCTAAGTGTTGGTTTAAGTTGATGTTGGGTCCCCATGTTATATCTTTCATCCACTTTCCAGATGTTCCGTTTTGGGCATGCGAGGTGTTAAGAGTCTGACATCAGTTGTTTATTTCATTAAAAAAAAAAAAAGAGTCTGACATCAGTTGTGGCCTTGTGGGATAGCAAATTAATTGCCTTCTAATTTGTTCCCTCTAATTTTAATGATGACAAATTGCCAACTAGTCCTGTTACCTTTGTCAAAAAAAATAATAATTGCAAACTGTGTCCAAATGTATGGAGATGATTCAGGGTTTAGCATTACACATGGATTATCATTTAGCTCTTATTTACACAAGAGGCATTATCAAATATTAGTGACACTTTGTGTTTGTGCTCAAAATGTTTTCTTGACTGCCATAATTAAAGCATGGATTCATCTGTGCTGTTCCTCCCTTTTCCCAATCATGCCTATTTGGTTTACATAGATTACCATCTAAGCTCTTGAAAGTTGAAACAAGTAAAATGTATCGAATGAACCTTTTCAAGTTTATGCTATTTAGAAAGTTTCCTCCTTGACCCCCTTAAGAAAGATGACCTGACTTCTTTAATGCTGCACCTCTATACCTTATGCATGCCTATTTGTTAGTTTACAGCTATTAAGTCTGTTTCCTTTTCTGTGTTCCAGGTACATGCATTCGTCTTTGTCATGGCTGAAAAGGAAAATCAGTACCTTGCATATCTTGAAGATATGTATGAGGACCGGAAGGGCCAGAAAAAAGTCAAAGTGAGATGGTTCCACTTTAATAGGGAAGTGAGAGGGGTTGTCTCTTTAAGAAATCCTCATCCTAGAGAGGTTTTCATCACTCCTTATGCTCAGGTCATTAGTGCAGAGTGTATTGATGGTCCGGCCATTGTCTTAACTCGGGAACATTATGAGAAATGTGTAGCTGTTTTCCCAAATGACTTGCTAACAAGAGTACATTTTTGCTTCAGACAATTTAAGGGCACCAGAGTAAAACCTTTTGAATTAGGTAAATTGCGCGGTTACCTTGATCAATCAATTTTCTCATGTTTCAGTCCAGATTTCTTTGAAGACGAAGAATTTAGTGCCAAGGATGATGTAAAAGTTGGATCTAAAAGGCCAAGAAAGAAATATAAGGAGCATCAGATGACAGCATATGAAGAGTCTTACAAGAAGTTCAAAAATGGTTTTTTAAGTAGGAAATTTAACTCCAATAAGCATGTTGGAAGTGAGCTCTGGTATACTCCTAAGTTTGTGGTTAATGAGAAGATAGAATGTCTGAGCCAAGATAGTGGGATCCGAGGCTGCTGGTTCAGATGCACCATTGTGGAAATATCCCGGAGACAGATGAAGATAAAGTATGATGATATTCAGGATGAAGATGGATGTGGAAACCTTGAGGTATGCCCCAGCACTTTTTCAAAATACTTCATTACATGTTAAAAACTTTAACTCGTAGAGAAATATGATTTTATCATTCTGGACCAAGATGAACTAGAAATTTTGTTAATATTGTTACGTTTTGGAAACTAACATCATTTTTACACATTCATCAACTTTATAGGAATGGATCCCTACATTTAGACTAGCCAAGCCTGATAAACTTGGAATGAGAAACTCTAACCGTCCAACAATCAGGCCTTCCCGCCCTTGTGACCTGGAAGATCTTGCCTTTGATGTGGGAGCACCTATTGATGCCTGGTGGAGTGATGGTTGGTGGGAAGGAATAATTGTCGACGCAGACAAATCAGAAAAGGAAACCTATAGAGTTTATGTTCCTGGTGAGTTTTGTTTTTCAATATTATTGCTAGCGTTAAGCAAACATTTCTCTTTATTTACGTCATAAACTGTTTTCTCCTCTTTTGTTATCAGGTGAGAGGATGTTCTTGAATATAGATAGAAAGAATCTAAGAATCTCAAGGGATTGGGTGGGAGATCGATGGGTAGATATCGAGACAAACCGAGACATTCTTTCAATGATATCTTTGATCCAAGAAACCAAGATTTCTGTATCATCAAGTATTACTTCAGAGCGCCAGCGTGCTAGTCCTATGGATCATAAAATTCACGCGAGTAGCGTGGATGAAGAAGCTGCTCGTGGTTCTACAGAAGCAAGATCAGTTGATCACCATTCAAAACATTCAATTGGTGTCAATATTGAGAAGCAAGAAGATCGCATTACAGAAAAGCGACTAACTGATAACTCCACTAGAGATATAGACTTGATTAAGGATGAGAAGCATGCAACTGAAAATAAAGCTGAAGAGAATGATTGTAATAACAGCAGCAGCAGTGGCAGCGACAAGCATGACTTAGACTGCCAACTTAGCGATGATAATGATTCTTACAACACGGACATTGACAACGACATTAACAAGGACAGCAATGTGGAAAAATCATCAGAACCTGAGATTGATGGGGGAAAATGCGAAACAGAAGTAATGGATATGGTGGCGTGATGTATTACCACCGAAACAGATTCCAGTTTGTTGCTAGGTACTGATGCTGTTCAACTGTACATAGAAATGGAAATCGAATGAGGTTTGCTCTTAGTGTTAGGAATCGAGTGTCTTAGGTGTACAGGTTATCATTAGTTCCCACTACTTTATTAGAATCTGGAGATGCTCTAGCAATTATAAACTCTCTAATTACTAGGATCTTCTACGATATCTGTAACGTTCCACTATTGAGTCAAATTGTTTTGCAAGTGTGTTGCACAGTGTGTAATAGACAGATACATTCTATGAACCTTGCATGTTGTAAATGCAGTATTTTATGGTGAAATCATTCACACAATATGGCTTTAGGCCACCGATCTTATTGAGCCGCCCCTATGTCTATTTCAAAATTGAGGGCTCATAAGCCAATTTAGTTCTGTTTTTGAATGAATTTGCATAATAGCACACAGAAAATTGAAGTGTGAGAGTTCAGAGTCTGAGCCATTGTTGTCCACCTATGAACTTTACATCCAAGAAAGGTTCTGCTTCAGATTCATTGAGTGTCTTGGACCATGTCACTCTACCTGCTCTATTTGCTCCACTGCCCCTGCACTGGTATTCTCCAAACACTGTATGCCTGCAAACACAGAAAAAAGTCATTTTTTTTAAGACAGATCGATCTCAAGAAGATCATTGCTTACTCCTAATATTCAGTGGTCACTTGTCAATATCCACCAAAAGGGGTTGTGTTAATCAACACTTAGATATTATCATCAATCTTCACTATCTAATACTCGAAATTCACTGAATACCTATTCGTCATAAGAACAACTAGGTGGGATAAATATGATATCTCTATTCTTAACTAGAAGTCTCGGGTCTTACTGGCGCCTTGATGGTTGATTCCAGTCAGTCCAACCTTTTGGATCAATAATAGGATCAAAATCACATTTGGAATATATAATTCTTGAATATTCTCCCCATGCTCTGCCCAAAAAGACTCTACCACTTCCCTTGATTTTACAGTTAACAAAAGAAAAACCAGTATCTTGATTTTCTGAGTCTCTGTGTTGTGCTGCAATTGCTCCATACCCTTTGGCTATTGAATGTAGAGTACAATTCTGTTAACAATATAAAAGAAAAAATAAGTCAAAGTTTTGAAGAAAGAAAGTAGAGAAAAATGACAAAAATGGTCCTTTATGGTTGAGGTAGTTTCAAAGTAGAGAGCTATGGTGTTCAAAACTCTTCCAAAATGTCGATAATGTGTGTCAGATCTTTCAAAAGTAGTACATATTTGAAGGGTACGACACAGGCACAACAACATTATTGGAGAGTCCGAGCAACATTAGTAGATAGGTAGGAAGTAAGTACCTTATAAAGTGACTTAGCATTTCCGCAAATGAAATCAACAGATCCTTGAATATAACATTGGTAAAAATAATGTGATCCAGCATCATCTAAAAGTGTATCTTGTGATCCCAATATTCTTACTCTATACAAAACTGATCTATCACCAGTTAATCTCAATGCCACTCCTTGCATTCCAACACCTTTAGGATCTGGAATTATTGTGTTCTGAAAAAAATCACAAAACGAATCGAGTCATGACAACAACAACAACAACAAAAAAAAAACGACACTGTTATAGAAAAGTTTGACTGTAATACGTACGTACGTACCTCGATAGTGATGCCAGTAGCACAAAAGTAATCAGATTCAACAGTGAGTGTGGCAGTTCTAGAAGTGCCTAAAATAGAACCATATTGATCAGTGTCAGAGGCTTTGTCATGACCAGAAATAATGGTTCTAGCTGTTTGGTTTTGATCACCAACTAATGATATGAATGGCTTTGATGCTGGTATATGCACCTTTTCTCTACATAATAAAATATACATATCGTTAGTCAGTGACGAAATTAGAATTTTCACTAAAACGTTGAAAATATAAAAGGTAAATACACGAAAAAGTTAAAGCAGATTTAACATCAACTCTATATACATAACTTAATAGTATAATTTTCCGTTGAAGGATTCGTACTAAACTGACAATATTCAAGACATCACACGTAAAATAAGATTTCAACACAATACATCATGGGCTGACTAGAAAAAAGGAGTACTATGTTCATTGAAGTTATGTACTATCATTCTATGACGGAGTTATGATTTGAAATTTATTATAAATTTGAAATTTTATTATTTCAAAAAGTTAGTGGAGTAGTTTCAAAATTAATAATCTGCACATATATCATGATTTTTTTAAGACAAAACATTAGGTTTAGATCAAATTTATTGTGTTCGACCAAATTCGTAAGCTATACTCTACCTTTGTTCCTGAATTCATTAATGTAAAATAATCTTTACATTATCAAAATTTACCTAAAGTATATTTACACGTAAGTTTTCTTTAAATTATGAAATTTATAATTTTTTTTAAAAAGTATTTTCAGTTTATCAGTGCACAAAAGTTAGTAATTTTATGAGGGGGTTGGTGGGTTAACCCACTACCATTTTATTAACTGTCAACTATTTCTAGTATACCCACGTCCTCAAGCTTAAATTAACTTCACAAATCACACCAACTTTTAAAAATGCAAAAAAAAAAAAAGCTATATAAAAATAATAAAATAAAAAATGCATATATGAATCAATACATGAGTTTTTTACATTTAGAATTAAGACAAGAAAGTAAAGGATAATGAATTAAGTTATCTGTAAAATAAAAATGAAAATATTAAGCAATCTGATTGTGTTAATATTTTTCTACATATAGTTAATACATGCATTGAAACTTTTAACTCAAATAATATAATATCCTCGCAAAATCTCAACTTTATGGGTTCCAAGTTCTACAATAGCTTCACTAACTGAATTCTGAATTTAATTTTTCTACATATTTAATAATAAAATTTTAATTATACATACAAAGAACTCGATTCAAAGCTATTACATTTTACTAAACCCTAGATTGGTCCTCATGATCATCACATGAACTAATCTACGTTGTTCAGACTCTTAAAATTGTTTTCGTATTTGAGTCGGATTCTTCAAAATATACATTAATTTTGTAGAATTCAACGTACACTCATCAATATTTTTGAAGAATCCGAACAACATAGAAATTACTCAGAGTAAGAAGTTGATAAAAAGTACACTATATATACAGGAACAATTCACATATATTCATCGACATTATTGAAGAATCTGAACAACACAGGAATTAATCATTGTAAAAAGTTGATAAAAACTATATTATATAGAAAAAAAATTACCTGTAAGTTCCAGGATGAATGTAAATAATAACTCTTTGTAAATTATTTGAAGGAACTTTATCAACTGCACCTTGAACACTAATTGAATCTCCTTTACCATTTTGATCAACAACTATAACTCTTTGTAACGAAGATGAAGAAGAAGAAGAAGAAGAACGCGATCGTATAAATTCATCTTTATTTAAATTCACCTTCATATCATCCCATGTTATAATGTAACAAGAATATTGATCACCACAAATCAAGAAAATAATCACAACCAAAGTGCTAAAATCACTTAAATTCATCTTAAACCCCAAAAAATATGAAGATGGTAAAAAAGAGTTATGGGCAAAAGCAAGTAAGAAGTGAAGGCAATAAATATAAGAGCCTATAGTACTTGTAGTATGGTTTTTATACAACTTTTTTTTTTTTTGCATAGTAGAAATATTTATGAAATTATGAACGTTGGAATTTGCATGTTACATAATTTCAAGAACCTCTAAAGTTTTAAAGTTAATAATAATAATAAAGAAAGAAAATGGAGAGTGAAATGTGTAAAGATTGAGGGGTAGTTTTTGTTAAGGAGTAGTTGTGAAATTTCAAGAGGTGTGTTTTTTTCGAAAAGTTGCATATTAACCGCTATTTTTATATTTATTTTTTTTTTAAAAAAAAACATAGGCTAAAATCAGCATCTTTTTCTCTTACTTTTTAATTCAACGTGTTTTAACTATAAGTGGAAAAAGAAAAGAGTATGGGTGTTACCGGCGGAATATTTACATCAGTGTTTACATCAAATCAATAAATATATGTCATCACGTGTTTATATTTTATACTTTATACATACACTTACATCACATAAGTGGTTATAAAAACAACGACAACAATATACCTCCGTGAATTCTCACAAGTGAGGTCCAACTATCTGGGAGAATTAATAGAATATACGTAGATGGTAGACCATTTTTCTAAAGAGGTTATTTTTTGAAGGACACTTGACTCGAGAACATATTAAAATAAATATGAAAAATAAAAAACGACACTCTTATCACTTGAATGGTTAATTGGTAAAATTTATTACTTTGTTAAATTATTTGATTACGATAAATTAATATAATTTTATGTAAACGAAATAAAAAATTTGTGATGTAACGGGTCGCTAGAATCACATGTGTTATGTTTCACAACCGGCGCCTCTTTTCGTTTCGCTTATTTTGAAACTAAATTTATACACGAAAAAGTACGTCTATTCATCTTTAACACCACCGTGTGTAAAATATTCTCTCGTTCCTTAATTATAGATCTCGAGTTAACAAGTTATAATTCGAGGCAAAGTTAGAAGTTCGATTATGCATTTGATGAACCCAGTATTTGTATCAACACATTTATTGAAGATATACAAATATTAGATTTAGAACTCAATTATAATTATTTTTGTTGTTTTTCTTAAATTTAGAATCTATAAAATTGGAAGTTTTGACTTTGCTTCTGATTGCAATATGTGAAAATTTTAATATTTCACGGGTTCTTTTACACTTGTTAAATATATAAGTTAATCAAGGAAAAACTAACTTTTGTAGATATTTCGAGAGTTCGAAGTCTAAAAACGCATTAAGTAAAAATTAGATTCCAAATAGGTCAATTAATTTTGAAATACCTATTGGAAATTAGCCAAATGTCATAAATAATTAATTTATTATAACTTATCAATATATCGTTATTAAATATAATTATTTATTGTTTAATTAGAGCAACGTTAAATTGTTTTTCTGTGATCTATAATGAGCATGAGTTCAACTCATGAAATCATATTAAATAATTGCTTCGTTCAGAATAGATTGCCTATATACCTCACATCCTCTTATTGGGTGCAATCTTTTTCTTCATCCTGAATTAACGTAAGATTTTTTATGCATCGAATTATTATTTTTTGTCCCCAACCAAAGTGCTTATTAAATACTTTGTTCCCCAAGATCATACCCGTGGATAAGACTTGAGAGATAGCCCGTCTACTTTAACGGTTAGCTAGAGCTATTTATCAATAAAGATTTTGAGATGAGATCACGAGATGGTGTTAGGACTTTTTTTTCTTTCTTCATTTGAGTTAGAGCTCAGAGAAAATTTTGTTGAGAGCGTCATCATAAAATGGGTTCAACTGTACACGATCTTCGATACGGACTTCAAATACCAAAGGAAACCAAAAAAAAATAGACAATTAAAATGTAAGTAAAATCTCAATACTTTTTCACATCCAATATTGAAAATTCATTCATACTATCAATCAATATTCTAGAACGCACTATAAGTATGAATAAAATCTCAATTATTTTTTTTTTTCATTTGGTGTTAAGTGTTCAATAAATTTGAACTTGTTTACTTCTGATATCTTTACTAAATACAACACATGACGTGATCGTGAATAGACAATTAAAACACCAACATGAGTTATGATGCAGTAATGTGACTACTTCACGTTTAATCAGAGGTTTCGAGTTCAAAACCTGAATATAGACAAAAAAAAAAAAGTCACAATTAAAACATACAAGTAAAACCTCAATACTTTTTCACATCCAATATTGAAAAATTCATTCATACGATCAAATATTCTAGAACACACTTATAAATATGAATAAAAGAAAGGCTATGACACAAAATGTTTGATCAAACTTGAAGGAAATAGACTCTTATACCCTACCTATAAAATATAAAAATGTAACTCTAACAAGCAAATTTAGCCTTTTTTTTTTATTTTTTTGGCACTTTGCAAAAAGTAATAAAACATAATTAAACTAAATTCTCAGCCATTGATCTCCACCAATGAAGTCTCTTTTCAAGAAGGGCTGGACTTGGTCTTGAGTGAAATTATTAGACCATGGCACTCGACCTGCTCTATTTGCTCCAATTCCCTTGCAATTGTATTCTCCAAAAAATGCATGCCTAAAAAAAAGACATTTTCGGAATCACCATTTAAATCATACTTTAAAGTACATAAAAAATTATACGTCTATCCACTTCAAAATAACTTCAGGTATACGTGTCTGAAGCTGAGTCTAAAAACTTCTGAAGAAACTCAGCCACATATGCCTTAACTTTAGTCATATGTAACTTCAGACATTTTCTTGACTTGCTTATCTATCCACCTCAAAACAACTTCAGATATAATTGTCTAAAGTTGAGTCTGAAAACGTCTAAAATTCACACATATACCTTTAACTTTAGTCTTTTTTTAAAACATTTTCTTGACTTGCACATCTATCCACCTCAAAACAATTTTAGATACACTTGTCTAAATCTGAGTTTGAAAACGTCTGAAACTCAGATACATATGTTTTAACTTTAGTCATATGTAACTTCAAATATTTTCTTGACAAGGCCTAATTCTCGACGCCGTATATCTCAAGTTATTCTGAAATAGATAGACGTGCAAGATAAATTAAAAACTAAATACAAATTAAATAACGATGTCGAAATAAATAATTATCTTACCCTTCTCTAGATGGTACGTCCCAATCAAACCATCCTTGTGGATGAATAAGGGCATCAAAATAGCATTTTGAGTAAATAATCCTTGAATATTCTCCCCAAGCTCTACCTAAAAATACACTTCCACTTCCAGTCACTTTACAATTAACAAATGAAAATCCACTATCATCATCAGATGATTCTCTTTCATGTGCTGCAATTGCTCCTGATATTCCCACATTATCTTGAGCTACTGAATGAAGATCACAACTCTGTTGACAAAAGTTAAACGAGTGAGGCTTGTTCAGGTGATGAAGTATATCGTTCGAGTTTCAAGTATGTGGAGGGTTGTAATAATGAGTTAAGAAGTTAAATGAGTGCTCTCTCACCTATAGTAGACTAGTCTTTCGGGGTGATAGCTCTTATAAAGTCTATAACAATTGGTAAGAGAGTAGGTCAATCAACGAGGTGGCCTAGACATACATTACTAGAAATAAAGTTTTTTTTCCATCGTGAATCATTGTTGATTAAAGGAGATAATAATGACTTAAGAAGTTGAATGAGTCTATAACAATTGGTACGAGAGTAGGTCGATCAATGAGGTGCCTTGGACCCACATTACTAGAAATAAAGGTTTTTCCCAATCACGAATCAGTGAAATATTAGTGATATATAACATAACTTTTTCACTCATTTCCCACTGAACCAACTCACTAGAAATAAAAAAATGTAGGATGGAAAACAAAAAACAGATTCTCACTGAATAATGGGAAACTTTCTAATATTTCTGAATGAAAACATTACTTTCTTTTTTATCCTCACCAATTCAATCAAAATATCTCTTAAGAAAAGCCACATAATATTTTTCAATAGGAATATAGTGATTTTTTTAGTAGTGATCATTTCTTTCTAATTGAATTAAGTCTTGACAGACAGAATAACTTGATACTTATATTATTGATGACAAATAACAAGTCGGGTGTCAACAAGCTGACCTGAACACTATCGATATTTGAAAAAAAAAAGATAAAAGAGACAACAACCTGAAAAAGTGATCTAGCATTGCCACATATGAAATCAACAGTTCCTTGAATGTAACACTTGAAAAAATAATGTGATCCTTTATCATCATAAAGTGTGTCTTGTGATCCCAAAATTCTAACTCTGTATAACATTGCTTTGTCACCAGCTAATCTCAATGCCACACCTTGCTTATCCTGTTCCTGACGCAATGCAGCCACAGTATTCTAACAAAACAAAACAAAAAAAAAGCGTGTTTCCGTGAGTTTAACTGAATCCATTTAATAATAAGATCACGCTCATTCTGTATCGAATACCTCAAAGGTTATGCCAGTTGCACAGAAATAATCTGATTCTACAGTAACTGTGGCTGTAGCAATTGTGCCTATTTCATTCCCATATTGATCCTTATCACATGCCTTAGAGTTCCCAGTAATTATTGTTCTTCCAGGATGATTTTCATTACCAATTAACGAAATAAATGGCTTTGAAGATGGAATAAACACTTTTTCTCTGCATAACAAAATTTAAAAAAAAATCACAAATTATACAACTAAATCTTCACATATACTCCTATGTTCATCTTTAATTGTCAAATCTTCGACTTGACACCCCTCTTAAGAAACGATAAACAGAAGGGTGATTTTACTGTATTGCCCTTATTAATTTATAAGGCATCGAAATGTTGGAAATGAATGACAAGGATAAAACAGACACAAAATGATAAATTGTTTCTTGATTTTCTATATTGAAGATGTAAAATTAGATGACAACTATTTTTATTATACTCGACAGGTAAAGATGAATGGAGAAAGTAATAGTTAAAAAGTAATTTTCCACAAGAGTGACACGACACTATAATTAAGAAATAATTCTAGAATATAAATTTACGGTTTCAATCTTTAAATACTCATCATTGAACCTATTACGCGTTTATAATTATAGATCCAAAATTAAATAGTACTAGTATATATAGTCTATAGATAGATATGTATCTGTACAGACCAATCTAGTTTTAATATAAATCATTTGCTTTAATTATGTGACAAAAAGAGAACATATATTAATTTCAATGTATCAAACATGAAAATCTCAAAACACAAAAAGTAACACCAATCATGACTATTTTCATGTGTGATTCCATTTCTAACAAAGGAGGAAAAAAAACATAGAATTTGAATCTAAAACATCTTAATTTTTTATACCATCGATACATATACACAGATAAATACCTATAGAGTCCGGGATGAACAAGAATTTTAATTCGTTGAAAATTAAAATCGGGGACCATGTCAATTGCACCTTGTACAGTAACGGAGTCTCCGTTACCATTCGAATCGACTACGATAATTCCTTGAGACTTGCGTAAAATTCCATTACTTATATCAATATTATCAAAGTTCATCTTAATATCGTCCCACGTAACGTAACGTTGAGCCTCCAATTTACTAGCACAAAAAATGAACAAAAACATCAAACTCCAAATGTTGAAAAAATATTTAAAGTTCATCTTGAGAAAAAAAATAAATTAGTAATTTTTGTTTTGGAAGTTTAATTGAGATGAAAATTAAGTATAGTGATGAGTTTATTTATAGGTGAAAATGAAAGGGAAATGGAAATTTGATGTGAAGAACTCTAATAGTAGAAGAAGATTAAATAATGTGATTAAGTGAAAAGATTATGTAAATATGATTTTTTAGAGATAATTACACTTTAATTCTCTTATAATATAATATGGGTTAGTTTTGGATATACTCCTTGTATATTAAAATTAAGTACTTTTATTCATTTGTATTATGAAAATTCTACACTTACACCCTGTATAAGGTATATTCGAAGAGTATTTATTATTTAGAAATAAATGCATAGTCAAAAGTCATTGAAAAGTAGTCATTTTTTCGTTGATTTCATACTTAAAAGGGTCAAACTTTAAGTTCATACCATTACCGACTATATTCAATGAGTTTTCAGTTACCAAATTATTTAAGTTCTCGTAACGTATGACAGATTCACTTGGTTATTACGATCGAAATTCATAACATTATTATGATGTTTTCGCATTAAAGATAACTATGTTTCGATGAATTATTAATTATTGACTTATTTAAATTACCATAACGAATTACGAATTTACTTGTTTAAGATCGATATCCACAACATTTTTCATGATGTTTTCGTGTCAAAAATAACTATGTTTCAATGAATTATTAATTATTGATTTATTTACGTTCTCATAACGTATCACAAATTCAGTCCTTCTCCAACTCTTTCAAGTATAAGAATTCTATTTATCATTAACAACAACATTGGCTCTTATTTTTTAGGCGCCTTTTTTTTTCTTAGTAAAACATTGGCGCCCTTTTTTAACCGATAATGTATTGCCCAAATAGATAATGGATGATGCCATTAAATCATAATAAACTCAATTTTATAAATGAATTAATAGAATTAAATAACATTAATTCTGAGTTTGACTAATTATGTAAAGTAATTTAGAAATGCCCCAATTCAATTATCCTCATTTAATTGTATATCATACTCCCTACATTTCATATTAATTGAATTGTTGAGACATTTTTCATTTTTCAAATTAATTTAATTGTTCAATTTTCAAGACTACTTTTAGAATGTTTTTCCAATTTTACCCTTCATTAGTTAGTATTGGAATTAGTTATTAATCAATGTTTAGTTATTTTAATCATAACTAATTCCTAATTTATGTCTTAATCTTCTTTTCCTAAAGGTGTGAACACCTCAACAATTCAATTAATATGAAATAGAGAGAGTACGTTATAACCAATAATTGACAATTTTTATTTTTTAGAACAAAGAAAGAAGAATTGAAACAATAGTTTGATGGGCACATAAAATGGGCCTCTTAAGTGGCTAAAATTTCCAGCCCAACTTGAACCAAAATGCACAAAGATGAGGCCCAAATTAATCACTTGTTAATTATTATTTTTGCGAGGGCATAATTTTATAGATGTAACTTACAGAAATCTCACCAGTTTAGAAACTAATTAATTAGATATACACTAGTGTGCAATATTACAAATCTTACCAAATTTTAGTGCGTCTAGATATGTCCAGCTACATGTATCTTAGGATACAGGAGTCAAAATTAGGTGTAATCTGTTTTAGATACAATGTATCCATGGATTCACATGTATCCTTTTGGCGCGTCCAGATACATTCACATATATGTCTCGGTACACACGACGTCAAAATTAGGTGTAATCTATTTTAGATATAGTGTATCCAAGTGGATTTGTATTTATCTGGAATACATAGACTAATCTCGCTCACTTCCCTCCCATCTCTTGCCGCTCTCATATCTCGCTTGCGTACATGGTATTTCATATACATCTATCTAGTGGGATTCATATGTATTTGAGATCCACTCCTTCATTCTTAGCCATATATTTTAAATTCGAGTTCTGATTCTGAAGTCGCTTTATTAGGAAACATTTATATAACCCAATGTGGAACTTTCCAACGTCAGATTCCAAGGCATGTAACAGACACCAACAAATGTGAATGATGTCAAGAAACTATGTATATGTCGTCGTCTTTCTTAAAAAATTTAATTTAATCAAACCCTAAAATGAGTATCAAATCCCGAGAAAACAAAAAAAAAATCTAATCCTCTTCTGCTTATTGTGGGATGCAGCGACCCCTAAAGAAGTTGAAACGGCAAATGCTTTTTAACTCCAATGGTTCAGAATTTAGATTCATGAAGCACTTGCAACCATACATATTTTATTTGTTTTTTTATACCAAAGTTTTCACGATCATAAAATAAATTGACCCCACCAATAATATTCCCGTCTTTTTTTGACTAATATCTGATATTATGCTATGTGTTCTGTTTGTGATGCCAAATTCGAATATCATTTTATCCACTTAGTCCTCTTCTCGAAAAAGAGGTGGATGTATCGTTTACAATATAAATTCAGTAAAATTTAGTAACTTTAGTTTAAATTCGAAAGCTCCCTTATCCACTTGTCCTTTTCTGGAGTTATGGGTGAACATATCATAAATTTAATAATTTTAGTTCAAATTCAAATATTTCTTTATTTTCTTATGATGATGGTCTTTTCGTCTTTCAATACACTCCATCTTTACGCAGATCCGTAAGCCATACCATCCGTTCTTCTTACTCTCATCTCTTGTATATTTATCTAAGTTACTTATAAATATTTTTAGAATAATATTTATTGCTTACATGTCGAATTCAAAAAAATAAGTAAGAAATTCTCTTATTGTCATGTGTATATATATTTTTTTTCCTTCAAGAAAACATTAGCTTTTTTGTTTTTGTTTTTCATGTGGTGATCGAAGTTCACATTAGAATCTGACTAAATTCGAATCACACATCACTTTCAACGGATTTTTCTCCGAACTCAAGACCTCTCATTAAATTTCAAGCAATCAAACCCTACTATCCTTATTAGTTCTTTTCATCTCCCATATGGCAGACAATTCATTTTAATTTTGTCTTGTCGCCTATATTGTATATTGCCACTTGACCACTATAGTTACTAAGAAATTGTACGATTAAATGAAAGGCCCATATTAATTATATATCACTATATATCGTCTCTCTATCAATACTGAATTATTTAATGAAAAAAATAAAATCCAAACGTTCAACTTCCAAGTCACTTCCCTACTGTTAGGAAAAAATTAATGAAAATTCATCGGAGTTGTATTAATTACACAAGACTTTGAAAAAAGTGGATTGAATAATATGGTTGGAATTAGTCAAATTACGTTGAAATATAATATTTTCGCTATTTTAATTTATGTGATATTATCTGAATTTATATGAAATACAAAAATAAATAAAAATTATTTGAATTTATTACTTAAAAAAGTGTCACACAAACTAGATCGAAATAATACCTCTAGTTTCAACTTTTTTTACACTTTCTTCTTTTTAGTTGGTCTAGGAAAAAGAATGACACTCTTCGATATTTACTAACAATTTGATTTTAAACTTTTTATTTTATCTTTCATGGTTTATTTTCAAGTATAAATTTTGATTTTTTTTCTTTTATTTTAAATTTCATATTCAATCAAATTAATTTGTGTCTAATAAAAAATAATCCCTTAACTTTGCCAATATAAAGATAAAGTTCACTTATATTTTGTTTATATCAATTTATAAAATTATATTGAATATATTATTGTCATCGATCCGTCGTAAATAATTATGGTTTGAGTAAGTCCTTGATGTGGTAGGGTCTAGTATAGTGGCGGTCCCATGACTAATGAAGAAGAAATCTTCCAGAATAAATAAACAAACATGTCATCGCAAACGTCACATTATCTTTCTTTTTAATGAATATGATTGGTAATTTTTAAAAGAAAAAATGTTGTTTAATTAATTATTTTAGCCTAATAAATAAATAAATGTTAATTTGCTTTTGATCAAGTTGGACTAGATTTCTTACTTACCTAAGCAATGAGCTTTCCTTCTTGAGCTTAAACGACTTTGAGGATGAGTTGATCGGTCGAAAAACGATTTTATTTACAGATTTGAATATGTGATATAATTTATGACATTATTTTAAAATAATATATGTATTTATTCTGTAATATAGTTTATGATATTATTTCAAAACAATATATGCATTTATTCTCTAACGCTTTCTCATACATGTAAGTAAATTTGATACATATGTTATGTATATTTTTGAAAAATATATTTTAAAAGGATTCCTTAAATATTCATGTTGTAAGGGGTTATTTGGATACCCGTCCACAGAATGGACTTCATAATTTACATTTATACGTTAGAACATCGTATAAGACGATAAACACACCAAAATTCAACATTTATTATTAGTGCTAGGTGTCAAACTTTCTTAATCCTAAACAAATTATTTACTTCCACAAATAAATATAAAAGTTGCCAACTTCAGCTCCCCAACTTTGGTCCCAATTATTATTATGATGAATTCAAAGGTTTGCGTGTACGTTTTTTCCAACCAACTCCGACATGTTCATGTGACTAGTTGCGTTTCTTCAATTGTAATACGAATTTGTTGGTGTAAATAATTTTTATACTATCAACGTAAGGACAAAACTAGTATTAAGATAGTTTAATTCAATTAAACTTGATAGATTTAGCTTAAACTCTATTTATATTTGAAAAAATCATTGAATATTTATATCGTCTTAATAACTTTAAAGAATTAAAATCTCGAATCAATAAACTTCAAGTCCTAGTTGTACTTCTTGCTGTCATATTATTTTTACATATTGAAAACACTTGTTAACATATTTTATTTACAAAATTTCAAATTTCACATTAAAAGAAAAACTACATCTATTAATATTATTTGTCTGACTTAATAGTATAAGAAAATTATTTATACTAACAGTATATGAATCTTAAGCACAAACACGAGTTTAGTTTTTTATTTTGTTGTTGATAAGAGAATTTATAATCGCACAAAAGAGATAAATGATACTAAATAAGTCTTATCTGATAAGTTTGAGAATAAAAATATTGAGGAGATTTAAGATGTGATACTCATGTTTAAGAAATCATTTTCTCAATTAATTCGTCTGGAAACCTAACTTTAAAAATTATGAAGTTTGTGTTTGACGAGTTGTGTATTTTTGTCACGGAAGTGATTTTTTTCCCGCCGATGACTTTTAATTTATAAATAAATTATAAAATAATGAATAAATCACCAACTATACTAAGATTCAATTAATATTTACTTGAATCAATCAAATACTTATCCTTTACTAAAGATTCCTCAAAGACTTTTTGGTCATCCAAATATATTATTTTAAATTTATATGATTACACAAACTACAATAGTTGTTTCTTTCCCATGTAGATTCCCTTACATTTGTGTAAGTTAATTAGTTATATTATACTCCCTCCGTTTCACAAAGAATAACCTCCTTTCCTTTTTAGTCAGTTTCAAANNACAAATTTTTTCCTATTATACCCTTATTTACACTTCTTGAAAATTGTAAAACTGTATGTTGTTTCCCTCCAATTTATTTCACTTGAATTCAAATAAGTGGTTGTAATTTTGAAGTGAAAAGTTGTCATAAGGGTAAAATTGTAACTTCACTGTGCTAATCATTAAGTTGCCTTAATCTGTGTGTCATTTCTAAAGTGGACAACTAAAAAGGGACGGAGGGAGTATTAAGTTTGTGTTTAACGAGTTGTGTATTTTTGTCACGGAAGTGATTTTTTTTCCCACCGATGAGTTTTAATTTATAAATAAATTATAAAATAATGAATAAGTCACCAACTATACTAAGATTCAATTAATATTTACTTGAATCAATCAAATACTTATCCTTTACTAAAGATTCCTCAAAGACTTTTTGGTCATCCAAATGGAGTATATTATTTTAATTTATATGATTACACAAACTACAATAGTTGTTTTTTCCCATGTAGATTCCCATGTAGAAATAGTCAAATTACATTTGTGTAAGTTAATTAGTTATATTATGCAAGGTAAGGAGCTGTTTGTATTATCTTGAAATTAAAATAAAATGTATTTATCATTTGAACAATCTCTTTTATATTCCGAACATTACTAACTAAAACAAACACAAATATTTTTCCCTTTTTATATTGTGGCTGCATTTCTAAGACGTCGAAAAATATGTCCCCACGTGGCATTTTTCAAAGAATATCCATCTTCCCTTGTCAAAAGTCAACAAATAAATCATTTTTATTCCTAAATCTTATACTTTTTCACACTATAATATGTGTAACATGATTTAATTAAAATAAAATATTTTTATTACTATTTCCATTTTAATTCTTTTGTCCTAAATTTAATAAAGGCAAAAATAATTAAATTTTATATTTTTAATTAAAAATATATTAAATATATCAAAATATTTTTTAATCTTATAATCTTAAAAATGTCATAAAGAAAATTCATAAATATTATTTTATAGGAACATAATATTAATCATTAAAAGCCTTGATTTTATTCTTAAAGTTCATTTCGAGTTAAACTATATTAAACAAATTGAATTATAAAAATATTAACAAAATTAAAATATTTTTTTCTCCAAAATTGAGTGAATAAGTCAAATTTTATAATTTAGTAATATCAATGGAAGTCTTTTTGAGTCCCCAATATAATGGAGATTTTCGTAAATGGTTCATGAAAGTCTTAAAAGTATAACGAAGGGTATTTAGATACTATTTATGATAATTCAAAAGTATATTTATTCTTTTAGTCAGTAATCAAGTGTCTCATGAAATTTTATTCTTAATCAAGTGTCTCATGTTAAAAATTTTGAGTATAACTTTCTTTTTATTGAAAGAGTTTCTTAAAATTTAATCATACAATATATAAATACGAGTTCAAATTAATCAAACTTTAATATGATTATCGAACACGAGGCGATAAAGTAAAAAAAATAGTTCACTCAATTGAATGGCGTTGGGCCATAAACGTAGGCAGCAAAATCCACAATTTTCTCTTCTCTATATATACTTGTCTTTCTTCCTCAACGCCACATATTCTCTTCTTCCATTTCTATGTCCTCGAGTTTTCTCGGATCACCATTTCCTCTTATACCACTTTCTTCTCCTCACAATTCCTTCAAGCTTTCATCTTTAACAATGGCCGCTTGTATTCACGCTTCAAGAACCAAAAATCCCCAAAAAAACCCACTTTCTCGTGACCCAAACAAGCCCCAAATCGACAACCATGTCTACAATTACGTCAAATACTGCCGACCCACTTTCCCTGACCTTGCTTCCTGCAAACCCATTTCAGAAAAAAGCTCGAAAATCGAGGAATTGGGAGATGAGCTATGGCTGAAGATGAAAGAGGAAGCTAGGTCAGATATTGACCAAGAACCAATTTTGTCTAGCTATTATGTTTCTTCAATTCTAGCTCATGAATCCATGGAGAGAGCTTTAGCTAATCATCTTTCTATGAAATTGGGTAATCCTAATCTTCCTAGTACTACTTTGTTTGATTTATTTGTTGGGGTGTTAACAGAAGAAACAGATATAATTAAATCTGTTAAAGCTGATTTAAGAGCTGTTAAAGAAAGGGACCCTGCTTGTATTAGTTATGTACACTGTTTCTTGAATTTTAAAGGGTTTTTAGCTTGTCAAGCTCATAGAATTGCACATAAATTATGGTCTAAAGGGAGGCAAATTCTTGCTCTGTTAATACAAAACAGAGTCTCTGAAGTTTTTGCTGTTGATATTCATCCTGGTGCTAAAATTGGTAAAGGGATTTTACTTGATCATGCTACTGGTGTTGTTGTTGGTGAAACGGCTGTAATTGGGAACAATGTTTCGATTTTGCATAATGTAACATTAGGTGGCACTGGTAAAGCATGTGGGGATAGACATCCTAAGATTGGTGATGGTGTTTTGATTGGTGCTGGAACTTGTGTTCTTGGAAATGTTAGAATTGGAGATGGGGCTAAGATTGGGGCAGGGTCTGTTGTGTTGAAGGAAGTTCCGGCGAGGACAACCGCCGTTGGAAATCCGGCGAGGTTGTTGGGAGGGAAGGAGAATCCAAAGAGACTTGATAAGACACCTAGCTTCACTATGGATCATACTTCACATATATCAGAGTGGTCTGATTATGTAATATAAAGTTGACAACTTTGAGTTTTGTTTACTATTGTTTTAACTTTTTATTTGATTAGTTAAAAGCTACGTTGCTCCGACTCTCTTAAAATGTTGTTAGGACACGGACTGAGCATTTTTGAAGAATTCGAGCAACGTAGGTGAAAAGGTCCTGGAGGAATTTTAGTTTTAGGGAGAATCCAAGTTCTCTTAAATGCAGAGATGTTGTAACATATAGTACCTTTTATGGTAACTGGTTTAAGATTTAAGAGATTACTGTACTAGTTTACTTGATATAGAAAACAGTTCAGTGTTGGATGAAATATCATCATGTTGGTATATGTCTCATAGGAGTAATTGCTTAAGTTCAAATGTGGACAGGTTTTGTGAGTTCAATTGAACCTATTGCTTTCGACTCGAACTATGTGTACATATTATAAAATAAATTGAAATGTATACATGTAACTTATTGTTACTTGGCAGTTGGCATCTATCTTTCTTTGTTCTTTCTAGTGTTATAGTTGCAGAAATATGTATTAAACTTCTTCGCGCGTTATTTTCTCGTTTTCCTAACTTGTTAGTACTTCTGCTGGAAATTCAATGAAAGGCTTATTGCAATATTTGTTGTCTTGAACTGCTTGATACATCACACTGGTGCTTGCACAACCTGTGGCAGATCGAACAATAGGGTTCACAGGTTCTGCAGGACTAAAATGTATCGCTCACCGCTGATAAAATGTTGTGAAAGAGAGATAACAGCCACAAGATCCAATCTTGGATGCTGCAAAACATAGAACAAGATTTTCCTAGCTGTTACTTTCAATGAAAGAACAAATTTTATTTGCTTGAAAAGGTTGAAACACCACTAGAACCAGAAAAAACAAGTTTAAATTCTGAATTCACCTATGGATGAACATACGTACCATGAGGACACCTTTGATATTGTTACGCGTCAATGGAACATCAAGATTGCCTTCTTTCTGAATTCTTAGAAGAACATCAACTGCATTTGCTCTGTTTTGGTGTAGGCTTTTACTCTGTATGCTCATTAATAATATGTTCAAGTATCGCGTCGATTTGTTTATAAATTTTCTCATATAGTTTGATTGAAGGGTAACACTAAGTAGCGAAATTCCTGGCTTTACATATATATTTGCTCTGGGTATAACTCTAAGTAAGCGTTTAGATATGAACGTGATCTGAACCCAAACACCTACTTAGAGTTAGTGAGTTCAGAATGAATGTGATCTTATTACTTATGTATATATCTTAAATATTTTTTTTGCATATGTACATATAGCTCGAGTGGAAAACAATGAGTTCAGTTGAAAATACACCGAAATTCGCCCGTATGTTATAAAATTTGGAAAAGAAACAATAAAAACTTTACCTTCTTATTTCTATAGAGTATTTGAAATCTTGAAAAGGCATCCTTAAACCAGACACAATAAAATTTTGGCCCAAGAATGTAGACATCTCAACATTTTATTCAGAAAAAGCAGCAGGTTAGATCTCTTGACTTTTACCATTTTAACCTTAACGTCTATCTCCAGTAGGCATCAGAGTAGATCTCTACTAAACAAAGAAAAAGAAAGGGGGTGCGGGTCAAATCCACATCTTTGCGCCGTTTANGGCATCCTTAAACCAGACACAATAAAATTTTGGCCCAAGAATGTAGACATCTCAACATTTTATTCAGAAAAAGCAACAGGTTAGATCTCTTGACTTTTACCATTTTAACCTTAACGTCTATCTCCAGTAGGAGTAGATCTCTACTAAACAAAGAAAAAGAAAGGGGTGCGGGTCAAATCCACATCTTTGTGCCCTTTACTTACTTCAAGGGATGGTGCGTCTGATACATGAACATCATCGGTAAGATCTCGAGGCTTACTGGACGGAATTCGATAAAAAATGAAAACTTTGGATATTTTTCAATTAATCAGGTTTATCCATCTAAGATTAAAAAGAACAAGTTGTTATTTAGGAGAGTGACATTTAACCATATTGATAATTATTGGACATCTTTTCTTAAGGATTTAGTGAATTGAACTCCAAGTTTTTGGTTATTACTTCACACTAATGCAATCAAGAACTAATTTGCACACATATGTATATTTATATATATATATGCAAAAATTGAATGAAGATATAAACAACATACATTAACAGTAACAATGATCATGAAGATCAGTTTCTTATTAGCATTTTCAATTTACATTTGTCTATGCAGGGCAAAAGATACTGATAATCTCTATGATGTTTGTCCTACCGATACAACGCATAAGAACACCTTCATAAATGGTTTTCCATGCAAGAATCCAGCACAAATTACTGCTTCTGATTTCAAAAGCTCTGCTTTGAGCAAGGAAGGTGACACGGATAACTTTCAACGTTCATCAACAACATTAGTCACTGCTGCAGAATTTGCTGGACTCAACACTCTCGGGTTATCTGTTGCCAGGACTGATCTGGATGTAGATGGCATGGTAATGTTGAATCGTGTGAATTATCTCATCTAAATGTTTAAACGGTTAAAGAAAGCACACTTTTGGATTACTTAATCTGTATTATATATGTCTCCATATGCCCCTCATGCCTGCTATTGTACCATACTGTTGAATTATTTGAATCATTTCATCTAAACGTGTAAGCTGTTAGAAAGAGCACACTTTTAATTACTTATAATATTATATGTCTCTATGTGCCCCTCTTACCTGCTCTGATACCATATTGTTGAATTGTGTGAATCATTTCATTAGAGCTTACGTTCTTTTGGCTGCTTAATTATACTATGTTTCCGCAGATAATGCCACATGCTCATCCACGAGCTTCTGAGATGATGTTTGTTGGCAAAGGAGTGGTGATTGTTGGATTTATCGACACGAAAAGCCAAGTGTTCCAAAAGACTCTTAAACAAGGTGATGTGTTTATTGTCCCTAGAGGGCTTCTACATTATAACTTGAATTCGGGGTTCGAATTAGCCACTGTGTACTCAGTGCTAAGCAGCCAGAATCCCGGTATGTTGAGTATATCTGATGCAATGTTTGCACCAGTTGTTTCGGAACCCATGAGGGACCTGATGAAGAAGCTGTTTTCGCGTTCAAAATTGGGAACGAACCAGATTAAAAACGTGACATCGTTTCGTTGTTAAACTTCATAACTTCAAGCATTTTCGTTTCCAATATAACTTGTGCCAAATATTTATGACAGTCATCGCGAAATTTATATGTATATCTGTACTGTATATGACTACCGAATATTAACTTGTCTTGAACTTTCAATTGTTTCATCAGTTTATGATCTTTTCATTTGTCTTAATACTGGATTTACCTTGACACCACGTGACGTGAGACACGTGACTAATCATCAACAGAGGCAGAGGCAGACTCAGAATTTGAGGATCGCGGAGACATCATTATCTTAATATAGACGCTAGCAAAACTTTCAATGATGATTGAGGGATAATGTCGTGTCTGACTAGTCATTAATGGCAAGTTGTCAAGTTTGTGTAAAACATGCAAACTGATGCATTTTCAACTCTTGGATAAATCACTTTTGATATACATAACTTTTTTCTGAAGTTAACGGGTGTATGTGCATTTTACTCATTAGCGTGGGTATATGCCCCACATACCGTGCAAATCCTACTATGTTATTCACTCATATAGGACTTGATTTTTTGCTGCTATTTGCTGAAAGAGTTATCAACTTGACATATTAATATACACATATATGTATGTGATATACGTTGATACGTATTTATGTACGGCCTTAATAGTTCTATAGTAGTAACATTTTTGAGCTGGATCGGAGCATCTACCTATAGAAAAAATAGATACACTCTCCGTTTTGATATATGTGGCACACTTATTTCGATTATTGTATTATTTTGTTGTTCTATATGTGATATGCTTTAATTGAGTCAGAGGTTTATCGGAAACAACCTCTCTGCTTTCACAAGATAGGATAAGGTTGTATACACACATCACTCTATCCAGACCCCATACGTTGTTGATCGGTAATGACCATACGATTAATAATTATATAGGTAGTATCATAGCTAATTTCAATAATGATCACAACCAAACAGACCTCTAATCAACAATCATATAGTATACATCTTGGTAAAAAGCACACCATATATGAATCTAACCATAATGTTAGATCAATTTACTTACACTTCAACTTATTTATGGTGCGACTATGTAGCATCTCCCACCATAAAAAAAAGATATCGAGAAACTTTGACCGTGAAGGTTCATTTAGGTATATACTTCTCTTATATTTTTTATTTTTTAAAAAAAAATTATTCAAATTTTGAAGTTTATAATATGTTATTCTCATATAAACAATAAAATACATACATACTTTGAGTTTGCCACACAACATATTAATGAATGCACATAATATTGTTATTTATTTATTGGACAGAACCAGAGAAATAAGTGCCAATTTTTTGGGAAAATGATTTCTGGTTATTACTCCCTCCCTCTGTCCGTAATTACTTGTCCACTTTTCATTTTATAGTTATCCCTAATTACTTGTCCATTTTGACAAATCAAGAAAGGATAAATTATTTTTACTTATTATACCCTCAATTAAATGACTAATTATTTTGAAAAATGTAGAACTTTTCATCCACTTCATAATTAATAGGGGTAAAATGGTAAACTCACTATGTCATTAGTTATTTTCTTAATAGGTGTGTCAATTCAAAAGTGGACAATTAATTAGGGACAGAGGAAGTATTACTTAATTAATATTGGGAGTATTAATTAAAATAAAAACTAGCTTAATTAAGGATAACACTTCCCAATATCCCATCGACATTAGCTTCTCATTTCCCCTAATTTTATGTTCTTTTTTTTTTGGTACAATTCTCATTTCACCCAATAAATTAAAGAATCTTTTGATATTGGTGATATAAATTGAGAAGTAGAAAGGACACAAAAAAGAATGAACTATGCTCTTTAATAAGAAAGAGAAAATCATTCGATTATATTCACATTTTCTATCTATCCTACTCCCTCCGTCCCTATTTAGTTGTTCACTTTAGAAATAACACACATATTAAGACAACAATGATTAGCATAGTAAAGTTACAATTTTGCCCTTATTAATTATGATTCCAAAATAAATTTATTCAAGATACCTAATCAATGTTGGGGAAAGTTTAAGTTTTCAAGAAGTTTAAATGAGGGTTTAATAGGAAATTTATTTTTGTCCTTTCTTGATTTGTCAAAATGGACAAGTAAATAGAGACATCTAAATGAGGAAATATGGACAAATAAATAGGAACGGAGGAAGTAATTAACTTTTCATGTTCTATATCCATAGACTATAATTATATTCAAATTTTGGTGAATCGTCCTATCATGTCTAATCACCTTGTTGACGACTTTCTCGAATTATAATATTGTGATCTCAAATCAAGCTCAACTACACATTTTGTCATTTTGCTTTTTTTCGTATGGTCCTTGGTCATTTTGTCTTTAGATAAAATGATAAAATAAGATTTAATTCATTTCTTGGTCGACACTCACATGCAATAGTTGACTTTTCCACTCCCATTAACAAGATGTTTGTTTAATTTTTAACTCATTCTATTGTATTTTTTTTTTATTAAAAATAGAAGTGGGGTGTTTACTTTTTATTTATTTATTAGGATACTGATGTGATATGAGCTTAAATGATGAATTGATAATCTATATAGTCGATTCTGATTAAGTGGGATTGAGGCATGTAGTTATTATTGATGATTTAATTTTTATTTTTATACTATTTGTACAAAATATTGGATTTAAAATTTTTGATTATGACTTCTAGTCGAATACTAGAAAATGTAGTTTATTAAATTTTAAATAAATTACTTAAATATATTAGACGATATTTTACCACTAATATAGAGTCTTGGCAAAATTATGAATTTTTATTAAATTCAAACTAGACTTTAGCTCCGCCTTTATTTGCGTATGTCAACATTTCGTAGCAAACCATCACATATAAGTCTTGAATTTAATATTGAGAACCCAAAGATTCTTAATAAACAAAATATTTTTTTTTATGACGGTGATATGATAGAAATGTAGATTAGTTAGACCACATATTCCAAAGTTTTTTGAGAAAGAAAAAGAAGGCAACATGCATGGTTGGTAAATTTCCACCAAGGTACACACACAAGTCAAACATGTATAGACTTGTATTTGTTGGGTGCATCGTCATATTTGCACTAGGCCAAAATTATTCCATTTTCATTTGTTGAATATTCCCAAAGATACGCGTGAATCTGGTATTTTAAAGTTTGATTTTAATAATACGATAATTGATAACTGAAATTAGATAATATTAAATATAGATTTTTCATGGCTTAATCCAATCTAAGTCAACCAATTTTCAATATGATAAATCTCAATCTCGATTCAATAATTTAGTTTTTCGAGAGCTACCTCACTTTTAAAAATTATTGAGGCAATGGGGGCACTTCACTGATTTAGCCGTAAGCTGCAAGGTCCAACCCCACACACCCATTCCTAATTTTTGTGGGTTCGTTTTTTCATAATTTACTTGGTCGTCAAGAAGAGATAATATCAGTTTGAGTTTAAAATTAATTGATAAATTAAATTATATTATAATTATGAGAAATGAAATTAAATAGTATAAAAAGATATTTTAAAACACGTAGGGTTGTAAACAATCAATTGTGATAGTGCGATAAGTATTTATTTATTCTTAATCAGATGTTTTGAATTCGAATTTGAGTTCAAGTTCACATGAGTAGGAAGTCGCCTTTGTTAAAGCGCGAGACTTCCATATTTGGATGAAAAACCAAAAAATAAAATAAAAAATGTTCCATTGGGCAGATTCCTCCTTGATTAATTCATTTGTGGGATTACATTGCACTTGGAATTTTTAAACTTTATTTTATTGTTTTTGAGTCCCAATCTATATGATCTTAATTAATAATGGAATTAAAAATTAAAAATCTTTTTGGCCAGAAAATTTGATCAGAATGATATTTTATTTATGTTATTTTACCTTTTTAAACATTTTTACCCTTTTAACTTTAATATCTTATAACTAAAAATGGAAAAAAGATTATTTTATTTTAAAATAAAAAAAGTATTATAGTTTTTTTAATTTTCTGGCCAAATTTTCTGGCCATTTAGCACTTTCCTTATAAGTTTTAACTCATTGCCCATAAAATTATTTGAAAATTCATATATTTGAGTATAAAATTTTGACTATATATATCACAAAACTTTCATATTATTTTTTGGAGAATTTAATAATAGATCATACTAGTTAATATATTGTCTTTATAAACTTTTTAAATTTAGGGTTTGAGTCCTCTTGAACACAAAGTCGTCTTTGTTAGATAGCGCCTTACCCCCAATGTGGGACTTTTCGGCTTGAATTTAAATTTAACCGAGCTTCAATATGAATATCGGATAATGAGCGGAAAACCCAAAAAAAAGTTTTAAGTTTGGAACCTCATCTTCCATTAACTCAAAGATAAAAAGAAACAAGAGCAGAAAAGTTGTGGCTACAAGCCTGCACTACTATATTGCTGGTCCTGGTTAAAAGTAATCGACTCGTATCAATGACAGAGCTAAAATTATTATTAAAATAATTTAAAATACAAAAAAATAAATTTATAATAAAGTTGACAAAATTATATATATATATATATATATATNATATATAAACTATTTTCTTCTAAAGAAAATTTAGATGAACCCCGCACCAATGTGGTTCTGCCCCTATATGGTTAAAAAAACACATTAATTAATCTTTAAAAATCTAAAAGCAAAAACAAAAAGTAAAAAGGAAAGGAGCACGATATTATCTTTAAAAAGAAGAAGAAGAAGAAGTTTAGCTAGCGTTTGGCCAAAATTTTCAAATATTTTTGGCAAATATTATTTGGGTGAAGATTTGGGTGAAATTTCACCATGTGTTTGGTCATAGTATTTGGGAAACATACTTCATTTTTTTAAGAAATATGATATACCCATAAGTTTTTAAAACTATCAAAACTAACCATAAATTTGTATTACATAGCAAAATAGAAATGTCACGTAACAAGATTCATGACTTCCGCAACAAATCAACAAGCATCATTACAGTAAATATTTGCATTGTTAAAAGAGACTAGTACAAATCATGATAATGAAAACACAACTAATATGAATTTGAAAAAGAAGAAGAAAATAGAAGGAAAAAATTATAGCAATCATTGAAGCACCTCTGCCTTCTCTTCCAGAAGAGTTCAAACTATTCTTTAATATAATCTTCCCACATTTTATGAACAATCTCTTCTCGATGAGCTTGCATTTGCAAATCAGATGATCGAGAAGATGAAGCGATGTTACCCTGAGCCAATTATTCGTTATTTTCATTAATAACCATATTATCACTTTCATATTCACTGAATATTCCATCACTGTTTTGATGTTCACGTAAAAATTCATTGAGTTCAAACTTTCATAATCAAACTTATCTCGATTTTCAATTTTCTCAAAAAACTCATTCCTAACTTCTATCAATCGTGGACCATTGATGACATAACCTTTAAATCCAGACTTCCTCGCAGCATCATGCAAGACACTTATAAGGATTGATGTTTCTTTATCGGTCCATTTATCAGCAGCTGAACCACGTGATTTATTTATTTTTTAGCGTTTCTACAATACAACATCAACATGACAACACATCATATGCATAACTTAATTTTGTTTCGAGTGCACAGAATCTGAAAAGCATATCTTTAACTAAAAATAAAAGACGTACGTTGCACCGGTCGAATGATAAAATAAAACACAAGGAGAAAAGATTCTTATCATTCATAACTCTTAAAACCTAGACAAGAGAACAAATTCATACAGATCAATTCAAGCAAGATCAATCTAAAGAAAATTCATACATTTATGCTCTTTATAATAGAAAAGTTTATTAATTGAGTTAGTTGGCAGATGGAGAGTTAATTGAGTTGGTTGGTGTTAATAAATAGAGTGTTTTTGTAAAAGATAAAAGTTTGGTGTTAAATTTAAATTTTTAAAACTTTCCAAATAATGAGATTATGCTCTTTATAATAAAAAAGTTTATTAATTGAGTTAGTTGGCAGGTGGAGAGTTAATTGAGTTGGTTGGTGTTAATAAATAGAGTGTTTTTGTAAAAGATAAAAAATTTGGTGTTAAATTTAAATTTTTAAAACTTTCCAAATAATGAGATTTGGCCCAAATAAACTACTCCCTCCGTTTCACAAAGAATGACCTCCTTTCCTTTTTAGTCAGTTTCAAAAAGAATGACCTCTTTCCTTTTTTGATAACATTTTACTTTTTGCTTTCCACGTGGCATGTTTAAGACCACAAGATTAAGGACAATTTTGTACATTTGACATAACTTTAATTTAGGACCACAAGATTCAAAAGTTTTTTTTATTTACTTAAACTCCGTGCCAAGTCAAACCAGGTCACTCTTTATGAAACGGAGGGAGTACTATTTAGGAATTTGAGTTATTTGCCAAAAAATTTGCTAAATAATGAGAAAGTGTATGGACAAATAAAATTTGCCAAATTTTTTCCCAAGTTTTACTTGGGAAATCTTTGGCCAAACGGGCCCTAATAATGGTCCCATTAGATGACAAATTCAGAATCTATCGATAATTGATGAATAATATTTGGTTATTGAAATGTGACAGATAAAAATATTTTATATATAACTCTATTATCATAATATAAAATATATCCCGGGTCTAATTAATATTTAATCAAATATAAAATATATTTATTTTTTCTTTTGAAATCGTTATCTTTTATTTCACTTTGATTAATAAAAAAAAATGTATGCACATAAAATACTATGCTTTATTGGTTCAATATTGGCGTACGTGCAACTCCCCAAAATGACATCATTGACAATTCCAATAAGCACTTCCATTTAGGTGGAAGTCTGTTTCAGTTTTATAAAAAAAGATTTATTACTATTATATTAGAAATATGCAATTTTAATTTATTTATTGCAAAAAAACATTTTTTTTCCCCAAACAAATAGGAAGAAACAAAACCTTTTTAACAGAAATTGAGAAAAAAATTGAATCATTCATAAGAAGAAAGGGGCATAGTTATCGTTGTTTGACCTTGGTTGTGATGATCGATTCATTCTTAATTAAAGGTTTTGAGTTTGAGCCCAAGGTATAGAGAAAATTCTGTTGAGTGCCACCCTCTACCTCTACCGTGCATGATTCGAACTAATCGGGACTTTAATGCANTAATTATACTATGTTTCCGCAGATAATGCCACATGCTCATCCACGAGCTTCCGAGATGATGTTTGTTGGCAAAGGAGTGGTGATTGTTGGATTTATCGACACGAAAAGCCAAGTGTTCCAAAAGACTCTTAAACAAGGTGATGTGTTTATTGTCCCTAGAGGGCTTCTACATTATAACTTGAATTCGGGGTTCGAATTAGCCACTGTGTACTCAGTGCTAAGCAGCCAGAATCCTGGTATGTTGAGTATATCTGATGCAATGTTTGCACCAGTTGTTTCGGAACCCATGAGGGACCTGATGAAGAAGCTGTTTTCGCGTTCAAAATTGGGAACGAACCAGATTAAAAACGTGACATCGTTTCGTTGTTAAACTTCATAACTTCAAGCATTTTCGTTTCCAATATAACTTGTGCCAAATATTTATGACAGTCATCGCGAAATTTATATGTATATCTGTACTGTATATGACTACCGAATATTAACTTGTCTTGAACTTTCAATTGTTTCATCAGTTTATGATCTTTTCATTTGTCTTAATACTGGATTTACCTTGACACCACGTGACGTGAGACACGTGACTAATCATCAACAGAGGCAGAGGCAGACTCAGAATTTGAGGATCGCGGAGACATCATTATCTTAATATAGACGCTAGCAAAACTTTCAATGATGATTGAGGGATAATGTCGTGTCTGACTAGTCATTAATGGCAAGTTGTCAAGTTTGTGTAAAACATGCAAACTGATGCATTTTCAACTCTTGGATAAATCACTTTTGATATACATAACTTTTTTGTGAAGTTAACGGGTGTATGTGCATCTTACTCATTAGTGTGGGTATATCAGCAGAGGCGTATTCAGGATTTTGAGATGATGGGTGCACTATTACAAAAAAGTAAAGGTGGATCTAAGATATAAATTTGATTGATTTAACATTTAGGTTCTTATCACTAAAAATAATTAAAATTTTAAAATTATAGGTCCAAAGTTATTTTTACCTATTCAAACCACTTAGAGAGATATTACCCAATTTTAAAAAGGAAAATAAAACAAGATAACTAAAAGATTCAAATTTCTAACCTCACTTAGAGAGGTGCACCCAACATAATCGCACGGTATAATACTTCAAGTGTGGGTTTACATATCTATATTTAAATATTTTTAAAAAATATAACACTACTATATATGATTTCAGGAGGGGAGCATGGGTTCACATGAACCCGGTGACCCCCTCCTGAAAACGCCTCTGGGTATATGCCCCACATACCGTGTAAATCCTAATAAGTTGTTGGGTATAAGCCCCACATACCGTGTAAATCCTAATAAGTTGTTCACCCATATAGGACTTGAGTTTTTGCTGCTAGTTGCTGAAAGAGTTATCAACTTGACATATTAATATACATATATACGTATGTGATATACATTGATACGTATTTATATAAGGCCTTAATAGTTCTATACTAGTAACATTTTTGACCTAGATCGGAGCATCTACCTATAGAAAAAATAGATACTCTTTCCGTCTTAATTTATGTGGCACACTTATCTCGATTATTGTATTATTTTGTTGTTGTTTTCTTCTCCATTATTGTTATCAGAGTGACTTCTTTACTACTGTATTTTCTATCCATATTTGATATGCTTTAAATGAGTCAGAGGTTTATCGGAAACAACATCTCCACTTTCACAAATCAGAAGATAGGATAAGGTTATATACACATGACATCACTCTATCCCGACCCCATTTATGAGATGCACGTACTCGGTATGTTGTTGATCGGTAATGACCATACGATTAATAATTATATAGGTAGTATCATAGCTAATTTCAATAATGATCACAACCGCAAACAGACCTCTAATTAACAATCATATTGTATACGTCTTGGTAAAAAGCACACCATATATGAATCTAACGATAATGTTCAGATCAACTTACTTGCACTTCAACTTATTTATAGTGTGACTATGTAGTATCTCCCACTATAAAAAATAAAATAAAAAAGATATCCAGAAACTTTGGCCGTGAAGGTTCATTTAGGTATATACTTCTCTTCTATTTTTTAATTTTTTAAAAAAAATTATTCAAATTTTGAAGTTTATAATATGTTATTCTCATGAAAACAATAAAATACTCACATACTTTGAGTTTGCCACAGAACATATTAATGAATGCACATAATATTGGACAGAACCAGAGAAATAAGTGCCAATTTTTTGGGGAAATGATTTCTGATTATTATTACTTAATTAATATTGGGAGTATTAATTAAAAAAAAAAAACTAGCTAATTAAGGATATCACTTCCCAATATCCCATCGACATGAACTTCTCATAATTTCCCCTAATTTTTTTTCTTTTTTTTTGGGTACAATTCTCATTTCCCCCAATAAATTAAAGAATCTTTTGATATTGGTGATAGAAGTAGAAAGGACACAAATAAGAATGAACTATGCTCTTTAATAAGAAAGAGAAAATCATTCGATTATATACACATTTTCTATCCTTCTATCCTAATTAAGTTTTCATATTTTCTATCTACGTATTATAATTATATTCAAATTTTGATTAGTTAACAATGAATTATCATATCATGTCTAGTCATCTCGTTGACGACTTTCTTGAATTATAATATTCTGGTCTCAAATCAAGCTCAATTAGACATTTTATCATTTATTTATTTTTTCGTATGGTCCTTGGTCATGATTTTGTCTTTAGATAAAATGATAAAATAAGATTTAATTCATTTCTTGGTCGACACTCACATGCAATAGTTGACTTTTCGACTCCCATGAACAAGATGTTTGTTTAATTTATAACTCATTATATTGTATTTTTTTATTATTAAAAATAAAAGTGGGGTATTTGCTTTTTATTTATTTATTAGGGTAATGATATGATATGAGCTTAAATGATGAACTGATAATCTATATAGTCAATCCTGATTAAGTGGAACTGAGGCATGCATGTAGTTATTATTGATGATTTAATTTTTTTACGCTATTTCTACAAAATATTGGATTTAGAATTTTTGATTATGACTTCTAGTCGAATACTAGAAAATGTAGTTTATTAAGTTTTAAATAAATTACTTAAATATATTAGGCGATATTTTACCACTAATATAGAGTCTTGGCAAAATTATGATTTTATATTAAATTCAAACTAGACTTTAGCTCCGCCTTTATTTGCGTATGTCAGCATTTCGTAGCAAACTATCACATATAAGTCTTGAATCTAATATTGAGAACCCAAAGATTCTTAATAAACAAAATGTTTCTTTTTTTATGAGAACCCAAAAATTCTTAATAAACAAAATGTTTCTTTTTTTATGACGGTGATACGATAGAAATTTGGTTTAGTTAGACCACAAATTTTAAAAAAAAATCGGAAAAGAAAAGAAGGCAACATGCATGGTTGGTAAATTTCCACCAAGGTACACACAAGTGAAACATGCATGTATAGACTTTTATTTGTTGGGTGCATCGTCATATTTGCACTAGGCCAATTATTCCATTTTCATTTGTTGAATATTCTCTAAGATACGCGTGAATTTATTATTTTAAAGTGTGCTTTTAATATACGATAATCGAGAACTGAAAATAGATATTAAATATAAATTTTTCATAGTTTAATCCAATCTAAGTCAACCAATTTTCAATATGATAAATCTCAATCTCGATTCAATAATTTAGTTTTTCGATAGCTACCTTACTTTTAAAAATTATTGAGGCAATGGGGGGCACTTTACTGATTTTGCCGTAAGCTGCAAGGTCCAACCCAACACACCCATTCCTAATTTTTGTGGGTTCGATTTTTCATAATTTACTTGATCGTCAAGAAGAGATAATATTAGTTTGAGTTTGAAATTCATCGACAAATTCAATAGTAAAACAATTATGAGAAATGAAATTAAATAGTATAAAAAGATAAAATTTTCAAACATGTAGGGTAGTAAAGATATTTCAAAACACGTAGGGCAGTAAAAAATCAATAAAGATTATGATAGTGTGATAAATATTTTTTCATTAATAATTAGATGTTTTGAATTCGAGTTTGAGTTTGAGTTCAAGTTCTCATAAATAGAAAGTCGCTTTTATTAAAGAGCTCTTTAGCTTCAAACGAAACTTCCAATTTGGGTGGAAAACCAAAAATATATATAAAATGTTCTATTGGGCAAATTCCTCCTCGATTCATGCATATGTGGGATTGGATTCTTGGAGTTTTTAAACTTTTTTTTTTTAGTCTCAAGCTATTTGATCTTAATTAATAATATGTTTACATTATTCAGATGTTGTGTACAGAATTTTTAATTATTAAGTCGTGATTTTTTAATGATTTATTTGAGTATTACCTTCTTTTTTTTAATTATCTCTGTTCAACCTCCAATAATCGTGTACATTCAAATTCAAATATTTTAATTATAAAAACAAATAGGATTATTAGTTGTAACTTATTACCCATAAAATTATTTGAAAATTCATATAATTTATAAAAAAATTACTATTTCACAAAACTTTCATATATTATTTTTTGGAGAATTTAATAATAGATCATACTAGTTATTATTGTCTGTATAAAACTTTTTAAATTTCAGGTTGAGTCCTTGTGAGTACAGAGTCATTTTTGTTAAGGAGAGTTTTACCCCTCAATATGGAACTTCTTGGTGCGAATTCAAATTTAATCAAGATCTACTATGAATACCGAAATATATAAGTTGGAACCTCATCTTCCATTAACTCAAAAGATAAAAAGAAACAAGAACAGAAAAGTTGTGGCTACAAACCTGCACTACTATATTGCTGGTCCTTGTTGAAAGTAATCGACGCATATTAATGACGGAGCTAGAATTATTATTAAAATAATTTAAAATATAAAAAAGATAAATTTATAATAAAGTCAACAAAATTTAACATCAATTATATATATATAAATATTAATTATATATATCCGCACTCATGTGGATCCGTGCCAGTATGGAAAAATAAAATAAAAAATTAATCATTAAAAATTTAGAAGCAAAAGCAAAAAGTAAAAAGGAAAGGAGCACGAGATTATCTTTTAAAAAGAAGAAGAAGAAATTTAGTTACGATGGTCCCGTAGATCATAATCTATCGATAATCGGAATGGGACAGACAAAAATATTTCATTTATTATAACTCCATTATTTTAATATAAAAATGTATCCTGAAACTAATCAATATTTAATCAAATATATAATAAAATAAATTAATATTTTATCTTGAAATTGTTATCTCTTATTTCACCCAACGATTAAATAGTTTATTTAAAGAGTATCTCCAATGTGCAGTCCTGTGTCCTTTTATTTTTCGCTTAACCAGTATATATACTGACGGAATAAAATACTTTTATTACTAAATTGTTTTAGTTAATTAATACATATTTTTACCATATTATATGGTTTAACTATGATAAATTAATGTAAACATCATATATGCAAGTTTTTTTTCCCATTGCATACATAACCCTATGCTCTTCTTTTTGTAGTACTTACGTTCTACTAATATAGTTGACACTGTGTAATAAAATACAATTTTTAAAAAAATATATACTTTATTCTTAAACACATGCTAAAAGTAAAAGTCAAATTATTTTTATTAAATATAGAAATATGAGTATCATTTTTTTAAGAGCAACTTTCACACGTAACAAACACAAAATTCATATTGATATGCTATAGCAAAATTTACATAATTGTGCTCCATAGCAAACATATATATGTATAATTTGCTATACATATACGAAAAAACAGTTGTATAATTTGCTATACATATACAAAAAAAAGCAGTTGTATACAAAAGATCAATTGTATAATTTGTGTATGTATAAAACGAGAAAGAGAGAAAGACAAAAGAAAACTGGATAAGGAAATATTTGTATTGTATAATTATAAGTGTATAGGACGAAGATAAATGTATTTGCATGTGTATATATAATTTTCTCTCGCTTTATACAAACAGAAGCGCAATTTATACATTTTGTTATTGTTTTGTATAAGCGAGAGTGGCGAGGGAGATTTGGGAGAGTGGCGAGCGAGATCTGGGAGAGGGGAGAGAGGGGAACGAAANGGTGTTAAATTTAAATTTTTAAAACTTTCCAAATAATGAGATTTGGCCCAAATAAACTACTCCCTCCGTTTCACAAAGAATGACCTCCTTTCCTTTTTAGTCAGTTTCAAAAAGAATGACCTCTTTCCTTTTTTGATAACATTTTACTTTTTGCTTTCCACGTGGCATGTTTAAGACCACAAGATTAAGGACAATTTTGTACATTTGACATAACTTTAATTTAGGACCACAAGATTCAAAAGTTTTTTTTATTTACTTAAACTCCGTGCCAAGTCAAACCAGGTCACTCTTTATGAAACGGAGGGAGTACTATTTAGGAATTTGAGTTATTTGCCAAAAAATTTGCTAAATAATGAGAAAGTGTATGGACAAATAAAATTTGCCAAATTTTTTCCCAAGTTTTACTTGGGAAATCTTTGGCCAAACGGGCCCTAATAATGGTCCCATTAGATGACAAATTCAGAATCTATCGATAATTGATGAATAATATTTGGTTATTGAAATGTGACAGATAAAAATATTTTATATATAACTCTATTATCATAATATAAAATATATCCCGGGTCTAATTAATATTTAATCAAATATAAAATATATTTATTTTTTCTTTTGAAATCGTTATCTTTTATTTCACTTTGATTAATAAAAAAAAATGTATGCACATAAAATACTATGCTTTATTGGTTCAATATTGGCGTACGTGCAACTCCCCAAAATGACATCATTGACAATTCCAATAAGCATTTCCATTTAGGTGGAAGTTTGTTTCAAATTTATTTATTTTTTTCAAAAGATTTATTACTATTAAAAAGATGCAATTTTAATTTATTTATTGCAAAAAACTATTTTTTCTCCAACCAAATAGGAAGAAAAAAAAAACTTTTTTTTACAGAAACTGAGAAAAATGTGGAATCATTGAACAAAAGATGCATAGTTAGAGTGATTCACTCTTAATTGGAGGTTTCAAGTTTGAATCCAAGGAGCCACCCATGAATGAGCGTTGTAATGCACGATCCGAATTTAATTGAGACTCCAATGCAAATTTTAAACACCTGGTGAAAAATTTTAAAAAATTAATATTGTCTGAAATAATTTTATAAAAATTATAAATTTGTATGCCATTCATCTTGTTTCTAAACAAGTAGGAATATTTCAACGTAAACCCCTTCACAAATATCAAAAAAATATGATGAAGGGATATAAATGGATATTTATATAATTTTCATTCTTAATAAGAGTTTTCAAGTATATACGAATTTGATTTTTATAAGTATTATTAATGAGTTTCGATAACAATTTCAAATTAACATATAATATACAAAAAGTTTTCAGTTTTATCCAAATTTGATTGAAAGTCTCTCGAAAAATAACCTCTCATTTATAAAGATAACTAGATAAGGGTACGATCTATGTACATTTTAACCCTTCTCAAATTAACTTATGAGATTAAATTAAGTATGTTATTATTTATCATGTGTATAAAAGTTGAAATACTCGCACTGCCACACAATATGTGCTACACTCATCACTACTTTCAAATTCGAGTTCTAATAACCATATACAACACAAAATATAAATCTAGATTAACCGAGTCAATAACCTCTTCCTCAAAAGATTACTATATGTATACATCATAACATACTCGGACTCAACTTATAAAATTAATACTTACACAATATATACTAATCTAAATTAATCGAATCAATAAACTCTCCAATAATTTATCAAATAAAACAAAAAAGAGGACTTATATTTTCTTCTTCCCACTTCCTCTCTCCATCAACAGAGTCTTGGCCACCACGTATATCTTTCCATTTTTTCCTATTTTTCCACAGATATTCAATAATTAATCAATCAAATCAAATCAAATTTGGAATTTTTTAAATAAAAATCAAAATCCAAACCCAAACCCAAACACAGTACTATATATATATACATATATATTTACTCATAAACTACAGCCCCATAACCAGACGTGTCTCTTAAAAACTTAACCTTTAACCTCTAAAACATCAAAAAACATCATGGAAATTGCAAATATGTTGAAGGGCATGTCTAGTTTTCAATCTTTGAGGTATGTAGGTGTTGATGAATCTTTATTAAACCCAATTTTCTTACGTTTAATTAGTTGTTCTTTTCACCTGGGATTGTTGTTTGTGATTCTTGGTTTATGGGTTTGGAAAAAGATCAAGTGGGATGATAATGGTAACAATGCTGACAACAAACAGAATACTAGGAATGTTAGGTTTATGTATTATAAGCAAACCTTGTTTGGTTCTATAGGTCTTGTCATCTTTAGTTTTTTGTTATGTTTGTTAACTCATTTTTATTGGTATACAAGTGGTTGGTCAGAGGAAAAGATTGTAACTTTTCTTGATTTTGCATTAAAGTTTCTAGCATGGTTGTTAATTTCTGTTTTTATGAACACCAAGTTGGTTGATTCAGGTGAAAACAAATACCCTTTTGTTCTAAGAGTATGGTGGGGGGTTTTGTTCTTTGTTTCTTGTTATTGCTTAGTTATAGACCTTGTTTATGGTAAAAAGATTCAATTTTGGGTACCTGATGTTGTTTACACTGTTATGGGGTTGTTCTTTTGTGTTGTGGGGTTTATTGTTAGAAAAGAGAGTGAAGGAAACATTCTTGAGGAACCCCTTTTGAATGGTAGTGTTGTGAATGGTATAGAATCAAAGAAGTCTAGTGGGGATCAAACTGTGACTCCTTATGCCAATGCTAACATTTTTAGTCTTTTTACTTTCTCTTGGATGAGACCCCTTATATCTGTTGGCTACAAGAAGACATTAGACCTTGAGGATGTTCCTCAGCTTCATAGTGATGATAGTGTTAGAGGGACTTTTCCGATTTTTAGAGAAAAACTAGAATCCATAGGTGGTGGAGGAGGTAGTAGTAACCGTGTGACTACGTTGATGCTGGTGAAGGCTTTGATTTACACTGCGTGGAGGGAAATAGCGTTATCAGCATTCTTTGTGCTTCTCTATACTTCAGCTTCTTACGTTGGCCCTTACCTCATCGATACTTTAGTTCAGTATCTGAATGGAAAACGAGATTTTGATAATGAAGGTTATCTCTTAGTTGCAACGTTCTTTGTTGCGAAGTTGGTAGAGTCTTTGGCACAAAGGCATTGGTTTTTCAAGGTGCAGCAGGGAGGGTATAGGGCACGGGCAGCATTGGTTGCCAAAATCTACAATAAGGGTTTAACGCTTTCTTGTCAGTCAAAGCAAAGCCATACTAGCGGAGAGATCATCAATTTTATGACTGTTGATGCTGAGAGGATTGGTGATTTCGGTTGGTATATGCATGATCCTTGGATGGTGATCATACAAGTTGGTCTGGCGTTGCTAATACTCTATAAAAATCTTGGCCTTGCTTCAATTGCAGCGTTTGTGGCTACAGTACTAGTGATGTTGTTAAACATCCCTTTAGGGAGTTTGCAGGAGAAGTTTCAGGAGAAACTCATGGAGTCGAAAGATAAAAGGATGAAGGCTACATCTGAAGTCTTAAGAAATATGAGAATACTCAAGCTTCAAGCTTGGGAGATGAAGTTTCTGTCTAGGATCTTAGAGCTCAGAAGTATTGAGGCAGATTGGTTGAAGAAATATGTGTACACGTCTGCTACGACTACTTTTGTGTTTTGGGTTTCTCCTACATTTGTTTCTGTGGCGGCTTTCGGTGCTGCAATGCTTATGGGAATCCCACTTGAATCCGGTAAGATATTGTCTGCACTTGCGACATTTAGAATTCTCCAGGAGCCCATCTACAATCTCCCAGATACAATTTCAATGATTGCTCAAACCAAAGTTTCTCTTGATCGTATTGCATCTTTCCTTTCTCTTGAGGACTTGCAGCCTGATGTCATAGAGAAGCTTCCAAAAGGAAGTTCTGATGTAGCAGTTGAGATTGTTGATGGGAACTTCGCGTGGGATGCATCATCCTCCACTCCACTTCTAATGGATGTAAATCTTAGAGTGCTTAATGGCATGAGAGTTGCCATTTGTGGTACTGTTGGTTCTGGAAAATCAAGCTTACTCTCTAGCATTTTAGGGGAGATGCCCAAATTATCAGGTACTATTAAACTCGGTGGAACGAAAGCTTACGTTGCACAGACGCCCTGGATACAGAGTGGAAAGATAGAAGAGAACATAATATTTGGTAAAGAGATGCAGAGGGAGAAGTATGATAAAGTTCTTGAAGCTTGCTCCTTAAAGAAAGACCTGGAAATTCTCTCTTTTGGAGATCAAACAGTCATAGGTGAGAGAGGCATAAATATGAGCGGTGGACAGAAGCAGAGAATACAGATTGCACGTGCTCTCTACCAAGACGCCGATGTTTACCTATTTGATGATCCATTCAGTGCTGTGGATGCTCATACTGGAACCCATCTCTTCACTGTAAGTCATTTCATATGCTTTAGNGTTTCTCTTGATCGTATTGCATCTTTCCTTTCTCTTGAGGACTTGCAGTCTGATGTCATAGAGAAGCTTCCAAAAGGAAGTTCTGATGTAGCAGTTGAGATTGTTGATGGGAACTTCGTGTGGGATGCATCATCCTCCACTCCACTTCTAAAGGATGTAAATCTTAGAGTGCTTAATGGCATGAGAGTTGCCATTTGTGGTACTGTTGGTTCTGGAAAATCAAGCTTACTCTCTAGCATTTTAGGGGAGATGCCCAAATTATCAGGGACTATTAAACTCGGTGGAACGAAAGCTTACGTTGCACAGACGCCCTGGATACAGAGTGGAAAGATAGAAGAGAACATAATATTTGGTAAAGAGATGCAGAGGGAGAAGTATGATAAAGTTCTTGAAGCGTGCTCCTTAAAGAAAGACCTGGAAATTCTTTCTTTTGGAGATCAAACAGTCATAGGTGAGAGAGGCATAAATTTGAGCGGTGGACAGAAGCAGAGAATACAGATTGCACGTGCTCTCTACCAAGACGCTGATGTTTACCTATTTGATGATCCATTCAGTGCTGTGGATGCTCATACCGGAACCCATCTCTTCACTGTAAGTCATTTCATGTGCTTTAGTTTCACATTTGATACTTTTTTTCTAGCCTTGATTGACCCATATTTTAATTGCAGGAATGTATAATGGGACTACTGAATTCAAAAACAGTTCTATACGTTACTCATCAAGTGGAATTTTTGCCTGCTGCAGATTTGATCTTGGTACTCTTTCCTTGTAGTTCCTCGAGTAATTAATGTTTTTTTATTGTACATTGAGTTTGACTCATTTTATATGATATTTCTTCTCAGGTCATGAAAGATGGAAAGATCAGTCAAGCTGGGAAATACAACGATCTTCTCAAACTAGGTAGTGACTTCATGGAACTTGTCGGTGCTCACCAAGAAGCTTTAACAGCAATTGACACGGTTAAGGGAGAAGCACTGAGAAAGAGCGAGGAAAGTAGTGGAATGACTGGCGATAACTCCACCATGCAGGATAAACAGACTTCAGATTGCCAAAATGGTAAAGTTGATGATACTGATGGACAAAAGGGACAAATTGTTCAGGAGGAAGAAAGAGAGAAGGGTAGTGTTGGCTTTTCAGTTTACTGGAAATATATAACAACTGCATATGGAGGTGCCCTTGTCCCAATTGTACTTTTGGCACAAACTGGTTTTCAGCTTCTTCAAATTGGAAGCAATTATTGGATGGCTTGGGCAACCCCCGTCTCGAAGAATGATCCATCTCCTGTTGGCAGTTCTACTCTCATCATTGTGTATGTTGCGTTAGGAATTGCAAGTGCTCTGTGCATCTTCACTAGATCTATGCTTCTTGTTACCGCTGGATATAAGACTGCCTCATTGCTTTTCCATAAAATGCATCATTGCATTTTCCGTGCTCCAATGTCATTCTTCGATGCCACACCAAGTGGGCGGATTCTAAATAGAGTAAGTGAATGATTACATTTCCTTACTTACCACTTGTTTCTTTACATGACCAATGAATACTATCGAAAATTTAACTAGTAACTTCGGAATTTGCTCAAATGTGCTTTGGTATGACAACAGGCATCGACAGATCAAAGTGCAATCGATCTAAATATTCCCTTTCAAGTTGGATCCTTTGCCTTCACAATAATACAGCTTATAGGAATCATTGCAGTAATGTCACAAGTCGCATGGCAGGTCTTCATAGTCTTTATCCCGGTCATTGCAATTTGCATTTGGTTGGAGGTTGGTACTTAGCTTTGTTCTTTTCTCTGAATCTATAACTTTAGCGACGTATGTAAACATGAATTAAATTTAAGTGGTGTGTTTTGTTTAATTGCAGCAATATTACATCCCTGCAGCACGAGAACTGGCACGTCTAAATGGGACATGCAAAGCTCCAGTAATACAGCACTTCGCCGAGACAATTTCAGGATCAAGCACAATTAGAAGTTTCGATCAGGAATCTAGATTCCAGGATGCAAGTATGAGATTAATAGACAATTATTCTCGGCCTAAGTTTCACATAGCTGCTGCGATGGAGTGGCTTTGCATGCGTTTGGATATGTTATCTCTGATCACTTTTGCTTTCGCGTTGATTTTCTTGATCTCTCTTCCTGTTGGAACAATCAATCCAAGTAAGTGCTCTATCTTCATCAGGTTTTCATTCCTTCAAATTTGTTAAATGATTCTAAAGAGTACATCTCACATACATTTTCTCCTTTTTCTTGCCCTTACAGGTGTTGCTGGCTTAGCTGTTACATACGGACTTAATCTGAACGTACTGCAAGCTTGGGTTGTATGGAATCTTTGTATGATGGAAAATAAAATTATTTCCGTCGAAAGAATACTTCAGTATGCTGGTCTTCCAAGTGAACCTCCACTTATCATAGAGTCTAGTAGACCAGATCCTAATTGGCCATTTCGTGGAGAGGTTGAGTTTAACAATCTTCAGGTAAATTGAGTTGTTCTGTAGTGTTATGCAGGTAGATGGAGTTATTGTTAATTCATTGTATGTGTTGATATATCTGAAAACTTTTATAGGTTCGATATGCTCCCCACATGCCTCTCGTGTTGAGAGGGCTTACATGCACTTTCTTTGGTGGGAAGAAGACTGGAATTGTTGGTAGGACAGGCAGTGGTAAATCGACTTTAATACAGACCCTCTTCCGCATAGTTGATCCTGTTGCTGGACAGATAAAAATAGATGGTACCAACATCTCCTCAATTGGTCTGCATGATCTGCGGTCTAGATTGAGTATAATTCCACAGGATCCGACAATGTTTGAGGGGACTGTACGCAGCAACCTAGACCCGCTTGAGGAGCATTCAGATGATCAAATTTGGGAGGTAACAGCTTGGTTTGCCTATTTCGAGGATTGTCATTTCACATAGGAAAATGAAAACTTTTACTTATTGAAAAACTTAATTTAATTTTATGCTTCAGGTGCTCGACAAATGTCAGCTAGGAGACGAAGTTAGGAAGAAAGAAGGCAAACTATATTCTACAGGTTAGAACCACATCATGTTCCGATGATCTCCACGTTTATAGCTGTGACACTTATAATGCTTATATTCTTTTGGATTGCTGCAGTATCTGAGAATGGAGAGAACTGGAGCGTAGGCCAAAGGCAGCTAGTCTGTCTTGGACGCGTGCTACTAAAAAAAAGCAAGGTCCTTGTCCTAGACGAGGCTACAGCATCTGTCGACACTGCAACTGACAATCTAATTCAGCAAACTCTAAGGCTGCACTTCACTGATTCCACGGTTATAACCATCGCTCATAGGATTACATCTGTTCTTGATAGTGACATGGTCCTACTATTAGAACACGGTATGAATCACATTTGCATTTTTTGAGCAAACGGTGGTGGAAATTCTTGGTATTTACTTTCTTTTCTTTGCTATACTACAGGGCTCATTGCTGAATATGACACTCCAGGCAAGTTATTAGAGAACGAATCCTCGTTGTTTGCCAAGCTCGTGGCTGAGTATAGTATGAGATCAAATTCAAGTTTTGAGAACGCCTCAGACACATGAATCTGAGACACTAATCTTCATTGACCACGTTACACGATGATGATGATGATGAAAACTAGTAACATATACTTAACACTCTTTTGAGTTTCCATCCGTGGACGATACAGCTTGAACAAGAACCCGCGAAATGCAGCTCATTGCCTGTGACTTGTGGGAAACTGCAACAATCTTATGGCAGGGAAAGAAGTTCTTCTATTTGTGCAATATTGATAGTGAAATGGCATCTGTTTTTTCTTGTTTTTTATAGACTTTTTGATATGGAAAAATGTTTTAAGTAACTTTGTTTACCAATAATTTGAATGTATGTTGAGTCAAGTGATTAGTTAGTTAAGAGTGCACGGATTTTGTTCCTTCTTGATAAAAGTAGTACTTAACTTTTTGTGTTGAGTTGGAAGTGAAATTACAAGTGTTGAATTTTTCTCTACAAGCAAAAATGAAATACTTTTACAATAAACTCCTTTGACTCAATAATTTTCGTTCACAATTTTTTTCTCTAATTAGACTTTTGTGTGTGAGACGGGAAAATTTTCACTTTTTTATGTGTTAAGTCGAATCAATAGATGTATCATATGTATTTGTAGGTAGAATTTTAATACGAACACTCGATAAACATTTACCATAATTCACTATCAAAATTTTAACGGAATGAATAAGATCTCTCTTCTCTTAACTAGATTTTCCAAATTCGAAACTTGGGGGAGTCATTCACACTTTTGCTCCTGTATTTTCCCCATCATAACAAATAATTTTCTCGTGAAATCTGAGTTTGTTTTTTCATATTATAATATTTCATAAATTATGTTCGAACATGACATTAGTTTACAAAGAACTTGCTCATTTGAAGGTATAAAACACACAATTTTATGTATTACATCTCATAAGTCATAAAAAGCACTTTTGAGCCATACACGAAACGATTAAACGAATCTGAACTAATCGGGCCCGAAACATTTTATTTTTTTGAAGTACTGTGATGGTCAAATATGTCATTTCATTACCTGCAAGTTGCTTTTTAGTAGCTTACTATACTTGTTGTTTATTCAAAGAAGAGGAGCTTAAAAGAAAAGGTGAAAAAATTGAGGCAGGTGAAGCTTAAACGCAATGAGCTCTGGCATCTGCTCAATTTCATCTCTTCAAACTCTACAAAATCTTCAATTCTCCATAAACCCAGAAATCTTTTTGCTTTGTTTTTGTATTTGAGCTGTTTAATTTTGCTTAATTTCCATGGATGCTGCAGTTTTTAATCCATCTTCATTCATTACTACTTGTAATAAACGTTCGTATCCAGGCGTTTATACTCGTCAATTAGGAATACCCATTAAGCTATCTGCTAATAACCTTCGTTACTCTTGTGGGGTTGCGTCAAATTTTGTTCTTCCTTACAATTCGAGGTGTAATTTTAGGAATGGGATTTGTTTATCTGTTAAAGGAGGTAAAGGGGAGTTTCAGAATGCTGAAGATTCTTCTGGGTCGTGCTTGAAAATACCATTTATGCATTTCCTGCTGAAAAAAGGGGTGATTTTGGTTGGGGTGATATGTGGGGTTTTCATAATTGGGTGCAGAAGAGTGTTTGCTGTTGAAGGGGTTTTAAATGGGGGATATGGTGTTTTAGAGCAGGGTTTGGTTTTGTTGAGGAGTTATTGGCCTACGGTTTTGTTGGTTCTCAGGATGTTTAAAGAACAAGGTTTGATTCTTGCGGCACTTCTTAGTCTTTCTGCATTTTTTTCAATGGCTGAGACATCAATAACTACGCTTTGGCCGTGGAAGGTACCTATTTTGCTTCCTCTTTGTATGCATTGTGTTGTTCAATAGAAAAAGTTGTCCCTTTTAAGAGTTGCATTGGTTTTGTAGCTGTTGTTACATATATGTTAGGCATAATACATAAAGACTCAAGCTTGGTGTCAATCGGCAAGTAAGTACTCCAACGTGAGAGTGCACATATGGACACCTCAACTTGGTCTCAACTGACAAACAAACACTCCAACTCGTCCCCACTATGTCTCGTGGATGCTTGATGTCTAGATGTGCAGTCTCAAAGCTGGAGTGCTTATTTGTTAGTTGTTGCCAAGTTTGAGTGTTTGTTTATGTATTATGTGTGTATGTTCCGCGGTAGTCTAAATGCTTCTTAATGGAAATAAAGAAAAATAGCATAAAACTTTTGTATTAATTCTAGCATGCTGAATACTCAAGTTTAATGAGTAAATGATTATGTTTATCACCTTCTCAGTAGTTTCATTTCATCAATTTTAGGATGAGTCCCTTTAGCTGTACAAGTTTATATATGTTGTTCCAAATTGAAACAGTCTAGACGTACGCCAGTCTAAACGTAGATAGAAGACTTCATGGTTGTTCTTAGAATGAAATGGTAACACTCTAAAAACATACTCCTTAAAAATTAAAGTAACACGTTGCCTGGTTGGTAGAAATGAGGACTAGTGTGAGACATTGTAGATGAGGAAGGCTAAATGTAATAGGAAGCATTCTAGAGGGTTTATTATACTTGTGTTTGCTATTTTTTGAGTTTTGAGACTACAAGGGCATAAAAGAGTAAAAATAGACATTGGTTAGTTTTTACATGGACTTAACTTGCAGAATAATAAGGAGATGTATAGTGAAGGACATTGGACATAAAACTGAAGCAACCATTGAAATTATTGTTTTCCTTGTCTATTAAGATTTCCCTAGTAATTAACTTGATAGAAAGAACTGCCTGACTGTAGCTTTGAGTGTTCACATTTGTTTTATGTATTCTGGGCTCAGCTGGACCTTATGGCTCAATGATTGGTAGGTAGCACTTATTCAGCGAGCTGCGTAGAAGCTTATATTGAGTTGCAATTTCAAGAAACTTCAAAAATTTCATACGGAGAATTATCTAGGACTCTAGGTGCATGAGAAAACTTTTCTTTCTAGTACTCTGCCTTCAAAAGCTTTTTCTTTCTTCTCTATCATTTTAAAAACAGAACTTGTTATTTCATTGTTTGCATATCCATTTTACTTGCCTATTAATGCAATTAGTTGTTTCTACTTATAAATGTTAGGTACGAGAGTTAGCTGAAAAAGAATCTGACAATGAAGGAGTCTTCAAAATGTTGAGAAGTGATGTTACTCGATTCCTTACAACTATACTCATTGGAACAACGTACTGCTCATTTGATGTTGTAATCATGACTTAAACTGTTTCTGCACTTGTAGTTGAAGATTATTCCTTATTTTAGATTTGGTTTGTGTGCGCAGCGTTGTCAATATTGCAGCTACAGCATTAGTTACTGAGGCTGCAACTGCGGCATTTGGTGAAGCCGGTGTGAGTGCAGCAACTGGAGTTATGACGGTATGTCATGTTCCATCTACGTTGTCCTTAGTGTTGGGTTTTTCCATACACATATATTTTCCTTATCTGTTTAGGCAAAAAAGCATATGCTTGATGGGTTGAATACATACCAAACCCTAGTTCTCAAAGGAGTCTATTGTTACCTTTCTCAAAAAAATCTCAAAGGAGTCTGATCTCATCCCCTGATTTGTAAAAAGAGTCTGATTTGCTCCTGTGGTAAAACCTTTATTGCTGAAGATACTTCAGTCCGTTTCCCTTTGTTTGACAAGAACTGGAAATTGAATGAACTCAGACCCCTTTTGCTTCTTCTTTGACTTGTGTCAATTGCAATACAATATTCTGCTAGTGTTGCTAACCTGCTACCTTTTTTCTGCCTATGCTGCAAGGTTGCGATCCTTCTCCTAACGGAAATTACTCCAAAAAGTATTGCTGTTCACAATGCCACAGAAGTTGCTAGGTTTGTGGTAAGTTGAACTCTTGGTTGGAACCAAGACTTATTAATAGTTAAATATTACAGATCAAGTTCTTCTGCATAGCTGATAATGCTCGAAAAATCTTAGATGAAATCTGATTTGAAATGCCTCTAGGTTAGGCCAGTTGCATGGCTTTCCTTGATACTATATCCAGTTGGAAGAGTTGTGACATATCTATCAATGGGAATGCTAAAACTCCTCGGCTTGAAAGGAAGAAGGTATGGTGATCATAAATCAAGTCTTGCTATTTTCATGAGCTCTGCCTCACAGTGTTAATCTTTTTTACCATTCTTTCAGTTGGAATATGTATATCATAATTTTATGTTTTTGTGAGCATATTTATGGAACATGCTCTTATGATATTTCTAATCGTTTATGTAATTCTGAATATGGCAAGTTCACATGCATGTCTTATTTGAAAGACTATCTATATTATGCGTGCTTATCCTTAGAAATCGTTGTGAGCATCTATATGCTGTTTTTTAATTAGATAAATACATTATTGTCAAAAGATACAAGAAAAGCATAAGGTGCCTTGTCCACATAATTTAGGTTTCTAAGGGCCTGTTTATACATGATTTGATGATTTGAAATTGGAACTTTGTTTGGACATGTCATTTGGATTTTTTAAGTTGTATTTTTTATCATAAACATGATGAGAACCCAACATTTTGTGAAAATTATTTTGGGCAATCCTCTTCCCATGAGCTAACTTTTGGGGTTGAGTTAGAAAAACTGAATGAATTGAATTGGGGTCTCATATGGTCTTGTGGAATCCTTCCCCTTGAGCTAGCTTTTGGGTTGAGTAAAAAAAACTGAAATCCTACTTTTTGAGCCCCTAATCCTACGGCCAAACACCTATTAAGTGTTTTCGTCCATAATAACTTGTAGAAAAGTTAAAAGTATGTTTACAGATACAATAAGTGAAAAGTATTGGGGTCTCACATTGGTTGAGGGTATGGGCTATAGTCTCGGTCTAAATATTTTATTTTGATAAGATATATATTATTAGAAAAGGAACCAGTACTCTTGGTACTAAAATTACAAACAAGCTGACAAAAGTTAGTTGGATCCTCCTTCACTTTGTCGCCAGTCCATCTAAATCCAGCATTGATTCTACATCATTCTCATTTGCCAAAACTTTAAGTTGTGTCATTAATTTTATATTCATTTTGGTAATCTAGTGAACCATATGTCACTGAGGATGAATTGAAGTTGATGCTGCGTGGGGCGGAGTTAAGTGGCGCAATTGAGGAGGAAGAGCAGGTGAGTTCATGTGTTTTCTGGGTTTCTGGTTTTTATGCTTGAACCTCAACTGTTACCAAATATGAACCACAGAAGCACATGCATATTCTAATGATACATAAGCTTGTCTAGTTCACATAGAATTGGTTGTCCATTAGAATAGCCTTCACATATGTGGCCATTGTACCAAATGCAGCATCTTGAGATGTGTTTATCATGTCCATTTGAACGAGCACTATTTTAGCACACTCTGTATTTTGTTCTTATCTTGCATGTTATTATTGGAGATCCATGGTTACATAGTTAGAAGTCCATGGAGCCAGTCTTATCAAAGGCGAAAAATGTAAAAAAAACTAAGGTTTGTTGGTGCTTTAAGCGCAAATAAAGTGTGGACCTTGAAGAAGAAAGACGTGCATGGAGAAAAAATACAACTATGTATGCATAGTCCAAGACTATTAATTATAAGCATGAATAACTAATATAAGAACAAAGAAATTGAAAAATGTTTACGATGAAGTGAAATATCACTTGTGTAGTATCTTCAGGATTACACGAATTGGCAAGGAAAAGTGCCTTAGATCCTTGATGTCGAGACTGAAGCACAGTAAAGCGTGGCTGACCGCACTTTAAGCGCGCTTTGACAACACTGAATGGAGCAACATACAAGTGTACTATTTTACCCTCTTTAAAAGACAACAAAATGTATGACCTAAACATTAATGAGAGAGTTGTTATGCTAATGACTTTTTCTTGGGAAGAACTGTCAAACAAACATAACATCCAAAACTTGAAAAAATAATTGACGAATTTTTTTTTACCTTGTTTCTTCTATGCACCACCTTAGTCATGCCCTCCAATGTTACATCAGCTGTATAATTGGTGCAGAAGCCAGTGCTTTGTGCCTTGGCTCGTCTTCTCTGGAAGAGGAGGGGTTTGTTCGATTTTGCCTTGACGAGCATCTTCAGGCTACCACATTGTTTCCCTTGGCCAAAAAAATGACTGTGGTTTAATCACAGCTGCCACCTTTTTATTGGGAATTTGGCATCCCAGCTTTTATGGATTTTTTTTGGAGCTTAAAAACAGTTGGATTTTAAGCAGTTTTGGTTTAAAATAAGCCAAAATGCTTAAAAGTTGATTTGACCAGCTTTGAACATATTTCTCGGATTTTTTTTTTAATTTGTTGATTTCCATGCATAAGTAGGTATCTTTTGCAACATACTAATGCGTTAGTTTAGACGCAACTATGGGAACACAATCTATCTCACATAAAATAATACATAGATTCCCGCATAACTTATGCAAGTATTATTATGAGGAAAACAAAAAGGAGCAACCAAATGTTGTATTAATGAATGTTGATTTTATGTGAGACTAAATCTCCTCAAATCTCAACCAAACACTATAATCTTATGCTTGCTTTTATGTGGAGATTATATCTCCTAAAATTAAACCCTGACCCATTAATGTCTCTGTCCTCTTGCAGGACATGGTTGAAAATGTGTTGTCTTGCAAGAGACATGAGTTCTGCTTAAATTTTTTTAATTTTATTTTGGTTTGGTATGACAGTGACATGAGTTGTGCTTAAATGGAGACGTGAGGATTCATATAGCCAATCCCAACTTGTTTGGGACTAGGGCAGAGTAATTGATATATATCTCCTAAAACTTTAACCAGATGAACCTTCTATGCCTCTGTTTTCTTGCAGGATATGATTGAAAATGTGTTGGAGATTAAAGATACTCATGTCAGGGAGGTAATGACACCTCTTGTTGATGTTGTTGCAATCGATGCCAGTGCAACGTTAGTTGATTTCCATAGTTTGTGGGTGACACATCAGTACTCCAGGTCTAATAGACTTTTCATTGCTTGTTTTTGCATAGAGAAGAAGTTTCCTTCAATAGGTGCTAAAAGAGTTTGGCTATGAATTTTCAGGGTGCCCGTTTTTGAGCAACGTATAGATAATATTGTTGGCATTGCATATGCCATGGATCTCCTAGATTATGTACAAAAGGTCTAGCATCTACAACTTCAACCAGCCTCTTTCAAATTGTAGTGGTGTCATTTTTAATTGTACACATAAATCTCATAGTATGCTGAAAATTTTCTTTGATTTTGAAGGGAGAACTGCTGGAAAGTTCTATTGTGGGAGATATGGCACATAAACCTGCATACTTTGTTCCCGGTAGTTTACATTTCTTCCTGATGTTGACTGCTGTATAAATAAGAAATCATAGTTCTATGTCACCTAAACCATGGATCTTCAAAGTCAATAATTTAAATTACTGATTTAAGTTGCTGATCAGTAGGTATTGTAAGTACAGCTTCATAGCCTTATCAGAGACTTCATGTACTGTCTACCATAACTAAATCAACAAACAGATATACATACTTTTTAGTATAATTAACAATACCGAAGCCACTTTGCTGAAGGTAGTGCTGCCTTTCAGATCCTCACACTGTTGAGATGTGAATTGTTCCTATTTAACCAGCTGCTATGGGAGTGAATCATTCCTATTTCCTAGAACACGTCTCCCTTAAAACATTTCATGCTTTATGCTTATAAGTTGCATACACATTGCTCGTGTTTTCTTTCCACACACGATATTTCCCAATGAGGCAAACAAAATAATCTTGTAACAATGCAGATTCTATGTCAGTGTGGAACCTTCTTAGAGAGTTCCGCATCAGAAAGGTACACATGGCTGTTGTTCTTAATGAATATGGAGGAACCATTGGAGTAAGTATTCTCTCTCATCGTTTCTGTTTATTGGTTGTAGCGCTTTGTTAATTCTATCAAAATTTCTTATCCACTGTGTATCTATCATTTAATTATCTATAACAATGTCTTCACATTATCTCTCCTATGAAACAGATTGTAACCCTTGAAGATGTGGTCGAGGAAATTGTTGGTGAAATCTTTGACGAAAATGATTCAAAAGTAAGACTTATGAGTCCCTCTTTCCACTTCTTTGAACAGCTAGTTATTTGTAGGTTCACAGTTCTCTGATGGATACCCTCTTCAGTGATAGAATACATAGATATTTAGTATGTGGAAGTATATTTGTTTATATATATTTTCTTGTTGCGTGACAGGAGGAAATCCAGAAAAAAACTGGCTATATTGTCATGCGGGCTGAGGGAATATACGATGTTGATGCAAATACCTCCATTGACCAGCTCTCTGAAGATCTCAATATTAAAATGCCAGAGGTGTGCTTTTCTTCTGAGAGTTAAAATTTTCTGTCTTTAAACTACATTTTACTGCTAGTTTAACCATACAAGATAGCCGCCACTCGTAGTCCCTAATTTGTCAGGAGTAGTTTGTGTGAGTCCTGTTCATTTCATGGTTCAAGAAAACATAGATGAGGCTTCGGAGCTCTTGAATTTTCATTTTTCCCTTCTCTTGAATTTTCATTTTTCCCTTTTCGAGCAGAGACGTGAAAATAACTTAAAACACATTTCCTAGCTGTCAAGTCTCTCCTTTCTGCAAATAACTATTATGTTTGCTTGTGTTAACATGATTTTGGTAGGGGAAACTGCCTTCAACTAATGTTAATCATTCTAGAATCGTCCCATTAATTGACGTCTTCTATTTATTCTGTATCAGGACCATCAATATGAGACAGTCTCTGGTTTTGTCTGCGAAGCATTTGGATATATCCCAAGGACAGGTGAGACGATTAAGCTTATACTGGAAAGGGGAAATGAAGACGAGGACAACAATTACAATGACACAGAATCTGATCGAACAGACCACAACGAGAAGAACCAAACTTTTAAGCTTGAGGTATGTTTACTTGTTTATCGGTGAATATTATGGCTAAGAATTGACACTGAACGCATCAACTACCTTCTAAAATTGAAGCTTTCGTCGTTTTCCATGAACTTACCAGACTTAAGAACTTCACAATAAGCATATATTTAGTTGGTACCTGATTTTGTCAATTTTGGTGTAGATATTAGCGGGGAATGCCAGAAAAGTTAGTGCTGTTCGATTTGAACGGATCAATGACGATGTAGAAGTAGAGACCAGTGAGGTAACACGACTCGTTCCAAAAATTATGACTAGGAAGAGGAAGAGTAACGGAGGCTCAGATAGAAGCAACCACGACGAAATCTCTTTTATGGAGAGGAGAGATGAGGATGACAATTCCAACAATTTTGTTATGGCTGAACGTGAGGACAACCTTGATGTTGCAGATAAACAATAGTTGCATGAATTATTACATTTTTTTTTTTACTTAAATTTGAATGTAAATCACGGCGTCTTAGTCCTTTGATAGTGTTCGATTTCCAAAAATGAAATGAAAATGTTACTTATGAAACTTATTTTTTGCTACTTTCGGGGTGGCCCAGTGGTTTAGGCTTGGGACCGCCATGTTGGAGGTCTCAAGTTCGAAACCCCTTGCCAGCGAAAGCAAGGGGTTTGCTTCTAGGTCGAGCTCGTCGCACCGGACTTGCCTAGTGCGGTGGTTTGCGAGCTATTGCATAGGAGTGGGGGTTTTACCTGGTGCGCACCCAAAGGATAGTGGCTGCAGGTTTTCCTTGTCATAAAAAAAAAATGAAAGTCCAAATGACACTATTTGTCCTTGAATCAATTAAAAAATAATATTAAGATATTGCCCATGATTGTGACCTTTAGCCTTTAGGCAATTCGAAGATTCACCTTTTGATTACTTTGATGAGCCATCATATTGTGACCTTTAGATAATACTTCAAAGAACATCAATTTAATATATTATAACTATCTTTTCATTCTAGCACAAGTACAAAAAAAAAATCAAGAATATTGGCCAATAACCACAAAACATACCCAGTGAAATATGAAGCGGATAATTAAGATGTATGCAGATGTTATTCTTATCTGTGGGATAAGGTGGTTATTTCCGATAGATCCTCGCTCAAAAGAAAGGAAATTGAAGCATGTTTGTATGGAAAAAAATATGATAATACACTTACAAGATACAAAGCAACTAAACGAGAAACCAAGACAAGAATATTGGGTAGTAATTAGTACTTAATTACAAATTTCTATACATAGTTTTTACAAGTAATAAATACATAAATACAATTCCTAAGTAAAATTAAGAATCTTTACATGGACTAGAAATCATTTTTGCAGCATAGTGTATAGGCAAAGATATAGCTGCAATTCCTATACAAATGGACCATTGTTTAACTCCTAATTTTTTCCAATGATCAATTTTTGACATAATCTGAAATAATATAACTTGTAAAATAATAATAATCCCTATAATTACACAACTAACTATAAACAATAACCATTTTCTCCCTTTGGAGATTCCTGTCTTAGTGATCATCTCAATGGCACTAATGATCAATAAAAAAACTTGGCATAATACATAAATATTGAAGATCATGGTACTCAACAATGCCTCGTTGACGTGAAAAAATGATTTCCCCTTCATGGTAAGCATCAATAGAAGTGTAACTTGTAACATAGAATGAACAACTATGTTCCTTAACATGTTGTTGGTTACCATGGGTGCACCTGTGCCATAATAATTCAACGTGATTTGATCAACTGAATTAGACTCACGAGGCTTTATGGTTGATGTTATGATGGACAAAAAAAGGGCACCAAAAACTTCTATAAGTAGATTTACCCACAACAATTGAAATGGTGTCAATTGATGATCTTGATCATCACTTGTGGGGTTGAAAAATAAAATAATAAAGTTTGAAGTGAAGGCAGAAATATTGAGTATCAATTGCAATTGTATGAACTTCTCAAGACTTATGCATACATACCTACAATAACAAAAACTACGTCTTAGTCCAAAATAAGTTGAGTCAGAAATCAATAAGACGTAAAAAAATTCCAATATTAGCATGACTAAAATAGTCTCAACTAATTGATATCGCATAGGCATACTTACTTGGCCAAGATTAATATGGCTAGGATCTTACCAAAGTTCGAGTCAACGATAGTAATATCAGCATCTTCTTTAGCTAAGTCTGCACAATTTTCCCCAAAAAAAATTCCAACATCAGCTTCTTTTAGAGATGGTAAATCTCTAATAGACGAACCGGTTGCCGCCACGTGTCCACCTCTCTTTTTCAAGCAATTAACCAATAGTAATTTATCAGCTGGAGAACAATTGGCCATTACTTTAATTTTGTGACACATATTAATTTGAGCTTCTTTTGGACTTTTTCTAAATTCAATAGCTTCAATTATGGATCCTTGTAAATCTTCTTCAATTCTTAATATTCCAGAATTAATAGCCATTAATCTTGATGTATTCAAGTCATCATCCACCATTAACTTGACCTCTATCCCAGATTTTCGACACACTTCAATCGTTCGTCTCAACTCAGATGAATACGGATTTTTTAATACCACGATCCCTAAGAAACTCAACCCATCTTTCGCGATAATAGTACTATTTTCCTTTTCTTCTTCTTCTAGCGATGATCTTATAACTTGTTTATAAGCGAAACCATAGCAATGAACTCCATTAGATACTATAATACTCGCGATTTTTCGATTGAACAACTCTCTTTTTTCTTCATCTAGGGTTTGCATGGTACCATTATTAATATCATAATAGTTAGAACACATAGATAACACTAACTTTGGTTCTCCTTTCCAATGTACATGCAAAAATTCTCCAATTTCTTCTTTGTTTCTTTTTAATAACACCCCACATAATCCTTTGTTAGGATAATAATTTTCAAGGTTTAAAATGCTACAACTTCCATGAAATTGTTCAATATTTGCACCAAACAATTTCTCAGCCCAAATAAGAAGTGCATCCTCATCAACATGACCAATTATATTCATAAAAATTCCTTCAAGTAATGTATTCCGAACTTCCTCAGTAAAATCTGCATGCAGTGACGTAGTCAGAAATTTTATTAACAGAAATTCAAAAAAATTATAACTAGCAAGTTGGCAAAACCAAAAAAAGTTCAAAAATAAAGATATATAGATTAAGGAGATTCAATTGAATCCTTTTTCTTACCTCTAGCTCCGCCACTGAATACAGATAAGTCATTGATTTTCTCGAAGCCAATCCATAAATCCACCAAAGTTGAATGATTCACAACAAAATGAGATGTTTTACTAAGGCACAAAGTGGTAACAAGAGCTCCATTAGCACAAGATGGAAGATTATGAACTATGATTTGATCATTCTTTTTCACATCTTTAGATGCATATAGAAGAACAATAAACATCCCTAAAGATAATCCATCTTTTAATGAAAACACCAAAATACAAACCATAGCTACAAAGCCATTAACCTTATTGGTACCATAATTTTCACCTCTCTTCCTCCTCATGTATTTCGTGGCCTCGTTCATTATCTCCTCCATCGCGTTCTTCATACCTTTAGGATCGCGATCTTTATCACAACACCATGACTTGTTCCACAAGAAACATCGAAAAACTTCAACTACAAGAATGATCAAAGAGAGACTCAAGGATAATTTATCCAAGAATGAGCTCATTTCATCAATCGATTTTTGAATCTTTGAGTAACACTGATCATGACCATTATTTTGGAAACTTGTTACACACTTCATCAACTTGATTCTCTCTTTATTTTCACCAACTGCAGTTACTAGTAACTGACAACTTCCTTCCACTAATTTTGTACGATTAAACAAGACATGATGCAACTGTCCGCTTGGTAGTACTAAATCATGATGACTAGTACTACCATCATCGAACTTGTACGAGTTACCTTGAATTAAAATTCCATCAGCAGGGACATGATCACCACTTTCCAACAACACAATATCACCAACCACTACTTCAGAAGATGGAATTTGTACAAGTTGTTGGTGTCTAAGAACCCTAATTACCTTCTTTTTACGCGATAATCTCCTCTTCGATATCCATCTTGCCTTGAAAAACCTATAATCAAACGTGACAAAATTAGCTTATGAAATCATAACTCATCAAATCCACTCAAGTTTGAGCTGATTATTGACCCGCTCATTTACTAGTCTAAATTAATTCATGAAAAATAATCTTTTTCTATTTGATAAAAAAGATATAAGACAACAAATAAAGCAATTAAAACTTAGTATGAGTCAGACAGATTGAGTTATGACTCGCATTTTAGCTCATTTCAGCTCAAGTAACTTTTGGACTGGTGATTCATTAACCATATTCAGCTCAACTCGTTCATTTGTCACCTATATACCTGAAAGTAACGCTGAAGTTTAAAATGAAAAAAATTGGCAAGAAGATTATAACAGAATCAAACAACGCTTCTTGCAGTCCGTTCCTCTTGATCCCAATCACAAGAGAAAGCGCGACACAACAAAATAGAAGGATAAAAGTGCTTTCTTTGAATGCTTCAAGTGTTAATTCACGAAAACTTTTTTTCTTGAGAGAAGGAGAAGAGAAGTTGTTGTTTGAACCAAATGATTTTCGACGACGATAGAGATCGATAGAATCTCCAAATACGCCAGAAGAAGTATTGGTTTCAAGTGCATGAAATAGTTGTTGAAGGGTAAAAGATTGAGGATTTGATAATTCTTCTATACTAATTGAGAAGTAATTAGAGTTTATGGTGTTCTCATGAGTCATTGATCATGTGTGTGTAACAATTAATCTTGTATAATTTGTGTTATTTAAAGAGTTTGGTTAGGTGTTTATGAAAGAGATGGAGGAATAAAGAAAAAGATATTTAGCTTTACACATCTCAATTAAGTAAGTTATAAGAGTATTTAAATTATATGTAGTGGGACAATATAAATTTTTTGAGAATTATATTGCTTATTAGGTAATTATAGGAAAGTTTCTTTGATAGTAAGTAGCATGATGTGATAGGTAAGTATTGTTTAGACATAATATAGTTAAAAGTAATTAAAAATATGCTATCTTTAATATATAGTTTAAAGTTGTAACTGAGATTGTCACATATTTCAATATGTAACTAGAGCAGACAGAAGTCTCGAGTTTAAATTTCTCACCAGGCAATTTGAGAAAACAAAAGATACTTTCATGTGTTTGGTTGATTAGAAAGAACCGGACCTACACAAGAAAGAGTGTTCAAACATAATATAATTAAGTAATTAAAAGTTATACACTCTTTTTCTAACCGTTCGAACTTGCGAACTGTCGTATTTTCACATGTTTGACTCATTGAAAAAGAATCAGATTCATGAATAAAATAACATGTTAAAATATATATAATATAAGTAATTAAAAGTTTATTTTTTTAATGGCTTAAATTTTAATATTCTAAAAGACTAAGAAGTTTACAAGAAAATGAAGTTTGAGGAAAGGTAGAATTTCTGTGAGCTTTCTCCAAAGACTAATGCTTACTAAGAATAAAAAAAGTGATGTGAGCTGAGGCATCAACATATACTTAATATAATTATTTCAAAACGACCAAGACAAATCCAGTTCAACTAATGTTGAAGAAAAAAAAAAAGATTGAAAACTATCTCCACTTTAATTGAAAGGTCTTTATCAAATCCTACGCACTCTTTTTTTCTTTTATTGGGGGGTGGGGGTTCCTTTCCATGTTAGCACAATTGACACGAAAGACTGCTGATGAGGAAAGATCAAACAAGATTGGTAAGTTTCTGAAGAAGGAATGTGGGAGTCCGGAGCCAAAAGGGTAAAAAAAAATTGTCAAAAATTTCAAAAGGGCACATCAATTTTTTTTAAAACCAAAAGGGCACAATCACTCCTGACAAAGCAATTTTCCTCTGAAACAAAATGAAAAATCGCTGCTAGGGCAGCGATTTTGTAAAAAAAAAATTATTATTTTTTTATTAAAATGGCTGCGATTTTAAGTCAGAATTTTTTTTTTCCTTACACATCGCTGCAGGGGCAGCGTTTTTCATGCCTAGTGATATTTTCATGCGTATTGTTAATTATTAATAATATAAAAATAATAAATAAGACGGACAGTATACTCAATAAAATTGTTGAAGCATGAGAAAAATTGAATTATATATCATAAATAATAATAAAAGAATATTAAATTAAAAAAAAACCTTTTAAAAAAAAATTCTTAACCAAAATTGCTGACAAAAGTTGTCGTACGATTTTCTTATGACAAAAATTATCGTACGTTAAAAAAAATAAAAATCACTGCTAAGATCGCTGCCTTAGCAGCGATTTTCTAAAAAAATAAATCTTTTTTTCTTGATTTTGGTTAAGAATTTTTTTAAAAAAAGTTTTTTTAATTTAATATTCTTTTATTATTATTTATGATATATAATTAAATTTTCTTCATGATTCAACAATTTTATTGAGTATACTATCCGTTTTATTTATCATTTTTATATTATTAATAATTAACAATAGGCATGAAAATAATAGCACTAGGCATGAAAAACGCTGCCTCTGCAGCGATGTGTAAGGAAAAAAAAAATCTAACTTAAAATCGCAGCCATTTTAATTTTAAAAAATAATAATAATTTTTTGTTACAAAATCACTACCCTAGCAGCGATTTTTCGTTTTGTGTCATAGGGAAATCGCTTCGTCAGGAGCGATTTTGCCCTTTTGATTTTAAAAAAAATTGATATGCCCTTTTGGAATTTTTGACAATTTTTTTTGCTCTTTTAGCTCCGGACTCAAGAATGTGGTATGTTAGGCAAATTTTACGTTGAAATAGAAGAGAAAAGTGAGGAGTATATGCACATGTTCACATCCGTCATTCATAACTCTCATCCCCACCACCTCGCGGTTCTCCTACTCCACCATCCCCATCCACCTTCTTAATATTTGTAAATATAGTATTTCTTTTAAAATTATATATCGAGCATAAAAAATTAAATAAGAAATCCATTTATTTTTCTAAAAAATATTTTTCAGTTCCTTCCAAAAAAAAAAACATTGACAACGATATAAGCCTATGCTGCCGGTGATAACGACATTAATAACTCTTTTTTTTTCCAATTTGCTCAATACTTATACATAGCAGAATTAATCTAAATAGTTGTCTAGTCGACTTAATAAGCTAAANTAATTTAAGTATCCGCTCGTTATTAATTAAAGTATCCGTGCCAACTACTTAATAATTTAAGTATCCATCCTTTATTAATTAAAGTATCCGCGCTGCTATATTATGTATCCGAAAGACACTAAAAAAGGGATTTTTGGTAATTAATGAAAGAGTAGGGATAGGAAGTAATTTCTTTCTTATACTATGTGATTTGCCTAATTTTTACATTTTTTTAAGGGAATCTATGCGGATAAGTAAACATATACTAGTTAATTAGCTAACATAACTATAGTTTGAATTACTTACGAGACAACTTGATTTTAGCTGTAATTACGCCACTTATACATATACAAATACAAATTATGCATATATTACTTATATAATAAGTGGGAATATCTATTACTTACCACATGACAAGTGTTGGATGATATGTGCGTCATAGTGTTGTTCATTCTTCTTTTATGGTTGTACCTTTAAAATTTATATTATTGGACAATTTAACACCATTAATTACCTACTACTTTATTAGCCAAAAAGTTTGACCTTATTTGGGCCCATTTATTATTTATATGTTTTTAATTTTCAATATATGTTGTCTATTTAATTCTTTTTTCCAACCTTTTATTTTAAACTTCTTGAAATTTAATTACTTATTTATTACTCTCTCTATTCACTTTTAATTGTTATGATTTCCTTTTTAGAGTCAAACAATAAGAATTTTAACTAATATTTTACAATGTGTTTTTTCATCATATTCATAGGCAAAAAAATTACAATTTATAGTACTTTTTGTATAGATTTTGCATATTTTTTTTTTTTAAGTATCGAATTAATACAATCTGATTTAACTTTCAAAAAGCGCAACATGACAAATACAAGTGGACGGAGAGAGTATATTTTAGCTACAAAATATATTAGAGGTACCACATGTTGAGAATATAATATACATAATAAGTAAATATATAAATATAATTTAGAATATAGCAAGATATAAAGGGAGAAAAGAAATTTAAAAAAAGATTGATGACACAATCCTAATAATTTAGACTTTAGACCTAAGAGAACTCAGTAAATGAGGCCTTTCCAAAAGTGATCAAGGTAGGTTAACTTTAGATGCCTGCCCTACAACCTTATGTATGAAAAAGTTAACAATATATAAATGGACATCTCCGAGAGTAACTCATGTTGTACAACAGAAATGCTAAATGAATCCACGGAAACAATAACAAAGAAACATCAGTTATCTGTTGTTGGATTACTTCCTTGATTTGGATAAAGCCTTTGATTGCACTGCATTCTGAGAGGCTCCTTTTGTGTTTATCTGGCTGGTTTGACTTCGTATCACTACTGCTCGCTGCCTCTTTAGCCACTACACCTTGAGAACCTCTAATTTGAGCTGCTCTCTTATCCTTTCTCTTTGGTCGGTAACTAGACCTCTCCCTCTTGGGAAGCCACCTCTCTGGATCAGGTGGAGGTCCTGGATTAGCTGGGTCAAAGCCCTTTGGATTCTCTTCCTCTTTTTCTTCGCCTTATCCTTACTCTTCCCTTCGTATGTTTCAGTGGCACCAGTATTTGGACCTTTCTCGGCTTGCTTGGCACCAGAAGTTTTCTCCAAACTGTCGACGTCTATTGCTTCCAAACCAAGTAGTGGTTTTAACTGCTTCTCAATGTCAGCATGGGCTGCAGTCTGGATTAATCCAACTAAAGCCTCAATACTTCCATGGCTTTTCACTAGCTGTTCATAAAGGCGTGCTGCCTCCTCTTTCCTTCCATGCCTGAGCTTGAAAGCAGCTGTCTCCTGCATTTTTTTATGTAGTGGGACAATATAAATTTTTTGAGAATTATATTGCTTATTAGGTAATTATAGGAAAGTTTCTTTCATAGTAAGTTGCATGATGTGATAGGTAAGTATTGTTTATACATAATATAGTTAAAAGTAATTAAAAATATGCTCTCTTTAATATATAGTTTAAAGTTTTAACTAAATATGTAACTAGAGCAGACGGTCGAGTTCAAATTTCTCAACAGGCAATCCAAGAAAACAAAAGATACTTTCATGTGTTTGGTTGATTAGAAAGAATCAGACCTACACAAGAAAGAGTGTTGAGACATAATATAATTAAGTAATTAAAAGTTATAAATTGATCTCTTTCTAACCATTAAACATGTAGAGCAGGCTGAAGTTCAAATTTCAGTGTCATATTTTCACTTGTTTGACTCATAAAAAAGAATCAGACTCACAAATAAAATAACATATTAAAATATATATAATATATAAATAATTAAAAGTTCATTCTTTTTAACTGCTTAAATTTTAATATTCTAAAAGACTAAGAAGTTTACAAAAAAAATGAAGTTTGAGGAAAGGTAAAATTTCTGTGAGCTTTCTCCAAAGACTAACGTTTACTAAGAATAAAAAAAGTGACATGAGGCATCAACGTATACTTATATAATTATTTCAAAACGACCAAGACAAATCCAGTTCAACTAATGTTGAAGAAAAAAAAAGATTGAAAAATATCTCCATTTTGGTTGAAAGCTTGTCTTTATCAAATCCTACTCACTCTTTTTTTTTTTGTGGGAGTGGGGGTGGGGGTGAGTTCTTTTCCATGTTAGCACAATTGACACGAAAGGCGGCTGATGAGGACAGATCAAACAAGATTGGTAAGTTTCTGAAGAAGGAATGCTACATGTTACGCAAATTTCACGGCACATGTTCACATTCGTCGTTCATAACTCTCATCTCCACCACCGCACAGTTCTCCTACTCTCCCATCCCCATCCACCTTCCTTAATATTTGTAAATATAGTATTTTTTAAAAATTATATATCGACCATAAAAAAAAATTAAATAAAAAATCCATTTTATTTTTCTAAAAAAATATTTTTCATTTCCTTCCAAAAATAAAAATAAACACTGACAACTATAGAAGCATATGCTGCCGGTGATAATGACATTAATAACTCTCTTTTTTCCAATTTGCTCAATACTTATGCACAGCAGAATTAAACTAAATAGTTGTCTAGTCAACTTACTAAACCAAAATAATCGAGAAATATATAATATATACATAATTTATATATATATATATATATATATATATATATATATATAACGAGTGTATAATCTATGTATACAACAAGAAAAAATAAATAATAAATCTATCTGACTATTCGTATAAAAATTCTAGATTCCTCTTATTCTAGAATTATATTTTTGATACTAAATTAGAATATGGTGGACTCCTTGGTCTGGGGAAAATCTGGACATTTGACATTCTAACAAGATTTTCCAACATGTAGGTCCAATTCAATTTCAAGTTAAATTTTCTAATTTTCAAATACATTAATAATTTCCAAGAAACTTACATATAATAAAAAACAATTTTAAAGTCGGAAATTTGGGATTAAGTTAAAAAATACAGGGTCCACGTACACCCTAACTATGCATGAATTTTTTTAGGACAAATTACTTAAGTACACAACATTACTTTACCTATTCTCAATATTTCCCTACTCTTTTACTAAAATACAAAAATCCCTTATTTTCCCTCAATTCAATTTAACCGGATACTTTATTAGTTTAAGTATCCGTCCGTTATTAATTAAAGTATCCGCGCTGCTATATTATGCATCCGCCCTTTAATTTAAGTATCCGCTCGTTATTAATTAAAGTATCCGTGCCAACTACTTAATANGAAGTATTGGTTTCAAGTGCATCAAATAGTTGTTGAAGGGTAAAAGATTGAGGATTTGATAATTCTTCTATACTAATTGAGAAGTAATTAGAGCTTATGGTGTTCTCATGAGTCATTGATCATGTGTGTGTAACAATTAATCTTGTATAATTTGTGTTATTTAAAGAGTTTGGTTAGGTGTTTATGAAAGAGATGGAGGAATAAAGAAAAAGATATTTAGCTTTACACATCTCAATTAAGTAAGTTATAAGAGTATTTAAATTATATGTAGTGGGACAATATAAATTTTTTGAGAATTATATTGCTTATTAGGTAATTATAGGAAAGTTTCTTTGATAGTAAGTAGCATGATGTGATAGGTAAGTATTGTTTAGACATAATATAGTTAAAAGTAATTAAAAATATGCTATCTTTAATATATAGTTTAAAGTTGTAACTGAGATTGTCACATATTTCAATATGTAACTAGAGCAGACAGAAGTCTCGAGTTTAAATTTCTCACCAGGCAATTTGAGAAAACAAAAGATACTTTCATGTGTTTGGTTGATTAGAAAGAACCGGACCTACACAAGAAAGAGTGTTCAAACATAATATAATTAAGTAATTAAAAGTTATACACTCTTTTTCTAACCGTTCGAACTTGCGAACTGTCGTATTTTCACATGTTTGACTCATTGAAAAAGAATCAGATTCATGAATAAAATAACATGTTAAAATATATATAATATAAGTAATTAAAAGTTTATTTTTTTAATGGCTTAAATTTTAATATTCTAAAAGACTAAGAAGTTTACAAGAAAATGAAGTTTGAGGAAAGGTAGAATTTCTGTGAGCTTTCTCCAAAGACTAATGCTTACTAAGAATAAAAAAAGTGATGTGAGCTGAGGCATCAACATATACTTAATATAATTATTTCAAAACGACCAAGACAAATCCAGTTCAACTAATGTTGAAGAAAAAAAAAAGATTGAAAAATATCTCCATTTTAATTGAAAGGTCTTTATCAAATCCTACTCACTCTTTTTTTCTTTTTTTTTGGGGGTGGGGGTTCCTTTCCTAGCACAATTGACACGAAAGGCGGCTGATGAGGACAGATTAAACAAGATTGATAAGTTTCTGAAGAAGGGATGCAATATGTTAGGTAAATTTTATGTTAAAATAGAAAATAAAAAGTGAAGAGTATATGCACATGTTCACATTCGTCGTTCATAACTCTCATCCCCACCACCTCGCGGTTCTCCTACTCCCCCATCCCCATCCACCTTCTTAATATTTGTAAATATAGTACTTCTTTTAAAATTATATATCGAGCATAAAAAATTAAATAAGAAATACATTTATTTTTCTAAAAAATATTTTTCATTTCCTTCCAACAAAAAAAAAAACATTGACAACGATAGAAGCCTATGCTGCCGGTGATAACGAATTAATAACTCTTTTTTTTCCAATTTGCTCAATGCTTATGCATAGCAGAATTAATCTAAATAGTTGTCTGGTCGACTTAATAAACTAAAATAATCGAGAAATATATAATATATGTATAATTCATATAATATAGTATATATATATATATATAACAAGTGTATAATCTATGTTTACAATTAAAAAAAAATTTGTCCGACTATTTGTATAAAGATTCTAGATTTCTTTTATTCTATAATTATTTTTTTGATATAAAGATTCTAGATTCCTTTTATTCTATAATTATTTTTTTGATACTAAATTAGAATATGGTGGACTCCTTCCTTGGCCTGGGGAAAATCTGGACATAAGATATTCTAACAAGATTTTCCAACATGTAGGTCCAATTCAATTTCTGGTTAAATTTTCTAATTTTCAAATACATTAATAATTTCCAAGAAACTTACATATAATAAAAAACAATTTTAAAGTTGGAAATTTGGGATTACGTTAACAAAAAATACAGGGTCCACGTACACCCCATCTATGCATGAATTTTTTTACTAATATTTTTTGTCTTTTTAAGTGTTTGAACACCTGATCAACTTTTGTTGATTAATTAAGTTCCAGAATCTAGTCAATAAAGTGTAATTATAAAGAAATTAGTTGTTTCAACATATAATTAGTTACTGTAACATACTGATCATAAGACCTCACATCATGAATACTAAACAAAATAGACTATTTATAACATATTCGATGTAATTACATGAGTCTCTAAAGAATATAATACATATACGCAAATTTTATTCCCATCTCATGAGAGATAGAAAAATTGTTTCTAATATATCAAAGCAGTTAAAAAATAAAAATATAAAATATAAAAATAATAGAGCAGACATACCGAATAATAGAAAAATCATTACATATTATTCACAAAGAAAAAAACATTAATAAAAAATAGTTCACAAGTTGAATGAGTGGAAATTTCGTGTCATGCATGTGTTTATGTGTGTTGACCTCAAGAAATTTAATTAAAATTATATTACATTACAAACTAAAAGGAAAGGGAGGATATAAAATTAATAATTCTAAAGCATGCATGTTAATGTCACAAGAGGAAGATGTGTTTAGAAAAACCATATATTATATTATTATGGAAATTGTCTTAGCTAGTCATTAACTAGTCATATATATTCTCAAGTACAAGTATAGCTAGCAAACATTATCATGTGGACTTAAAATGACAGTTATATCGATTTTTTGGGCCTAGGTAGTAGAATGTCGTTTTGTTTTTCGAGAGTTTAAATTTGTTGATGTTTTGTTGTTATATTAGTTGTATTATTATAGTTTTTAATTGAGATACAATATATTATTATCTGTTATTTATTGTGTTTTAATCATCTCATCATTTTATTGTTCTTGATCTTTTTTTTTTGGTAGGAATTGCACTGCCCCTTCTTTGTAGTGGTGTTTTTTCAAAAAAAATTGTTTTCTTCTTCACGATACTTGGATTTGTTTCACTTGAGTTGGAGATATTTCAAAAACAACTTTTTTTTTACTTCTATTAGGTAGTCAGGATTGGCTCTAGGGTAATGCTAGTTAAGCGTCTGCTTTAGACTTGACCTAAAAAAAATTAATAGTGAATTTTTTAATGTTAGTTTCACTTATACTTGAAACAATGTTGAACATTATAAAAAAAATGATCTACTTTTTATCAAAATATTTTACAACTTTAAATTAAACGACTCAAATTTCATATTATTTTACATTGGCATCAAATGTCATGTATTACAAACAAATGTTTGACATCTCATAATGAAGACTAATACTTCCTTTTATAAATAATAATATTGTATTTTTAAAATTTAAAATATAAAATAAAAAGTATGGAAGAACGAAAAAGGGGCAATCCTAAATTAATAATATTTTTGTTTGTATGTGTATATATTTAAAGTGTTTTATTATAATTTAGCTTTAGATCACTAATTTTATTGAGATGCATGTTCGCATAGTTTGTATGCAGAAATAACAGTTCGTATACACTTAGTTTCAAAACAAAAGCCTCCATAAAATATTATTGACTTTGTTGTCTTAGATAGCAAAATATAATTTTTGTCTCAATCAATTACTGCAGGTAAAATCATAGAAAGAAACATATGTACCTAGGTGCATAATCTTCAAAAAGACACTAACATTCTCATTGTAAATCGGGATAAAAGATGATAAAAAGCCTAGTCAATTGAAATTGAGACGAAAGTGTTCAAAAATTAGACTAAATTCACGTTGCACACTATGATAGAAGGCCTACTCAATTAAAGTTGCACCACACGATAAACTTTAGTTAGAGGAATGCTTAAATTTTTTGTTGTTTGTATTTAAATTTTCTCATTTTTTACTACCTAGATACTTTATATGATAAAAAGCTTACTCAATTGAAGTTGCACCACACGATAAACTTAAATTAGAGGAATGCTTAAACTTTTTGTTGTTTGTATTTGAGATAAGTGGTTAAAACACACCTAAATTATACCTTTTTTTTTATTTTCATACCCAAACTATCGAAAGTGTGAGAAAGACACCTAAACTATTACATTTTATTTTGAAAAACACACCTCAAGTAAAATATGATAGTGTGTGTATTACACTCTCTCAATTATTATTTTTTAAATGCCACATAGATTGCCACATGGAAACAAATTCCACCATGTCAAAAGATTAAAGTTTAACTTTCAACATGTAGAAGCATCTTTCTCAATTGAGTCTTTTGGTGTGTGAAAATTTTGAGTAAATTTAGGGTTTTCACTATTAATTCACAAATTCATCATGGTTTGAAGGTTAGTTACTCATTTGTCAAAAAATGTTAGGGTTCTTATTTTTGTCTCAAAATATTAACGATTTTGTATAATTTTTTAGGTTTTGATCCATACCATCTGAAAAAAATAGAATCGGATGTCATGGACAAACACTCACCCCTCAAATTATTAAAGCTACTAAAGGGCGTCGTAGATTCCTTGTATGGCATCATTGATATACAAATATCAGTCCCTTTTGAGCGAGCTTAAGCAACTAGTGTAACATATAATTTAAGGTGTGTTTCTCAAATTTATGAATGATAGTTTAGGTGTGTTTCTTACTCTCCTAATAGTTTAGGTGAGGAAGTCAAACAATTTTATAGTTTAGGTGTGTTTTGATATTTTATTTTTTAAAAAAGAAGAAGCCATGTGGATGAAAATCAAGGCCACATGCGCGTAAAAGAGTGTGTACACACACATTTGGTCCAGTCAGCACAGAGGTGTGTTTTTCAAACTAAAGTGTAATAGTTTAAGTGTGTTTCTCACACTTTTAATAGTTCGGGTATGAAACTAAAAAAAAAGATATATTTTAGGTGTGTTTTAACCACTTATCTCTTTGTATTTAAATTTTCTCATTTTACTACCTAGGTACTTTTAAAAGTCATATTTAGCCCACTGGGCCAAAGAGTATAGGATGTTGGACCTTTAAAAAACCCATACAACAAAAATAATCACATAGAGAACAAATTATTATTTTCTTTCGTTTTAACTTATGTAGCATTGTTTTACTCACCTAATTTGTAAAAAAAAAAGGATTTTTTGAAATTTATGATCTAAAACACTTCTTGACAATTTATGTAATTATAAATTATTGCTAGTTTATTTTTAATACTTATTTCTCAAAAAAAAAAAACTTAATTGTTAATTGGTATTGCAAACTTGAAAAGTCTGCCCATGATTTTTAAAGAATGTTTGATATATTTGATATACTAAGCTTTTATTATGCACAAAAATTTAAGAAATACTAGATTATATCAATCGCATTGTACATTGATCTAGTTTTTATTTTGATAAAACTTATTTTATAACTTAAATATCTTATCATACAACGATAACATTTATCTTTAGACGAAACATCATAATTTCTCAATTTTATATATTTAAACACATTAGACAAGTAAAAATACTCGAATGGTAAGTCATCATTACCTTCATTTTACAATAATTACTATAGAACTCTCATTCTATCTTATTTTCAAGAACATTTACCAAATATCTAAAAATAAATAAATTCAAATTGAAACCAAATGGGGACAAAAGACACTGCATATGCTTCTTTATACTCTTTCTAAAACATTGGAATCTCCGAAAGTTGTCTAATGGATAATTATCTTTTTCCAAAAAAAAGAAAACGAAAAAAACTTAGGGTGTGTTTGGTATGAAGGAAAATGTTTTCCTAGAAAATGTTTTCTTNGCTTCTTTATACTCTTTCTAAAACATTGGAATCTCCGAAAGTTGTCTAATGGATAATTATCTTTTTCCAAAAAAAAGAAAAAGAAAAAAACTTAATTATATATATTTTTTTAAATACTTTTCTTGAATTTCTAACAGTCAGGGGTAATTTAGTCAAATTAAAGATTTTTAGTTGTACTCAACCTTCGTAAATCTAGGAAATTTGAATGGGTTGGTAACTGCTAGCCTGGATTTTCAAAACAATATTTATCAAAAAAAAAAAAAAAACTGATTTTACTAAATCCCCGTTAAATAATATTTGAAGTGATATAAGCAAACAGTTGTAAAAAAGTTTTTTGTTTCTGTAACATTCTCCAGAGTAAGAGAAGAACATATATATGTCTACTAATTCACTCTGACTCTTCAATTTTCTTCTTTAACAAAAAGTAAGTTTTTTTTTTTTTTTGTTATTAAGGGTAAGTTGAATCTTTTCTTCTTTTTTTTTTATTCAGTTTTTGCCATTTTTGTTATCAATATTGTGTTTTTATTTTGCCTCTCTGATTATGTTTTTCTCAATTTGTGGAAACAAAAGATTTGTTATGGTTTTTGTTGTTGGGCTAGATTCAGTATTTGAGTAGGGTAGTATTGAGGAGTGGGAAGAAACTGTTTATATATGTTTTTTTTTTTTTGGTTAAAATATGGTTATTAATGTGTATATAAGTGATGTTTATGCTTTTTAATAATGTATATATATTTGAATCACTTTTCGCTTTTTTGGTGTTTAGTTCATATTTTGAATTATTATAGGAAATCTCGACTCCGCCATGTTTGATTTTTTTGGTGTGTTTAGTCCATACATTTAGAATTATTATTGGAAATAGAATCCGTCTGATATTTGACAATTTCGTTAGCCAAATCTTTAAGAAAAAAAATTATGTTTCTCTTTCTGTTGTTTTCATTTTCTGGTTGATATTTCTGTTGGAAATAATGTTGTAAACAATTGTAGCTAAGTATATATCCATCAATAAACAGGAAGACACCAGATTTAAACTTAATTAGTTCAACCCGAAGGTTCTTAGCTTGTTGTAGTTTTAAAATTATGGGTTACGAAGTTAATGTATGACAAATTTAGTAGCTTTTGCTTATAAAAAAAGAAGAAGGTAAAGGTAGTATGGTGCACAAAGCATCCCGTTCACACGGGTTTGCAAAGTCTTGTTCCCTAGGGATGTGAAAATGCAAGCATCCATGGCTCGAACCCATGAGCAATAGGCAATACATTCCATTCGCTAAATTGCCTCTGCGTATATACTAGTGTAGTGTTCTCTGTTAGTCAATATATTATGTAAATTTAAAATTAAACTCTCATTTGGTTTATAACTGCACTTTTTTCTTCTTTTGTGTTTAATTTGTTACGTATAATACAGTAGCTTGCTGCAATGGACCCTTCTGAGGCAAAGAAACGTGTGTATGAAAAAGTCATGAAATTTGAACCTGAAAAGGTTGCGAGGGAGATTATAGGCTATATTTTCTTGCAAGACTATCCAGAGCAGGAAATGATTCGATTAGCGTTAGGCCCTGATACGTTAATTCGCAATGTGATCCAGGAAGCAAAAGATTCATTTGACGTAAACTCAACTCCAATGTTCCGCAGCCCTTCTATGACTGCAGTCAATATAGTAGATCCAGCACTACGGTTTGCAAACTTTTCATCCACTTACCCTGTATCCGCTCCTCGCTGCAAACCTCAACTCTCTGATGAACATTCTTATTTAGCTGAAATTCTCTACTCCAGGAATGAGCCGCCGCAACAGGTCCACCCTCTTGAAGAAACAATGTACTTTGAGAATTTGAATTACCCAAGTGATTACTGCTATCCAGAAGCTCCCCTTATCAGGCGCTACAGAAATACTCCAAGTTCGTTTAAATTTCCGAAGCCTTGCCACTATTTCAACAAAGGGTTCTGTAGAAATGGTGACAGCTGTAGGTACTTTCATGGTCCATTTCCCGAGAGCTACCCACTTACGATTGATCCTAATCTTTGTGAAAATGGTGATGAAGATGAAGTACTTTCACCTGGTTCCCTCGAGAAATTAGAGCTAGAGCTAACGGAGCTCTTGAAAGATAAGAGAGGGAATCCTGTTTCAATTGCATCCCTGCCCATGATGTATTCTGCCAAGTACGGGAAAGTACTCCAAGCGGAAGGGTATCTAACCGAGAGCCAAAGAAATGGTAAAGCTGGCTATAATTTGACAAAGCTTCTAGCTCGATTGAAGTTTGTTCGTCTGATTGAAAGGTATTTTACCTGTACTCTTGTATTGTTTCTTATCTAGTCAAACGACCGTATGTAATTTCTAATATGTTTGAATGCTTTTTGTTACAGGCCTCATGGACAACATTCTGTAGTTCTGGCTGAAGATGCAGTGAAGTACATGGACACTCATGGTGTAAGAAGTGATCCAGGTCCTATCGTTAGTGATTCACGTCAAATATATTTGACATTCCCTGCTGAGAGCACTTTTACGGAGGAAGATGTCTCTGCTTACTTCGAGTATGCAACGCAACATGTGACGTTTTTTATGTGCTTTGCCTTTTATTTAGCATTCAATACTTCTCTCATTATCTTTTTGTTTTTTGTTTGCAGCACTTTTGGGCCAGTTCAAGATGTACGAATGCCATGTCAGCAGAAACGAATGTTTGGATTTGTTACATTCTTCAGCACAGATACTGTAAAAATGGTTTTGTCAACAGGAAATCCACATTATGTGTGTGGTGCTCGCGTTCTTGTCAAACCTTATAGGGAGAAGTCTAAGCTATCTGAAAGGTACTTTATCATACTGCAAATTTCTTAATGGCACGCACATCTTGATTGCTCGATTAAATTGACCTTTAACAACTCTCTGCATGTTTTGGTGAGGGAAGCCTGGTGTTGCGTTGAGAATTCAGCTTCTTCTCTTTTTCCGTTTCTTTGAACTCTCGTATAGATATGAAGTGAACTACTAACTTGTTTGGTATTATGGGGTTTATAGCTTCTATTTTTGGATCGGATATACTTTAACTAGTTCACAATAAAGTAACTGTCTAATCTTATTTCCTCTCCTGCAGAAAGCACCAGGAGAGACTGGAGTCGTCAATATTTTACCACTTCGATTCTAGGCTTCAAGAAAGTAAGACATTAGCACCTGAAATTCTGCTCACTTATGGCTTTATCAATTTTTTTAAATGAATGTACATATAATGTGCACTGAACGTCTTTCGAATACGACCTCTCTACCTGACAAGGTAGGGTTAAGGTCTGCGAGCACTCTACATTCCCCAGACCATACAAGATTTAGTTACTTTACATCCATATCTCTAAAGCCTGTTTATAAATTCACCTTTTGTCAGCTCTCTGCCTTTGCCTTCTTTGATCTAATACATTCATGGTCTGCCAACAGAATTTAAGTCCCCTAGAATGTTACGGAAACATTTAATGGAAGAGCAATTCCTTGAACATGAGGCTAGGCGACTTGCACAGCTGCAGTTATCGCAAAAACGCATGGCCACTCTGCCCTATTTTGGCCCTCCCATGGACAAATTTAACATTTCTCAACGTGTGTATATACTCTCTTTTTTTTTGTTATTTACTTTAGCTACACACTTCCAGTTATTTATTTTAAGTACTCTGATTTTCTCTACTGCATATGTCAGCAGAACATTCCAGCCATCTATTAGATGTTCGGAACAGTGGATCCCCGGATGAAGATAATTCCAAGAATTCAGATGAAAGCCATTATGCTGACGACGATAGGTATACACTTGAGTTTATATAAATTGGCTCTGATTGTGATCGCGTTGCATAATCTCTCAGTATTTTCTGTATTGAAATCTGATAACAAGTCCTCTCTTTTTACTTTGTTGTTGTTTGCTTGTCAACCGAATTTAAAAAGTTCCAAAAAACAAAAAAATGCATCTTGATGTTGCTTTACCTAGTCTTTTCGTTTGTTTTCATATCATTCCAAAAGAGCGTAGAGTATTTACCTTGCATTATGTCTCTACACTCTCCTCATTGTCCCGCAGACTAGTCCAAAACATATGTCAAATAGTTTGAAGGTAGCTCTATTATGGGGTTTGTGAGGCATTTTCAGATCTTGGACTCATTTTAGTTCTTTTCGTTGTTGTATTGATGCAGCAATCAACGAATCAACCTGCCAGACAGTCCATTCGCATCAAGAGTAGCGAGCAGTATAGCTGAATTTTTATAGGTCTGGATACTTGTTATTTTGGTATGCAAGTCTACTTCAAAGGCAGCATCTTGAATTCGAGAGAATACGTAGTACATATAGCAATAGAGAATAGCGGAAAATAGATCCTCCACACAGCCGGGCTAACGTAACTACACCAATTAGGAAAATATGATACACAAAGGCTTACATATAAGAATGTTCAAAGGTTTTTTTTCTATCTGGTGTTTTTAAGATTAGAATAGAGGACAGAGGCCATTGTCCTTAGCAAAAAATGAAATATATAGTATAACTTTAGTTGATAAGAGGATAATAGGGTAAAAAATATATGCCTTTTATGTTCCTTTTCCTGTTTTGCAGAAGAAAATATGTAGACATGAAGTTTGTTTCATTTGATATGTTTTGTCTCTGGTTTTTGTGTTCGACAACTTATTCACGTGTTTACATCAAATCAATAGACGGCACTCATTTTCTTTCAGACCGGTAAACCTATCATGTCATGTGTCTTCTAAATTACTTAAACATAGTTGCTTTGAGTTGAGTTGGTGTAAACATTTGGTATAGGTAAGTATTATTTTAGGCTTGCATGCATGTGTGTTATTAGTGGTGGAGCTAGGATTTGTACGTAGGATTATTACATTATATCTTGAATGAACTCGTTACGCTCCTAGCTAACATCAAGTATATATCATGGTTAAGTGATAGTATATGTAAAAAATGTGATATATATTTATTGATTTTTATATAACTATTAGATGGAGATAAATGTTTTTTAGGGTTAGGTAGTGTGCTAATAAATTTGTAGGGGTTAAAACTAAGGTTGCCGTGTTTGACTGGTTTGTGGAGATCGAGGGAGACAATCCACATAACAAGAAACATCGATTTCACACAAATCTCTTTAGTTTCGGATATAAGTTGATATTTTCATATCAATATATCATAAGTTATACCTTAAAATAATTTTTTCGTAGAATAGATTTATTTATTTATTTATATTATAATAATATCTCATAAGTTATATTGTCAAAGATATATAAGGTTATATCGTATTTCAGAAAGGCATAGTATATTTTGTTTTGTTACACAAATCCACTCATATACTCTATCATTGCATATTAGTTATCCAAAGAAAAGTTTATCTACAAAGGATAAAGAATATCTTAAGGGGTAATTTGGTTAGGAACAAATTATCTCAGGATTTATTATTCTGGGATTAGTTTTCTTGGGATAATTTATCCCATCATGTATATGGGATAACTTATCTAATCATTATGGTATAAATGGTGGGATACGTTATCCCAAACATAACAACCAAATAAAACATCAAAATCTAATCCTAAACTACTTTTTTATCCCAAGATTATTTTTATTCCTCTCACCAAACGACCCCTAAAGGCATAACTCCAATTACTAAACAGTACGACAAATTTCGGAAAATACTTGTGTCGCATACCTTAATTTCTATCAAACTTACATTGAGCGAGAAAAAATATCTAAACATATCAGAATAATTGATTGAATTATTAAGTAACCTCTTATTATTTGCACAAAAGAAATGTTATACTAGGCTTCCGCGATCGCTATTTATACCTTTTTCTTTCTTTTGTTCACCTTATAAATGTGCTTTGATCCACAAATTTTCAATAAATGAGTAGTATTAACAAAGATAAAAGAACACCAAATTCAAAGTATTGAAAACACTTCTAAACTTGGCGTAAATTATTAGTTTTATCCTCGAGTTATTAATATCCTTAAAAACACAATCTATTTGACTAACTAAACTTAAATACACCCCCGACGTACCACAAAACATTGCAAGTGGTCTCAAACTTTTGTAGGTGTGTGATACTCTTAATAAAAAACCGAAAAAATGTTGAAAACACTCCTATATTTGACGAGAATTTAGGAGTGTATTTCACTCATGTTGCAAGATCAGTGGTATATTTAAGTTCACTTAGTTAAATTAAGTGATATTTTTAAGGCTGTCAATAGTTTGAGGAGAGTTTAAGGATATTTTCAATACTTCACTCACTAAATATTAAACCAAAATAATTTGGGATCATTTGCACTTTTACCCTAATTTGTGATAGTCTCTAATTTATGTCCCTCAAAACAAACAATAATTTTACGAGACATAAATTTATATTTTCGTATCATAATATTTTACAAATTATATCTTAGTATAACTTCAATCTTATGCTTCATTAGGTATTAGTTTAATTATAAAAAAGATAAAAATTAAATATCAACTCATTTAAAAAGCAAAACGTGCAATTTCACGGAGAAAAAGCTGCTAAACAAATTGGGCCTTCGGCCTTTCAAAATGGGCTATCAATTTTCACTAGTTCGGGCCTTATTAATCAGAAAGGCCCAGCCCGTTAACAAAGAGGAACAAATACAGAAACTGAACTTTGCATTTTCCGATCGTAAAATTCAACTGGAGTAATCCGACGCCGGCAACTGACCAGAAGAAGAAGGAGGAGGAAAATGAACACTGATATCACAGCATCGGCAAAGCCCGAATATCCAGTTGTAGATCGAAACCCACCGTTTACTAAAACCGTCGGTAATTTCAACACACTCGATTACCTCCGGCTCACCACCATCACCGGAATTTCTGTCACCGTCGGATACCTCTCCGGTAGCTTCTCTATCCTTTACTGTTATCAGTCATTCGATTTACTGAAGCTCAAATTGTAAATCTGTTTGGATTGGTCATTTGGATCCTCTATGAAGTTACAATTTTTTTTTTAGTTGTTGGGAATCAGTTATGTAGGGGTGGAGCCGGGTAGTGCCGAGGAGTTCATCTGATTCCCCTTCGGTTGAAAATTACATTATTTATACATGGTATATTAGATGTTGAATCCCTTCAGCTTATTCGTGTGTTTAGTTCTTCCTATTTTGAACCAATTAGTGACAATTCTGGTTACGTCATTGTCATTGTCATTATGCTTTGGGAAGCAACTAGAGGGTAGGAAGCTGGTTAGGCAGAATCCAGTAGTTTTGGTGCAAATCCTGTATTTATTATGTTGACATTATTAATTTGGAATCAGTAATTCAAAAGGAGTAAAATCCTGAACCTGTAAGGTTCAAATTCAAATCCGAGCTCAGCTTGTGCTCACATTAGCAAGTTATCTCCTTTGTTATTGATGAATTTTGGATTTTGGGCAGGAATAAAGCCAGGGATTAGAGGGCCATCGATGGTTACCGGAGGTTTGATTGGGCTAATGGGTGGTTTCATGTATGCTTACCAGAATTCAGCTGGCAGGCTCATGGGTTTCTTCCCAAATGAAGGAGAGGTAGCCAAAGCCAAGTACAAGATTTAACTGCTTCCCTTTAATTTTCTGGTTCTTTTGGATTCCCTTTTGTAGTTTCCCCGAAATGTTATGAAAACAGTGGGCATTTCTCTCTTCTCATGAGAACTTTGTTGAAAGTAATATCTTTAATAATCAGTCTGTGGTTACCAACTTATTACGTTTGCTTGTTTTGCTATGAATCATGTATTATTGTGACTTGCTAATAATGATGAGTTGACAATGCATTATTTGGTATGATGATGTTATGAAATGAGCTTAAATGAGAGAATAGAGATTTTTTGTTATTTTTTAATCAAGTAGATCATATGCTTCACATTCTTTATGCCACCAATCGATCGTAGAAGTATATTGGAGTTGCATTCTCTTCTTTTGTCTTGTTCTATGTGTTCTTAAATGAAGCATTAAGGATTCATATTGCCGACCCCAACTTGTTTGGAATTGAGGTGTAGTTGTTGTTGTTGTGTTTGCTTTACTGAAAGAGAGGGATAGGATGGGAACGAGGTGGAATCCTATCAAGCAGCTTCACAGGAGTTATGCTATAAATATTGGATCATGATGAGGCTGGTCTTTTGATTTTGATTCTTACTATCGTATCCTTATTTTCGTAGTTGAAGCTGAATCATTCAGTTTGTTTCATCAGTGGATATATCCTAAGTTTAACACATTTCCTCCCATAAAGCCGGCAAACTTAGCACTAATTCTATTATTTTCCAGGAAAATAACCGTTCATGTGAAAGTTTCTTTAATCCTATTTCTGTATGGGGAATTGTAAATAGAGAATAGCAATGATAACAGAAATGATATCATGAGATCACTTATATGTAGTCTTTTTGTGCAAGAATACAAAGAGATTTGTTTATCTATCGATTCATTTCAGAGAAAATGTGAAAGCGGTAAAAATATTTTGACACATAGCTCAGTGATAACAGACAAGCTAAGTTTGATCAAGATAGTTTTAAAAGTTCGAACAAGCTATATATCTGAACCTAGATACTAGAACAGCAAAAAACTATCCATCTGCATAGTACCTCATCTTCACAAGTAAAAACAGAAGCTTTTGTAGGGAATCAGTTAATTAAGAAGCAGGCACGCTTCTGGAGGAGGGGAGCGCATTGCAAGTGATGACTTGCTTGAAGTTGTTGATGTTAACTCTTTCAGTGCAGGCAGGATAGAGTAGCAAGTGCTTACCCTTGTTGTCCCTTTTGTAGTTTCCGGAGATGTTATGAAAACAGTGGGCATTCCTTGCTTCTATATGAGAACTTTGTTAAAAGTAATATCTATAATAATCAGTCTGTGGTTACTGACTTATTATGGTTGCTTGTTTTGCTATGAATCGTGGCTTCTCGTGACTTGCTAATAATGATGAGTTGACTATGCATTATTTAGTGTGATGATGTTATGAAATGAACTTTAATGAGAGAATTGAGATTCATATAGCCGACCCCAACTTGTTTTGGTCTCAGGTGTAGTTGTTAAATTTGAATTAACTAGATCTTATGCTTCGCATTCTTTATGCCACCATTTGATCATAGAATTATATTGGAGTTGCATTCTCTTCTTTTGGCTTGTTCTGTGTGTTCTTAAATGAAGTGCGAGGATTCATTTAGCCGACCGCAACTTGTTTTGGATTGAGGTGTAATTGTTGTTGTTGTGTTTTCTTTTCTGAAAGAGAGGGATAGGATGGGAACAAGGTGGAATCCTATCAAGCAGCTTCACATGAGTTATGCTAGTATTATCGGTCTTTTGATTCTGATTCTTACTGTTGTATCCTTATTTAGCTTCTTGAAGCTGAGGCTTTCAATTTGTTTCATCAATGAATATACCCTAAGTTCAACACATTTCCTCCCATAAAGCCGGCAAGTTAGCACTAAATTATTTTGTTTTCCAGGAAAGTAACATTCCTGTGAAAGTTACTTTTCAATATGGGGGAAATGCAAACAGAGAATAGGAATGATAACAGAAATGATATCATGAGAGCACTTATATGTTCAACTTTTTGTGGAAGAATTATAAGAGATTATGGGCAAGCTGTAAAAATACTTTTGATACTTAGCTTAATGATGACAGACGAGCTAAATTTGATCAAGACAGTTGTAGAATTTCAAACAAGCAATAAATCTGAACCTAGAGGCCAGAATAGTGAAAATCTCTCCGTTTGCATCTTCATAAGTAAAAACAATAGCTTTTGTAGGGGAATCAGACATGCTTCTGGAGGAGGGGAGCATTGTAAGTTATGATTTGCTTGAAGTTCTTGATGTTAACTCTTTCAATGCAAGGTTGGATATAGTAGCAAGTGCCTGCCCTTGTTGAAAATGATACCAATCAACAAAGGACAAGATGTCCTTAATATTCAACTAGATGCTTCATCTTTATATTGTCGTTTTAAGTTTTGTTGTTGCATTCTGGTAGCTACCTCTAGAAATGTGTTTGTTCTATAGGGATCGATGTTGTTAACTCTTTCAATGCAGGTTGGATATAGTAGCAAGTGCTTATCATTGTTGAAAATGATGTCAAGCAACAAAGGACAGAAGTCCTAACTATTCAACTAGATGTTTCATCTTTGTATTGTTGTTGAAGTTTTGTTGTTGCATTCTGGTAGCTTACCTCTAGAAATGTGTTTGTTCTATAGGGATCGATGTTATTAACTCTTTCAATGCAGGTTGGATATAGTAGCATGTGCTTATCATTGTCGAAAATGATGTCAAGCAACAAAGGACAGGAAGTCCTAACTATTCAATTAGATGTTTCATCTTTATATCGTTGTTGAAGTTTTGTTGTTGCATTCTGGTTAGCTACCTCTAGAAATGTGTTTGTTGAATAGGGATCGATGCGTTGCTCTCGTTATCTGGTTGCTTTATTGGCCTTCTCTGGTTACATGTTGCTTCTGTATGAGCAGCATTTACATCTGTGTCTGCATTATTTTTCAATTTTCATGTTGCCCTTTGATGGATTGCTGTATCAGACTTGTTTTTGTTGGGGGTGGAAGGCCTTCGCGGCTAAACATTATATTGTGTTTATGATCAAGCCTATCGGTCAGAAAGTCCTTAAGAACGAGACAATCTTTCCTTGAAACTACAGTGAAAATGCCTCTTTACGACACACAATAAGACTCCTAACCTTAGGTGTGGGATGAGTGAAACATTTGGTGAGTGCAAGTGAAGAACACAAGCACTAATGATTAATTGAAGCGTGTATAACATAACATTCAAGTCTGACATTAAGAAGGGAATGAGTCTTAACTTCGATACCATGAAGATAAATGAATTTTGAGTTTCACTTTACTTCAAATATTAGCTCACGAGGCTTTTCTAATATAAAGAAAATAAGAAATACGATCAAAGTTATTTGGATAGTCATTGTACAATAAATTGATTGAATAAATTAAGAGAATTATAGCTGCCGTTAATCAAGGATTAATGAACGCTTAAACATTATACCAATTGAAATTTATTCACTAATCACTTTTCTCATGTTGCAAGCTTTAGTAACTTAATAATTTGTCCACATGTAAGTGAAGCTCTACCCACTAATATTGACAAATAGCCTTTATAAAAAATAAAAATATAAAGTCTTTTTATCTTAAAAAGGATTACAACTTTTTGTTGATAATTGCAATGAGAAAATGTGATGTCATTAAAAAAAATAATCAAATTTTAAGATATATACTAGAAAAGAATTTAAGATGGTCAACTATGGACAACCAAGGATATTGTGTAACGTAGAATATTATTTAATGAAGTAGGGTTGGCATTTATTTTATTTGCTAATGCTAATAATAATAAATGCAATATTTAGGTATTGGGTTTTCAGTAACAATCGAAAGTCTCCAACAATTTATGTTTATTTTATTTAGTTTTAATCCAAAATATATTAATTTCATATTCACACTTGTAAGTTGTAACTTGTAACATTCATTTAAGAAGAGTCCTTGCTAATTATGGTTTTTTTCATTTACAAAACTCGAGTTTGAAATCGCTAGTTAAGTATGAAAAATCTCATTCATATTAGCTAATGTGGTTTTAAATATATCATGAATTTTTTGTCTATTTTCACAAATGCTCAACATTTAAAAAAATTTATAAAATATTGTCAATGTTTAATATCTTACAAAATTTTAAATTATGATCGAACATCTTCTGATTAGTTTTTAATTTGTTAAAAGAAGGTCAAATCTTAATCTACAAAGTCCACAAGTTGCAAGAGTAATTACAAAAGATAACAAGCAAAAAATTTACAAATACTTTTATAAAAAATAATGTTAAATATAAAAAATGTCATTTTTTCAAAAAAAAAAAAATTAATTAAAAAAGAGACTACAATATGAAGTCAAATAGACAATGATGATTGTACTCCCACCAAAAATATTAATGGTGAGTAATAAAATATCTTCCCAACCCAAGTCAAGGACAAAAAAATCAGTTTCAACAATTTTTTTCTGAATTTTATTACAATGTTGAAAATCAAGATTGATTTTTTTTCCTGACTTTCTTTTTAGTATTTTCTTCACCACTAGTGGCTTCCTAAAAATGGAATATGCCTTGTCTAAAGTTAGCTTTTTTCTCTGATTACTTCATTAACCTTGTTCTTCAATCTTTTTGCTTAAGATTTCTTCTATGAGTATCAGGTATGCTTTTTTTCACTTTTTTTTATTATCTGAAGATATGGGTAGTTTTAATTCTTGAAAAAAATTGAATCTTTTTGTATGAACTTGGAACCTCTTTTCATACTTGAAAAAAATTGGATCTTTTTGTATAAACTTGAAAAAAATTGAATCTTTCGTAGTAACTTGAAACCTCTTTCCATTCTTGAAAAAAATGGATCTTTTTGTTTTTCTTGTTTTAGTTTTTTCGTTGTTGGAGTGGGGGGTGGGGGGTTCTTTATGCTTAGCTAAATTCTGGTGTTAGGATGCAAGTGGTAAGCTTCAATTCTTTGTAATTTTTAGAAAGCATTTGAGACATTTTAATTTTTTTGGGTTTTGTGGATGGGAATTATTTGTTTGCCAGTAAATCTGAGAGGAATTCAGTGAATTCTATTTTGTGATGATGAAAATTAGGGGTTTCAGTCTCTATATGGAAGATCTATAAGGCTAAGGCAGAGGGTAGTGGGGACCTAACCTTTTACCCTAGACCTTTTTTTTAAAAAATAATGAAAAGAAAAGATTGCAACTTTGGTTAAAGTGCTTTTTTTGATATGATGAAGGGTATGAGTTGAGGTTAAATGAAGCTATAGAGATTCAGTTAGCCGACCCCAACTTGTTTGAGACTGAGAGTCTTTTTTCTTTTCACCCTTCCCTAGGAGCTCCGGCCTTTTGGTTCCTTGGTGAGTCGAATCCGCAACCTTAAGATTGGAGGTGGAGGGTGCTTACTATCTGAGCAACCCCTCTTGTCGAGAGGTAGTTGTTTGGTTAAAGTGCTTTTCTTTGATATGATGAAGGGTATGAGTTGAGGTTAAATGAAGCTATGAAGATTCAATTAGCCCACCCTAACTTGTTTGAGACTGATAGGTAGTTTTTTTTCTTTTCACCTCTCCGTAATTTTTAAGGTTGGAGTTGGAGGGTGTTTCCCATCTGAGCAACCCCCTCTTGTCAAGAGGTAGTTATTATATTGGTTACAGTGCTTTTAGGACTATGAACAAAAGCGTTTGTCCAACACTTACACTAAATTAAGTTCAAGCTGTTCTTTATAAATTGATGTTCTTTTGATTTCTCATTAGTGACAATTGCTATGGTATTTGTTTAACTTCTCGACAGGATAGTTGGATCATTGAAATGTGTTATGGATGTGAATGTTAAAGCTTGGAGCTGGTGAACTTTTTGTTAACGAGGCGGGGTGTATGCTGGAATTGTTCCTGTTGTCTTCTGGATATCCATGATGTGCTAAACGGGTAGATAATATTTCACGATGAGGCCTTCTCAAAACCCTGAGGATATCAACGAGTTTAACAGATTCTATAACCAACCCATAGAGTATCAAGAATCCTATTTCCTGCCTTCCATTAACAATCCGAACAACAACCAATCGTTCTATGCTGATGTCTCTGCCTTAAAACCCAACCAACACTGTTATGTTGAATCATCCGCGGGAAATTCTAGTGAACTTGTTTCTGATTCACCTCCTATTGTTAATTTCAACGCCATGATGCAGCAAGGTTCTGATTCATATCGTTCGGACATGCATCATTCTCCTGATGATACATTTCAATCATCGGGTAACAGTTCGTGCTACACTAGTGATGTTACTGACCTGAAGCACAAGTTAAGGGAACTTGAAACTGCAATGCTGGGGCCAGATTCAGAAAGCATGGAATCATATAATACTATCCCTGTGGCTGCAGCCAATCAAGTTTCATCGGAGTCAGATAAATTGGTTGGAATGATGGAGATGATGCCTAGCGGAGACTTGAAAGAAGTTCTAATTGCTTGTGCTAAAGCAATAGCGGAGAATAATTTGATAACAGCTGAATGGTTAATGTCAGAACTACGCACAGTGGTATCTGTTTGTGGATCTCCGCTACAACGTTTAGGAGCTTATATGCTGGAAGGTTTAGTTGCTAGATTGGCCTCCTCAGGAAGCTCCATCTACAAGGCCTTAAGGTGCAAAGAGCCTACTAGTGTTGAGCTATTCTCGTACATGCATTTGCTTTATGAAATCTGTCCGTACTTCAAGTTTGGATATTTGTCAGCAAATGGTGCAATTGTTGATGCCATGAAAGATGAGAACTCGATTCATATAATTGATTTCCTGATTGCTCAGGGTAGCCAGTGGATCACCTTAATCCATGCTCTCGCAGCCCGGCCTGGTGGACCTCCAAGAATCCGCATCACAGGGATTGATGACTCCACATCAGCTTACGCCAGAGGAGGAGGGATTGAAATCGTAGGTCGAAGATTGTCAAGCATTGCTGCATCTTGCAATGTACCTTTCGAATTTCATCCCGTGTCTGCTTCTTGTCCGGATATTGAGATTGAGCATCTTAAGGTTCGTCCTGGGGAACCATTGGCTGTTAACTTTGCGCTCGTCTTGCACCATATGCCTGATGAGAGCGTTGGAACTCAAAATCACAGAGACAGACTTCTGAGGATGGTTAAAAGCTTATCTCCCAAGATTGTTACCTTAGTGGAGCAAGAGTCCAACACTAATACAGCCCAATTCTTCCCCAGGTTTTTGGAGACACTGAATTACTACCTATCTGTGTTCGAATCAATAGACGTGGCTCTACCTAGAGACCATAAGGAACGAATCAACGTTGAGCAACACTGCTTGGCCCGTGAAATTGTCAACATATTAGCATGTGAAGGGACAGAGAGAGTGGAGCGTCATGAGCTTCTTGAAAGGTGGAGGTCACGATTTGCTATGGCCGGGTTCAAACCATATCCGTTAAGCTCCTCAGTAAACGCTACTATCAAGACCCTGCTGGAGAATTACTACCAAAGCTATACGCTTAATGAGAGAAATGGAGCTCTTTATCTTGGCTGGATGAATCGAGATTTAGTTGCTTCTTGTGCATGGAAATAGTCTCTTGTCGGAAACAGCCTCTCTACCCGCAAAGGTAGAGGTAAGGTCTGTGTACATCCTACCGTAATTAGGTGCATGTAACTTGTAGCTTGATAATGGTAAGAGATAGTAGCACCTTTTTTTTTCCTTTTCTGTTTGTATTAAGTTATAAGACTAAGTAATTTAATCTTGTTAGGATCTGTTCTATCAGAAACTAATTTAAGTCTTTTTTTATCTTTCACATTGTGCATTTTATTGTTAGCTCAATTTACTCCATGAGTAGTCTTATTCCAGTTTCGATCTCTGCAATCTGCGAACTGATGTTTATAGTTCATTTGGTTTGTCACTTTGCACGACATGAAACAACACATTCAGGATGTATATCAATTGAAAATTACAGAAAATACATTAGCCAAGTGCACTCATCATAATTACAGAAAATATGATACATTGAAAAGTTCATCATAATTCCTAGAAAATGTCATTGATCTGTATTCATTGGAGGTCGACATTTGCTCCGTCATCCATTTCCTAATATACTCTAGGTATATGTACACAAAGAACACTAGGTGAAGATGTATTATACAGCATGACGCGACGAGTCCTAGAAGTATTTATACTTCAACTAGAGATATCTTTGTAATCCACCAAGATGCAGGAAAAAATATAGATGGTGGCTTCTTATTGTTACGCTCTTATACTTGATGGTAGAGACTATTCAAGGGCCAAGAAGTATCTTTCCATAGTTTTGGAGAGACTGAGTAGAAGGTTGTAAAGGCAAAGTTTCGAAACTAGGTCCCTGAACACGATTATCTATAGCTCCAAATCGGCTCATGCCACTATGTACAATACCATAGCGCGCTGCAACTGCAGCTGGCTGTACTAGCATCATACCAGAACGTGAAATTTGAACTTGGTGATGGAGGGTGTGAAGTTGCCCGTTGTTCCCATTATCCAGACGATATCCAGTACCAACGCCTAGATCCAGACTAAGTGAGTTGGTCTCTCCTGCCCTGATCCTTGAACTCTCAGTTACAGGTGAGGATCCTGTCATTTCATGGTTATTATTTTTTGCAGCAGGTACATCGTGGTTATGTTTTCCTTCATATGTGGTGATAACAGCTTTGGGATCATGAGAAGCCCTCTCCACGTGTTTCCTGACAGGGCATCCAGCATTGGTGCACTTGTAATAGCTCCTGCATGACATGAAAATCAGGAGAAAAGATTGACCACTGGAAAAGAAAATGCTCGAAATCCCTAGCTTCTGGACATGATACAAAAGCTTACCAGAGATCTATATGAATCATGATGAGTGTGAATGTTTGATGAACTTAATGATAAATGGTCTCTAATTCATCTTAAATTCCCAACTATAGAATGTTGGCTTACAACAAAGAAGATCTTGGGGATCGATGGATTAAGGATCTGCTATCCTAGAGACCTCATTGTCTCTTAGAGGCTCTTACCTCTCGTCAAGAGAAGGCATGATATCAAAAGTGTCACACTTTCTTAGGCTACAACTCCGATCATATTTAAATGACTACTTTATAGACTAGCCAACACAACCAACAACCAGTAATGACCTTTGTCAGATACTTGTTACATTGCAAGATATATCAGGTCTGTGTACACGACAATAATGTAACATGAGGTCACATGTTCAGATAACTACAAACCATAGACATTACATACCTAGGATTAGGATTGCCTCGGACCACCTTCTGTCCATATTTGCGCCACTTGTACCCATCATCCAATATATCAACTTCACTGACTGTTTGAACAACAACGCGTGGTTCACGGATAGGCTTAATCACTGGTGTTATATCCATCCCACCATCCATTTTCCTGCTTAAAATATTAACCAATTATCAGATTTATTGCAGGAATAAATTGAAGGTGCTCCAATAGTTTTACCTTCTTTTCGCAAATTGATCATCCTCATCCATATCATCATTAGTGCCATGCATCTGTGACCCTGCTCCTTCAAGACCACCAGTGTCCGCTTGCTGAGGTGATACAGGAGTACTACTAGGCTCAGTTTTACTAGTTTGAACATTGTTGTTGAACTTGTCTTCTACATAGACTGAGAATCAATAAAGGTTGACTCAGAATAACATTACGAAAACTTCTTCAGAATAACCACTTTATGTTCAATTGAGAGGGAAACGAATACCAAAAGAGCTACTAGTTTACCTTCTTGACCCCTGAAACATGCTTCTTTCTCACATTTATCTTCTTGGATAGACATGAGAGCACCAGGAGAAAATCGGCGGCTCAGTTGGGGTTTAGGATGATCATGAGAACCTTTATAAACAATCTCTGTTATTTGTCCTTCAGGTGACCGCTCAAATATCTTTTTCACTTCGCAGTTTGGATATGTACATTTGTAATAGCTTCTCGGAAATTCACTTCCTTTAACAAGTTTCTGGCCATACTTTCGCCAGTTATACCCATCATCTGATGATCTATCAGATGTTACTGATGATGCATCTTTATGATCAGCATGTGATACTTGCATGCTTACACTAGATTGATCTCTCGGATTCATGGCATCAACGTTAATAGGTTCATATAGACTCTCTTCTTTTGATGAAGCATCAACATTAATAGGTGCAGATAAACTCAGTTCTTTTGATGTTTCCATCTCGTGTTTAGCTAGAGATGAAGGTACTAACAATTGAGGATGACTTTGATCTTGAACTTCTTTCAGTGGCTCATTTTGTTGTTGGTTGAGACCTGTAGAAATCTAGATTACAGAAGCATATTAGGAATGTAGGAACTGACTACTAGTAAACTAATATTCTTTTCTGTAATCAAATTGCTCAACAAGCTAGTAGAAATTAGATCTAAATATTTATTTTTGAAGATCTACCTACAAGAAGAGAAAACTCATCAGAAGAGGGCCCAAAAAAAAAATGTGTGCAAGGCAAAATTTATACTCTTGTGGAACCTTTAAGATATACAGGGAGATAGATGCTTCTGAACTCAGTAAAAAAAGGAAGCTCCATCCACCCACCATGCAACATAAAACAAGAAGGACGAGGAAGATATTGGAAAAATAGCCACTAGACGTGTGATACATGTTGATTTTCTAAAAGTTCAAAAGAATTACTACCGTTTTAAAATTAAAAAAAGAAGTTCGAAAGAATTACTTTGACAAACTAATTTGCAGGGTTACTTTTAACGTGCATTCTGACATGATTTAACAGTCACAGAAGAACAGATTTAAGTTAGTTATTGTACATTCTTGCAAAGTTAATTGGATGGACGCACCATCAATCAAATTTATGATTTTTAATTGTAATAACTTCTGGAATTTGTTAATCGAATATTTTTTTAATAGTAATGTGACAAATCATAGAAGAGGTAAGAAGGATCAGGAACAAGGCATAGTAGATGAAAGGTCATATCCACTGGTTTAACAATTCATTTCTTGACATTATGCATGACCACACTCAAACTACTGCTCACGGTGCTATCAATTTACCGACATAACCAGATTAATGATACTCTACTTGTGTGAAAAGGACTGTAGTGCTGCACTTAAGAAACATGAGTCTCTTCGATATGAAGAAAAAAAAAACAGATAAGCAAATCAAAGCTACTTTACTTACGGATAGCATGCTACAACACCATTTAAAACCTGCACATTTGACATTAACCTCAAATAGATGCCATATCAAGAGAATGGCACAAGAACAGGAACCTGAACCTCAGAGTTAAACTTTCATTTCTTCTAAGTTAAACATTAGTCAGTTGTTAAAGAGGGCTACTGCTAATAAAAAAGCTCTTGTTTCATTTGTTTTTTGTTTCTAATCCAACATCAATAATATTTTCTAATAGAGCATTACCACATGTTCAGTTGCTAATGATCCTGATGTAGAACTAGATCCACCGGCATATTTGTACTCAAAGCAGCTTGCTTTTCTTTCAATATATGTATTACCACTAGCATAACCTCTTGTCAATAAGAATGCAGCAGCCCCACCAGAGCCTTGCACTGTTTGAAATTTGGAGAAGGAACCTGTAGTCGGAGATGGCTCAGCCTGCAGGTTATAAGTAAAATAGACTAAGTGTTTTGATAGGTAAATGAAATAAACTTTAAGTTATTGATCACAATTTTCTTTTCCAAAGGGAAACACATTCATCCATAGACAGACATGGTACATATATTTACTACTCTTTCTCAGTTTTCTGCTTCGTTGAGGAGGGAGAAAAGTTTTTTTCTTTTTTACGTCACCTTCAGGTTCATTTCTTTTCATTTGGGTGGAGGAAGATAGATGCTACTTATAGTAGTGCAAAAGATCATTTATCTGCAACAGAACATTAGCATTTACGTCCGAATAAGACAAACATTTAGGCAAGCTTTAAAAAGCATATAAGTAGGTCAGAAGAACAATGTAGGGAATTTACTGATGCCATTATCAGGACAGAACATTAGAAAATAAACATATTTTTCCACAAGGAACAACATAGTGGAAAAGCTGAGCACCTTGCGAAAAGGAAGATTCATTATGTGAAAAAACAACACTGATGCCTAACTGAGCTTTTTCCACGCAGAAGAACGAAGAATATGTATTCTGGTAAAGGCAAGAAGCATAATTCTATTAAAAACGATATATGCACCAATACAGTTCATCGTTCATGTAAGCATCAGAACCAACGGTGACAATTTGCACAGATAAACATACTTATATTTATAGATAAATATTATATTCTTAAATGAGCACTTAGCTATATGCAGAAGAATCAAAACAACAAGTTGGAAATTGCAAATGCCAATGAAAAGAACCAAATATCTAATCAATAATTCAAACCGTACTTTAAGAAAGCAACAATCACATAAAAAAAATCCTCAAATCCTCCACTGATTAGTATATTATGACGCAATCAAACTGAACAAAAGAAGGAAAAAAGTTTTACTAATAGTTTGCATTTCACTCAATTGAAGACAGCACAACTATACACCTTATTCTTAACAACACTTAAACTAATTAGATTATCTTAATAATTGTTAAGATTCCCTAATTATTTTTCCTTATAGCTTATCCTTCGTTTTCTTATCAATCAAAACATAACAATAGCTAATTAGTACTCGTAATCACCTCAACATCCTGGATCTACTGAAATTCTCCAATTAAAAAAAGCATCGTAGTCAAAATAACTTCATTTCTTCAGCTAATGTGTTACATTACAACAAAACAAGCTTAAATTTCGTCCGATAATAATGGTTAAAAAAAACAGAGAAATGTGAGAAATAGAGATTGAGAACTGACTTTGATGTTAGAAAGAAGAACAGGAGATTCGAGGAAGGAGGAAGGACTGAGACCGGGAGGTATGGTGATACAGGCGGACCTAGAGATCGGAAGCATAGCAGGAGTCATGAGCTTGTACTTAGCACCGCCGTTCGATCCGGCGGCGTTGTGACGGAAACCGCCGGTGGAGATTTGTCCATCTCTGAGTTGTTGCTCGGAAGTAGAGTGCAGCTGCTGCTGCTGAGAGTGAGAGTCTTCCATTGACGATTCCGAAGGGGTTTGTTTGTTTTTTTTTTGGGTGTGTTGGAGAAGACAACAGTCAAAAGGAGTGTGACCCAACAGAGTGACCGGGGGCAATGGGCAGGGGTAGTTTCGACATTTTACATAAAACGGTAATTTGGCACCTTTATAAGAAAGGGAATTAAATTTTTTTTCTTTCAATTTACAATTTTCTTGTGGGCAAAAATTTAATGGTTGGGGTTTACATCAAACTAATAAATAATGATAAAAATAAAAGTATAAATACAACATGAATACTAAATAATAGTGCTAAAAAAGAGGATTGGAAGAGGAGATTAGTTACATTCCTCTTCCATTTATAAGAGTACGACAACACTCAACTACCTAATGCTCTTATACTATAATCTTCAACTTTCATATCAATTTTATCGAGGGTCGTTATGCCTTTGAAAAGTTCAAGATGTATTGTGTCTTGTTTAATCACACTTTCTAGCTTTTCTTGGCCTATGTACATCTACCTCTCCTAAAAAGTGTTTTAGTTTATTTCTCACTCTTCTTTGTTGGTGCATCCGCGCGCCTCTTTTTCATATACTTGAACTATTTCAACTTGTTCGTCACTTCTACCTTGTCTTGTATAAGTTCGTTCATAATATCATATTGTCTAGCATGTCTACACATCCATCTGAACACTCTCATCTTCGCTATCTTCATATTTTGATATTGTGTGATCTGGATTGAATAACACTCTGCCCCATACAACAATTCAAACTTAACCACCACGATGTAAAACTCTTTTAAGCCTTGATGATACATTTTAACAACATAGTATTCGATATGTGAGTCTACATTTCTCTCATTTTATTTCAATACGACGTACGATTTCATCGTCAATCTACCAATTTTCTTAAATTTCATATATCCAAACTACTTGAAAATACATTTTTTTAGATACAACTTATATATCGATCTTCTAATTAAGCTGATTAGATATTTTAGGTGAAAATAGATATTTATATAACATATTGTGTGTGTACTTTTGATATTACTAAGTGAAAGACGATTGGACGCAAGTTGACTATGGGACATGCGATGTCATATGTGGGTGTTATTCATGAGTTGTCTCTATCCAAGTACTATATGTAAATAATTTCCCTCTCAATAATTGCCATTTTCAATTATATTCCTTTACGTTTGGTTTCATCTATGTTATTGGAATTCGGTTAAGATACACCAATATAATAATAGAAAAATAATGCAAGTTGAGTACATTTGGGGTGGGTTGGGGTCCTCTTTTAAGAAAAAGAAATCTTGGTTGACATGCGATAATATTCAATTATCGTATAATTTCTTATTTTTCAATGTATATTATCATACGTTTGATATTTTGTTTTCATATTTTTTTTGGTAATTCTGATTCAAATACCGTTTCTTTTGAGTTGGGGATTTATCGGGAATAGTTTTTCTATTCCGTAAAGATAGAGATAAGATTTGTGTACATCTTATCTTTCCAGTTTTTATTTATCGTCTTCTGTATCCATGAATCAAACGATTTCCTCCGATTGAAAGTTTAAACTAAGACGCTAAGTAAAGTATGTCAAATTTATAAAAAGAAAACACTTTTTAAAATTTTATGTACTCTTAATGACTGATTTTACTAGTTATAATTCATCAAGAAGAGGAAGAAGAAGCAACAAAGGAATCCATATGAATTATAGTAAAGTGGTGAGACTGCTCCACCCTTAACTAAAAGTCTTGGCGAGTCTTGGATATGTAGAAAATTTTGTTGGAAGCATCAACCCAAATGGACCTAGCAGTTTGCGACTCAAATTTAATCGGGGCTTTAATACAGACACTAAACACCAGGTGAAAAAAAAAAACCAAAAAAGCAAAGGAAGAGCAATAACCACGTCTAACGTTTGATAATAATAGGCCAAATGTGAAATACTTTGTCAATATAAATATAACTTAAATAGTACATATAAATTGGCCATCCAATGCAAATCCTAGGTTTGGAAAAAGCCCATCTAATTTTGAGGGCCATGACATAAACGAATCCATTACTTAACTTGTTTGGGCCAAACAACTGGACTTTTCAGTATAGACCATGGGCCTGGATGGCAGGCAGTACGCAAGTTTTTGCCCGTACCGTCCCTATTTCGGGATAGTCTTTAATTTTTACTCATACGATTTATGTAAGAAAATTTAGTGAAAATTTATTATTCAAAGTATCCTTAACCATGACTTAATTTTGGTAAATAAAATTATTTTCAATAAAAAATTCCGTGAAGCTTAAATTTAGTGTTATCTAATTTGGAAGACAATTTTTTATTCTTAATATTAAAAAAGATAAAAATCATTAGGGACAAGTTCATGCTATCGAACTTATGTCTCGAAACATAAGTCCATATAAAATTCACAAGAGACAAGTTAGGTCTTATAAAGTTAGCGTATAAACCTAACATATAATGATTTAGAACTGAACTTATTATAAGATCTAACTTGTAAGTCGTACCTAGCGATTTTTTTTTGTCTNAAACTTTCGCATATAGCTATCATAATTAAATTAATTACTCTCATTAGCTAAAGTTTTCATAATTACTAATAGTAGCTATATTTTTAAGTTGCTACAGTGGTGATCGGCTGTGCAATTCTGTTTTCTTCAAAGTTTTTACAAAATTGAATTCAAATTTTTGAAAGCTATGGCGGTGATCTCGGCTAGAAAAAGGTATAAAATTCCTTAATTCACGGAATATTATCTCGTTAGACTTTCCTACCAGTTATATCTTCTTCGTACAACCCAATTGATTTCATCCTAGTACACCCAATCGAATCTCGGCGGCAACTCAATTTTCTCGGCTAGAAACGTATATTTGATTTGCATTGATTCGTATTTTATTTGCATTTATGTAGATGAAGAACTTGAAAAAATAGTGCAATTGAACTGATTTGTATATGTAATTGTATAAATTCTCTATTAATAATTGGAGTTTCATTCTAACAGTTGTTTACAATTGTATTTTAATAAGCCGAGAATTAACTAATTACTCCATTGATAATTGGAGTTTCGGGAGAAGAATTTGTTTTCAATTGTATTTGAATTGATCGAGACATACAACTTGATATCTGCAATTTGAGTAAGTAAATGTATAAAAATAGAAATCAATTGTATAATCTACTATAGTTTATGTCAAATTGTATACGTTCGTAATTGTATAATCATCAATGATTGTTTATAGACTTGTATGTTTTGTATATGTATAATTTTACATTATTTGTAGAATCGTATAACTTAGTGTTTGTATGTGTATAATTACACTTGATGAAATTAGTATTTGTATGTGTATAATTGATTGTTGGGTGGAAATTATGTGAAAAAGTTGTTTGTATAAGTTAACTAATTACGTTTGTAGTTGTATAATTGACATAGATTTGATTTGTGGACTTGTATATTTGTATATGTATAATTTTACATTATTTATTTTGTGGAAAAGTTGTCTGTTGAATGTGTGTTTGTATATTTTTGAATCTTGTTTGTATATGTATACATGAGTTATTTCTATATGTACATGAATGTCTTCCATCAATATTTTGGTAATATATTCTGAAAAATGGGATGATGCAAACTGTTACATTGACTACGTTATCGAGGGGGTAGTTTTTAGAGAAAATGCGTTTACGAATATATGAATTTATACAAACAACAAACCTCAAGAGTACATATGAAAACAACAAATATACAACAGTGGATCCGAACTTGATGAGTTTATACAAATAATATTATACAATTTGAATAACAATTATACAACTATGGGTACAGATTTGACCCAAACCAAACCCAAATACAAAGAAATACAGTAAAATGTAATTTATTTGAAAAACTAAAATGAGATTTCGTTTTACCTCATAAATATACAATTGAATTCGGTTAAACAAACTATGGATTTGTATGAAAATATACAATAAATTGTAGATCCAAACTTCAAAAGTTTATACAAATAATTTTATACAAATTACCTCAACTGTTACACCATCTTCATCTTTAGATATACAAATCTGAAAAATCAAAAGAAATCTCAGTGATATACGAATACAAATCGGAAAATGATGAAATTGCAACAAAAAAAAATGTCAAGAGTAATTAACTGTAAATCAATTACCNCAAGAAAAGAAGATCCAAAAAATAAATGGAGAATTTCACCAGAAAAAAAAAGTATATAAAAAAATATTTTCCTACCCATTTTTCGTGCCCTTTCCAGATCCTTTAGTTGGCTTTTGCAGAAACTCCAAATTGAAAAAATTGATGTTACGAAGAAGACGACAAAGTTTTGTGCATCATCATTGTGACCGAACCAAGCTTCAAAGAAGTAGTCTCATGGGTTGGATTTTTTAAATTTTATAACCCAAGTTCATTAGTTGAATTTTGTCTTCTTTTATCACAGTGTGAAAATAATGGAAAGAAAAAGCGATTTGTTGCTAAAAAAGTAAATTCTTTGCTAATTGAGAAAACGTTTGTTGCAGAATTAAGTGAGAAGGAAAGAGATGAGAGGGGAGAGAGAAAGAGAAATAGTAATAACTATGGTTAATGATATTTGATCATGGTTTAAAGGCTGCTTTATTTAAATAAATATGAACCATTAAATTTTAAAATTGCCATATGTCATTAAATTAAATATGCACTGGACCAACTGGAAAGATTAGTGTACTGGAGAGGAGCCTCTTCCCTCAATTATATGTCTCTATTATCTTATTTTTAGAATTCAATAATTTAACAAATAAGTATTGAAATTTCTAAACTCGACGCAAATTATTAGTTTCATTTACAACTTTAAAAACATCACTTTACTTGACCAACTAAACTTAAATACACCTCAATTCTATAACATTTCGACTTTTTATTAAGAGTTTCATGTTCCTACAAGAGTTTGAAACCACTTGTTCGGTCATGTAGCAGTTCGAGATGTTTCTAAGTTAAATCAATCAAGTAGAGGTGTGTTTTACGATGATTAATAGTTCGGAATGAAACTAATAATTTGCACCAGATTCAGGATTATTTTTAGTAGTTCTCTCATAATTTAGATAGATTAGAATTTTGTAATCAATAAACTTCAAATCTTGATCCGAACCTATCACAAAATTATCTTAAATCATTAAAAAGCCGGCCATTTTTTCTATTATTTGCAGTCGGTTAAAATAAATACGAATTAAGTATCATTTAGGTTTTTACTGGGCCGTATTTTTACCCAAAATATTTTCCCACGTGTAATCCGGATTCTAAAAATATTTTAATTTTCACCCAATCCGAGTAATTAATTGACCAGCAACTACTAAACCCAACTTTAAACCGTGGTATAATAAACTTGGTCAACTAAAAGTCTAAACTTAACCATAGTTAAAACCTTCCTATAAATACCAGCAACCATAAGCCCTTCAATTCTTCTTTTTCCCATGCTTTATTTTTTCCGTTTCATTACTTTTTTTGAGAAAAAAAGCAAAAGAGTTCAGCTTTTTCGCTTCTCAGTTCATTGAAGTAGAAGACAAATTCACGTAACGTTCGCACTACATGGTAAAAATTTCTTTATTCAATTTAATTTATCGATAAATCCAACAGTTTAAACAACTGATTTTTCATTTTTTTTGTGTTTTTTTTTTCATTTTTATGTTCGAATAGCTTGATTTTAGTTGTTTTTGCTATAAAAAGTGTAAAAAAAGGCTCATTTTTGAAGAAAAATTGACGAGTAAATGCAAATGTTCGAATACATGCTTTTAGTTTTGTTTTCAATTTGAATAGTTTGGAATTTAGTTGTTTTTGCTGTAAAAAGCGTTGAAAAAAAGTTCAATTTTGGCGAATTTTGAAGAAAATTTGATGAATAAATCCAAATGTTCAAAAACATACTTTTAGATTTGTTTTCAATTCGAATAGCTTGGAATTTAGTTGTTGTGCTATAGAAAGTGTTATTTTGGTGAAAATTTCAACTAATTTGGAGTTTTTTTTTAAAAAATAAAAAATCTGGGTGAAGGTGCAGAGCGTGAGTGTGGATCCGGATCGGGAATCGGAGCCGTTCATTGAACTGGATCCGACGGGGAGATATGGGCGGTACGACGAGCTATTAGGTTATGGAGCAGTGAAGAAGGTGTACAGAGCGTTTGATCAGGAAGAAGGGATTGAAGTAGCTTGGAACCAAGTGAAATTGCGTAATTTCATGGATGATCAGCAGGTGATTGACCGGCTGTATTCGGAGGTTCGGCTATTGAAAACTCTAAAGCATAAGAACATAATTGCATTGTACTCTGTTTGGAGGAATGAAAATCGCAACACGTTGAATTTCATAACCGAGGTTTGTACCTCGGGAAATTTGAGAGAATATAGGAAGAAACACAAACACGTATCGATGAAGGCAGTGAAGAAGTGGTCTAAGCAGATTCTTAAGGGATTGAACTATTTGCATACTCATGAACCTTGTGTTATTCATAGGGATCTCAATTGCAGTAATGTCTTCATTAATGGCAATATTGGGCAGGTATATCATTGACCTCTTGCTTTATCTGTTATTATATCATGTTTTGTCGAGCAGAGGGTCTACCGGAAACAGTATATGTAGTTGGTGTTGCTTTATCTGTTATTCTATCATGTTTAGTCGAGCAGCCTGCAGGATCACCAGATATGTAGTTGTTGTTGCTTTATATGTTATTCTATCATGTTTAGTCGAGCAGCCTGCAAGATCACTGGATATGTTGTTGTTGTTGCCTTATCTGTTATTCTATCATGTTTAGTCGAGCAGCCTGCAGGATCACCGGATATGTTGTTGTTGTTGCCTTATCTGTTATTCTACCATGTTTAGTCGAGCAGCCTGCAGGATCACCGGATATGTTGTTGTTGTTGCTTTATCTGTTATTAGTATTATCCTTATCTTTATTAACTCTTCAATGTCATAGCTATTTTGTTCAACCCAAAAAAGGATAATGTTGATTATACCTTTGATGATAGTATTTAATAGATGAACATTATAGTGTTGTTCTTATGGTAGTATTCATTTCACCGATTGTCAAGATTTGATTTTTATTTGACTCATGTTGGTCTTTACTGTTATCGATGTCTTAACTTGTTAATGTCTGTTTTATGAACTTCAGAATTTCGAAGGGAGTATGAATGATTGTGTTGTGTTTGTGAAATAGGTTAAGATTGGTGATTTGGGTTTTGCAACTATAGTAGGGAAGAGTCATTCAGCACATTCGGTTCTTGGAACCCCAGAGTTCATGGCACCGGAGTTGTATGATGAGGATTATACTGAGCTGATTGATATCTACTCGTTTGGGATGTGTGTTTTGGAGATGGTGACGTTGGAACTACCTTATAGTGAGTGTGATAACGTGGTGAAGATATACAAGAAGGTAATATCCGGAGTGAGGCCTAAGGCCATGGACAAGGTTAAAGATCCTGAGGTCAAGAAGTTCATTGAGAAGTGTCTTGCTCAGCCTAGGGTTAGACCCTCTGCTTCTGAACTCCTTCAAGACCCTTTCTTTAATGATATTAATGATGATGACGAAAACGACGATGAAGAGTATACTAGTAACAACTTTTGGCATGCGTAGGTCAGCCATTGCTATTATTTGCTAGTATATTAGTTAGTTGTATTAGGTTTTGTTGTGGAGTTTTTGGTGTTGATTTGTTGGTTGTAGTGTTTTTGCCTTTTCTTCCAAAAAGAATAAAAGAAAATGGTTTTGCTTTTTATTATGAAACTATTGCAAAAGAAAAAACAATAGAAAAGAGTGGATTTTGGTTAAGGAGTTTGTACATACATTTGTTACTAAATACTATTTGAAGATTGAATTCATTTCATTGTATTTCCGATTGGACAACACATCACTCGCATCAGATATTTATGCCAAATTATGGTTACATATGATTATACATGTATTAATTTGACGTAAACATGGTAACCTTTCATACCCTTGAAGTGATAGGAGAACTAAATCTTCATATTGGGACAAGTCAAAATTTTGGAATTGGTAAAAGCAAAAATGTGGATTGATTCAAATTTTAACAAAAGAAAACAAAAATAACCTTTGGTATAATGTAATGGCTTTTTATTTATTTAGGAAAAAAACATGAGGTGGAACTTGTAAGCAAAGTAAAGAAGCAGTTGACATATATACTCAAGTTGTCGCCCGCTGTCCCATTTTCAATTTGTTGGACTAAACACATCCCATTAATTTTAAAATATTATTATAAAATTAATAAAGAAAAAGACCAATAATATTTGTTGGCGTGTGTTGCATTTGCCATTTCCCACTTTAAACAAATCGAATCACAAAAGGATAAGTCAATACACACCACCACCAAAGTTTATCGTGCGGTATCGCAAAGTGATAAATATTTATTTATTTTTAATAAAAAAATATTATAATTAGAGTTTTAAAATAAAGATATTTCAAAAATAACATGTCTATCTCCGCGAAATAGAAACAAAGTAAACATTCACTTTATCTCTTCTGATTTTGTATATGAAATTAATTTGGATGTAATTTTTCATGTTTGATAAAAAATTTAGAATTTGAACCTCCAGAATAAAGTTGTTTTTAGTAAGAAATATATTGCGTTTAAAATAAATTTTGAACTAAATTTGAATTAATCGAACTCGAAAGTAAATATCGAACACAAAATAAAAAAAAATTATTAGCACTACATGGAAAAAGAAAAAGTTTGAAACGGAAAAGTAGGAAAAGGTCCAAAAAGAAAAAAAAAACAGCTGTTTTTTATACGGCGTAGGGCCATATGAAACATAATAATTTCTTCACAAGCGTCGACCGCCGGTTTGGTTTGTAGGGTCCAATAACAGTCTTTTTTTATTTCTCGCCCGTGTTCGATATTCATATTATAGGGAAGTATATCAAGTATTTTTTCATATTTAAAATTTAAACTCGAGATCTTTAATAAAGGAAGAAATAACCTCATATACTGCACTATATTATTTAATGATGATATTTTCTATTCACGGTTGTATAAAATAAAAATAATACCAAAATTAAGAAAAATGTAGTTGTAATTAGTATTTATATCAAATCATATCAATTTCTGATAAATTTTTAAAGAGAAAATCGTTTCATTTAAATAACTTGGATATTAAAAGATTATGGTCAAAGATTAATTTTTTTTCTCTTATTTGAAATTTTCTGGTGATGAGAACTCGTTTAATTAGTTTAATACTAATTAAAGATTAATGTAATCATCACTTAAGCCATAGTGCCTCACAAAAGCAGACAAGTGGCTGCTTCTCTGAAGAAAAAAATATGTTGGGCACGTTTTTCATAACACAATTTTTTATTAAAGGTTTTATTAGGACATAATATTTCTTTTTTGGTCTTGTTAATTCAGAAAAGGTTAATGTTTTTATCTTGTTAGTAATTACTGATTATTAACTTATGAAGCAATTAATTTTTTTTCGCATGTTAATGTACATGGGAGGACAAGTTAATCCGAAGTAATAAATTTGTTAAATATCTTTTATCTTGTTAGTAATTATTGATTAACGCATGTGATGCGATCTCTAAAGAAAGTGGTCAAATACAAAAATGGTATGTATTAGACATATCTAAAAAAAATGTTTAATACGTAAAATGTTGTCCCATAAAATAGAGGTGCGACAAATGGAGGAGTTAATTTTGATTTGTATTAAGCTTTAATGACAAACTACTTTCAAACCATGAAGTTGCGCAAACAATTTTGCTTCTACATCTATTGTAAGCACAACTCGGTGCTCTAAACTCTCATTATTTGTGTGGCCTATGGAAGGGCCAAATCATACTGGGCTCTATTGAATGAAACATTGCTTTGTATTTTTGTGAGAATCTATTTACATGATCTGAACCCGTGATTTCCTAGTCGAATGGTGTGGACACTTACCGTTGAGGATGGGTTGTATGATAATATATCTTTTTTTGTTAGAAAGATAAGTAATAGTGTTTGGATGCCTAATCGTGATGCACGCGTATCGACATGGTATAGTATGGGTGTGAGATCCATATTGAATTAGGTCAATTGATTTTGGGTACTTCGATTAAAATTGACATGGAAATTTGGGCATACATTGTATAATGTAAAAGCTAAGGTGAAATTGAAGAAGATCATATAACTTGTATATAGAAATTTCTACGTCAGTCATTTCATCTCCTTCTAACTCTCATCTTGATCAATATTTTCTCCTTGATGAAATACCTTGCATACTGTCTCATAATTTAAACCAACAACTCTATTTTTAAATATTTGAACTATTTTTAGCCGAATCTCCGCACACATATCTGTCCCCCGAAATCTTAAATTTCGTGAAGGATCCGACCTCTAGACACCTGCACACCGAGTCCAATCAACTTAGATATTCATATTCTTGAAACATTTTCCTCTCCCACAAAACCAAGTAAAATAGCAATTCAGTCATATAAACAATTATTGATTGAATACGTACGACCAATCCATTCTAACTAGAAAAATCGAAAATTCTTTGAACTTATAGGTAAGCTCCAATAGTAAAGACACCACAACCTTGTAATGTTCATAAAAGATATGATCTTTGTCCAATTCCTAGTCATTATAGTATGAATATGAATATTACAAGGTAGATTAGAGATCAAGTCAAAACATGAAAACATTGGAAACTATGAACAAAAACAAGGTCACAAAGACAAGAAAATACCAAAAAAATGGATAATACTATGTTGTGAAATCATATGTTAACACACTTAGTAACCTTGTACACTGTCAAACAACAACATTTCATCTAGCTAAATAGATGGACAATCTTCTCAAGTTCATTGTAAGTGTTTTACTTTCTCTTCTTTTTATCAGATTCTGTAATGGTGGCGAGTTTATCGAATCCAAATCATTTATCAGTTTTCTTGTTGCTATTGATCCAAACAATGTACTAAACGTTGATCGAAATGCTTTGTTTTCTTACCCTTGTTACTACAATTTACATGGTGTTAAGTGTGATTTACGTTCCGGTGAAGTCATAGAAATAAGACTTGAGAACATGAATCTTAGTGGTGTAATTGATGCAGAGTCACTCTGTAAACTCTCAAACTTGAGAGTTCTTAGCTTAGCTAGGAATAAGATTGAGGGAACTGTTCCTGAATCGCTATCATCGTGTAAAAGTTTAACTGTTCTTGATCTAAGCAGCAACTTTCTTAGTGGAAACTCATTAGTACTAATGCAGTCATTGACAAGGATCAAGAATCTTAAAAAACTTAACATTTCTAAGAACAATTTCACTTATTCACAACGTATGATGAGTCTACACGCGTTGAGACGTGTAACTATTAAAGAATCTTCATCTTCAACTACAGTAAGTGACGATAAGAAGACAAAGAATCATCATGTGAGTCTGATGGTTTGGGTACTCATATCTCTTGGAACTGTGATTGTGTTTGTAGTTTTAGTATTCTTGTATATGAGATGTGTTGGGACAGTTAAGGACAAGGAGGTTATAAAGGAAGTAGTTGATTATCCGTCTCCTCGAAAAACTCCCTCAGATGAAGTTGTGGATGGAGTGTGTAACACTGAAGAGAAAAGCTCAGAACTTTACTTCTTCATGGAAGATGTTGAGAAGTTTACGATGGACGATCTTCTTGAAGCAACTGCTAACTTAACAAAACAAGGCATTTGCAGCAGCCTTTATAAGGTTCATATCAGTAGAAGTGGTGTGTTTGCTGTCAAGAGACTGAAGAAACTACAAGTGGGGTTCAAGGAGTTCTCGCGAACGATGAAAAAGATAGGGAGCTTGAAGCATCAAAATGTACTTCCACTTGTTGCTTATTACTCTAGCAATGATGAAAAAATGCTCATCTACAAATATCAGAACAGTGGAAGTCTACTAACACTTTTCGAAAGTAAGTAGTCAAGAACTTCAAATTTCTCATCTTGCAATTCAGAATTTTATATCATATTGTTGTTGTTTATTGTTGCAGATTATGCAGAGGGGAAATGGAACTTCCCATGGAACTTAAGGCTGTCGATTGCAGTTGGCATTGCAAGAGGTTTCGCGTACTTATACAGAAGTTCAAAGAAAGGCAATGTCATTCCTCATGGCAACATCAAGCCATCAAACATTCTATTAAACGAAAACGGGGAGCCATTGATAAGTGAGTATGGATATTACAAATTTCTAGACCCTGACAAAAGTTGCCTCTATAAAGACAATGGTTATACAGCCCCTGAGAAAACGTTGACAGAAGAAACTGATGTCTATAGCTTCGGGGTGATTCTGCTGGAACTGCTAACCGGTAAAGTTGTGGAGAAGACAGGATTAGACCTTGTCAAATGGGTGAAATCTATAGTGAGGGAAGAATGGACTGGAGAAGTGTTTGATAGTGAAGTTTCCAACTATGAAATGTATGCTTTCCCTCTACTAAACGTTGCACTCAAGTGTGTGGATCGTTTGCCTGAGGAACGACCTACTATGACAGAGGTTTTGGAGATAATCGAAGAAATTGTGAATGATCAAGAAGACATTTCTCCTTCTTCTATGACTTCTTTTGAATCCACCCCTGGTTCAATGAAGCATGTGTATGCTCTTTAGTTTGAGAGCTTTCTTCTTTATGTATGTGAACTTTTACCTAAGACTCTTTCAAGTTATTTTTCTGAAATGTGTAGCTAGTTGTGTGAAAGATTCAAAGTGAGTGGATGAAAGCAGAAACACTATTCATGTAAGTTTCATATCTTATAAAAAAACAGTGTTTCTTCTGTTGACAATCAGCCTACAACAACACTTTTCTTCATCGAACTCGAGCTGATTACTGGTTGCAGATACTAATATCAGACAATAGCATGCAAGGCAGGCACGACAAGGCCGGGAGGGGCGGGGGGAGGTCTAGACTGGAGTGTTGTAGTACACTAAGGATGAAATAGCACAGCACATATTCAAAATTATTCCAAGGGAAATGCTGAGCATAAATTAAGAACAAAGTTCTAATTAACTACAAGGTACTGATGAAGTAAAACAAGTCTTCAACAGACAAAAGTTGATTAGTTCAGAGCATTTTAAGCATTCACAAGATAAAATGGATAAATACCACATTCATAAAATCCTTAGTGTTCACTTATCCTTTTAGACTTGCTCCTAATCGCGCTATAGGTCATTCGAGAACCATTCACAAAAGCTTAGAAGAAAGCTCTGCTGCCATAGAACACCCGTGAGCTAGTGCTTTTGGGTGTTTGCGATGTCTGATCTGAACTTGAATTCTCAGAACTGGTTGTCCCATTTTCAATGTCCAGTGGAAGCTTCATCTTTGCCAATGACTCAGTAAATTGCTGCATACTTTTCATGTACATATCCACAATATCCTGTTGCACAACCTTTTGCTCTGGCTCAATGACCACTGGCTTTGGAAATGCACTGGGGGGCTTGCTTTCCGATATGTTGCTCTCAGAATTTCCAACATTATTTTTACCTGTGGGACATTCTTTAGAGGCTGACGCATATTCTTCCCCTGGAGACTTGGAAGCTCCTTGGGTCTCGGAGGACTGAGAGCTTGCGGGATGCAAAGCTGTTGGAGAGTCGATGGTTGATATGCTGCTAGGAGGCGAATCACGCTTTGGATATTCGTGGAAATTAGCAACCTCACTTGGAACATTTTCCATATGGACATCAACTTCTGGGCTGAGCTGGTTTTCTGTATCAGAAGAGACCAAGCTATCCGAGCATTGAGAATCTGGATTACTGCCTGGCATATTGAAGTACTCGGAGACCATAAGATTATTCTCATTTACAATCTTAGGATCTGGGAACTCAATTTTGTCAAACTCATTTGGAAGGGACTCACGTGCTTCGCTGTCTGTCCGAGATGCATCAGTTTCTGATATGGGAAATGCAGGAATTTCAATAACTTCAGGTGAAGTTCCATTGTAGGAAAGGGACAAGTGCACAAATCCTGCTGGGGAGTGAAAGAGATCAGTCGACGAAAGAGAGAACTCTTTTTCTAGCTTTCCATTTTTCAAGAAGATTTCAGATAGGGGGACTAGTGCAAATCCCAACAATTGGTCTTCCAAATAATTCCTCACCCTGCTCATCATCCATATCTCACATTTAACAGAACATTTTATCGTACGAACATTGAGCCTTAGATTTTCATTGAAGACTGGACTTTTCCCACCGCCATTAATGGTTTGAGTGGAGACTGAACTTTCAGGATCACTTGTAAGGCAAAGTTTTGCATAAACATCTTGTTTATGGTAAATGCAGATGTTGTGGATATCTCTAGCCTGATGTACGTACACGTCGAGAACACCAATGAAGTCCTCCATGTTGCAGACTTCGGCCTCCTCTCTATGAGCAGAAATTCCCCGGGATAGGCCAGAAGGGTTCTTGCTGAAAAACTCATTGCTTTGCTTCTCAGAGTCCGCGAAAACGGAGGAACCCTTAAATGGTGACACAACAGACTGTGGAGAATCCATGAAGCTGACCACAAATAGAACCTAAGAAATTCGAAGGATAAGATCAATATCAGATATCACATCGGCTAAAACTGAACACATAGCTATGAGCAAAAACTGAATGATCTCCATAAATTAAATAGCATATAACAGAGGAACGACTAGTAATTGAAGGAGTAGATATATATATGTTTTTAACACAAACTTGTTTTGGAGCACATAACAGCTATACTGGAGTTTGCCATAAGAACTAGCCCCCCACGAATGGTCCCTCCACACTACATGTCACAGCCCAAACCCATGATACGTATTGTCCGCTTTGGCCCAACAGACCTCATGGATTTGTCCCTTGGGCTATGCAATCATCGAGCCAAAAAGTGTGCGTATCACGTGAACTTGTGTTATACCTTATAAAGCTCTTAAACTTTCCTCTCCTATTTCAATGTGGAATTCACCTAATGTGTAACATGCTCCATCAAACAAGAACTAGCAGCTTTATTTAAAGTGAAAACCTTAACGAATAAACTCGTTAACCTAACTCAGATACATATTTGGACCAAGTGACAATATTCAGAGCTCATAAATGATAGCATGACAAATAAAAGATCAAAGATAATAACAAGATCATGTTAAGAAGAAGAAGAATTCCACACAGATACAATTCATAACCGAAAGAAGTAAATGGAAACAAAAATGCAATCTTCTTCCTCGGATAGAATAAAAATAACCCTAAAGTGAAAGATTTGAGATTGGAGCAACATGTTAGTTAATTTTAAGATGAAGGATATTATAGCATAGAATGGACAGAAACAATCAAAATTAGGAAATATACCGAAATTATGCTAAAGAATCAAAACCATAAGCTCAGGCAGTCTACCCTGATACAAGCATCATTGGTTGATTCCATCACTCGAACACATGACCTCTAGGTCACACGGATACAACTTTACAGTCGTTCCAAGTCTACCCTTCAAGACATAAACTCATCAACAAGCACAAATTCAGAATCTAGTCAACTAGTTAACTCAATCAATTCTCCTAACTTTAAAAAGACTTCAGCTTTACTCATACCAAACTGAAAAAAAGTTAAAAGGAAGGAGAGACAAATCCTCAAAACACACCAAAAAGAATCACTTCAAAACTCAGGTTCCCACCTTAAAGTAACAAATCACACAGCTCTGATTTTAAAAATAAACAGAACCCCATAAAGTATTAACTATCCAGCACCTCTGAGAAGCAAATAAAGCTACAACCTTTAACTTCCTCCCAAAGTGTTAAAACTAAACTCAGACACCAAAGATAAAATAAACAAAACTACAAATAGAACCCCATAAAGTACTAACTGTCCAGCACCTCAGAGAAGCAAATAAAGCTACAATCTTTAACTTCCTCCCAAAGTGTTAAAACTAAACTCAGACACCAAAGATAAAATAAATAAACCTACAAACAGAACCCCATAAAGTGTTTAGCTATCCAGCACCCATGAGAATGCATAAAGCTACAATCTTTACCTTTCTCCTCAACTATTCAACTTAAATCCAGCACCAAATCTACAAGAACAAAGCTACAATCTTTAACCTCTTTTCAGTTTTCCCCTTCAAGACCAAAAAACACAAAACTGGCTTCAAAATCAAGAACAGAAAACAGTCTCACACATAAACTAAACAAGTGCAAAATCAAGAATTGAGCAAAAACCAGAACAAAGTCAAAGAATAACAACACAAACAATCAAAAGTCCATGAACCCAATTCTTACTTACAGATTGAGTCTCTGATTATTAAGCCAAAAAACTATCCAAAAGAGTAATCTTTTATGGAAAATGAAGAAAATCCAACTCAAAAAACGAAGCAAAGGAGAAGAATAATTGAGATTTGCAGAGAATAAAATCAACAAGAATGATGGTAGTGGATTTGGAAATTTGTCAGAAAGTCCCCTAAATATTTGTGCTCTAATTTTGTACTATCTGTTGGAATTTTATACTAATTTTTGTAGATTAGTATTAGGATTTGTTTTGCATTTTTTAATACAAAAAGTTAAGTATTAGCCCCACAGTAGACGCCGACCCATTGCCATTGGCTCACTACTCCAATCAATGAATGGACTTTTTAGTGCGTTTATACAGTTGGTGTCTGCACATTGGAGCGTGTCTACTACCTGCAAATTTCTTCGGATGTGACAAATTATAAATTACGATGATCGATGGTTTATCGAAAATAATATTTTTATATCTATTAATGAAGTTTCGTTAAATATGTTATTGTTTATATTAAATAATCAAGCTTAATATATCGATAATTTTTTAAATTGTGAAAACAATCTCTTGAATAATATTTTCTTATTTTTTATGGGTGAAAACAAAGATCTTTCGTAAAAATGATGGAAGTTTAAAAATGAGTTTGTGAAATGCTATAAAATTAAATTATAGGTAAATTTCATTTGGATACTCTTTTAGTTTAAAGTAGGAACAAAAATATTGTATGTGTTCTCAAACGTCTATAACTCTGTATAGACTATGTTATCTCGTTAATTATATATATCAAATTCAATTTGGAACAAGTTCGAGATTTTATGACTTATTGAGACCACACACAAAAGTTTTTATTAAAATTTAAACAAAGAATGCTTAATAGAAACATGTGTTCATATGTTAAATTGAAATAATTTGTAGTTTGAATATCTAGATGAAATTTACTGAAAAGCTTACAAGGTAATCAAAACACATATAAGATTTGAACTTTGATAAACATTTAGCATAAATACAAAATTGGTGTCAAAACTATTGAATTTAACGAAATAAGTAAATTCAAGTCTACAATTACTTTACGAATATTCTCACACTTTACATACGTTATACTTTCTTCCATGAGTCGACTTAAGGTAACTACATTCAAAACTTTAACAACTCAAAATTCACATTCATCCAAGGTAGACTAAACTTTAAAAACTTTGTAAACATCAATTAATTTTAAAATATCAATCCAAAAAAATGAACATTGAGAGAGGAATCTTGAAACAACAATTTTCATCATTTCAATAAATATGGACGTAGAAAAAATTAGCACAAGAATACGAAAATGTAGCCAAAGTTTCTCCCTTTAATATTTTTTTCGTCAAAAAATATGACGTTTTCACATGACTTATTTTTTGTATGACCCTTTTTGGTGTAGAAAAAAAGACAAAAGGATAAGGTTCAAAAAAAAAGGGAAAAAAACGTCACGGGTGACCATATTCTATGTTTTATAAAACTTGTATTTTATTCAAATCATGACCACCAAAGTTTGAGATAAAATAATATTTTAATTAAATTTGATTTTAAAAAATTATCTTTAAATATTTATTTGATTATAGATTGTGGAATAGATTTTGAAAATCTGCATTTAGAAATTCATTCACTAGCAAAATTCAAAAAGAATAAATTCAAGTAGAATATATAGTTGAAACACAACTTTAAAATCCAGATCAAATAAGAGCTAGATATATTGAGTTCGAACAATGAAAAGGAGGCGATTCTTTTTAAAATTATTTCTTATGAATAACATTTTATTTATTAAAGTACTTCACTTCTTAATGTGAATTTAAATTAATCAGAAAATAAAATGAAAAGGGGCACTACAAGAATAGTTTACGTTTGACAAAATTTAATAATCTTAACTCAAACTCTATATTTATATTAAAATTTTGATTCAACATGTATAAAAAATACTATATTCAGATTTCGAAACTCAAAAAACTAACAAATTTATAATCATAACTCTAACTAAAAATTAGACTAATATTAAAAGTGAATACGAAACACCAAATAAAAAATCTAACACGAAAAACTTGCTCCTTTTGGTGGAGCCCTATGAAAAAATATCATAGTTTCTCCGCTAATTGAGGTTTTTTTATTCATTAAGAGCATACCATCTTTTTTAAAACTATTTTTTGTTTAGTATAATTTGCCACATAATTCAAAGTATTAGGCCTACTACCCCAATAATCCAAAAGCTAAAAGTTAAAGTGATATATAATATGGGGTCACCAAAAGTTGGATCTTTTTATTAAATTTATTGGTCCCCTTGAATTTTATATAAAGTCATCTAAGATCAAATTGGACTTTTTTGCTCATATATTCTTGTTCTTCTTCATCTTTTCTAGAATTTTTCAACGGTTATTTGTTTTAGAATTATGATTCTCAAAATTTCGATCAACTAGTTTATAAAAAATTATATAAAATATATAGATTTATATGTTTATTACTAAATATACATGTACTATATACATTGTATATACACGATTAATGTATAAGTTATATATATTTTGACCATATTAATAAATTAATTATCAAACGATATATATCCGTAATTTTCTTGGTAAATTAAAGTAAGATTAGTGAGAAATTACGGTGAGGAGATATTATTTTTTAAAAAGTTGAAAGTATTTTCCCATTATTATTTTTCTTTTCCCCCATATGATTATGTCCCATTCAAAACTATTATCACTTTTTCCGACTTTAACAATTTGTCTTTAGTTTAACAATTAAGGTTAAGACAAAGGAAATTAAATAGTATAATCTTGTATTTAAATTTTAACCACCTTTAATTAGAGGTTTCTGATTGCAGCTTCAAAATATTTCTCCTTTAGTGATCAGTATGGAAAATGTAATCATGTTAGCTAGGTCAGTAAATATTGAAAAATGGATAATTATAATTAAAATGATCTCAATACTTTACTATTAAAAAATGTTATGATCAAACAAATAAATTTCATCTATCTTTTAGTTAAAAATTTCATTCTCATACTCCAAGATGATAAAATAATATATTATTTGAATATGAATTAGTCGAATCATAATGATTATGGAAAAAAATCTTCATACTTCTCTATAAAGTGCCCAATTTGATGACTTCACTTATCCATAAAGTATGTTTGACACTTGTTATTTCATTGTGTAGTGCCACTGTTAGGTACGTTATTTAAAATATTGCAATTTTGACTTTGTTACCCCTCAACCCCCCACCCACTCCTAATCAATTACAACCCCCAACCAACATTATCCCCCATAATTATCTATCTTTTTCTAATTATTAATGTCATTAGCAATTTAGCATACACTAACACATGTGTAAATAAAGTATTATGGCTTGGAGTAAAATTAAAATGATATTTGAATTATAATTGCTAATTGTAGTTTATCTTTGCATCATCTACTTATTTCCCAACTCAACAATATTGTATGCTTCATACGATGTTGATTTAATTTAATTCATCAACTGGTCACTCAAATAGAAAGTTTAAATCACTTCTACAGTTATTTTTTCTTCTTCAGACTTTCTAATTTAAAGTTTCGAACCGACAAAACCTAACTATGCATTCAAACATCATATTAGTAATTGAAACTTCAAACACGAAGGTCTATAGTTTGATTTTAAACGACTAATTTGTAAGACTTTATACACTTCGACTATTCCTTAAATAGAGGTCCTAAAATGTCTATTTGTGCAATTCTCCCTCCAAATTTCGTAAATTTCACAAACAAACAACTTTTTCGTCTTTACAATTAAAAAATAGCCACTATCATGGAGTTTTTAAGCCATGAAACTCCGAGACATTGTCGTGGAAACTTAACTCGGTGATATTTGGCTATTTTCAAAATCAAACCAAAAAGTGATCAGTTAACGTTATTTCTAAGTCCATCAAGTCTTAGAGGGCCTTACTTTACATAGGTCTTGGCCCAACATCTATATAAGGCCCAAAACAAAATCCTACAATTGAAAATATAGAGTAATTAAGAGGATAAATTGGTCAATTTCATCTCTCAATTTGAACATTTAAAATCTCAATCAAGTAACGGTCATATTTCTTCACAATATACATCTTTTAACGTCTCTCAAATTCCCCAAATCTCACCATTCAAATTCTTCCTCTCCATTTTTCTCTTCTCCTCCGCTGCCACCGCCGTCAAAATCAACGCTCTTTCTTAGTTCAAAAATGTCAGAAAACAGATTCTTAGGCAACATTTCTGCCTCTTCGTTCCGAAATCTACTTCCAAAATCAGTTTCAACTAAGAAAAAGTTGAGTTCAAGCAGATTTAAACACAAAATGAACAGTGAAAATGTTGCTCCTATAGATCCCAACATTCAGATCAGTGATCCACCGCTGTTACCTACAAGTTCGATACTTAAAAAACCCGTCTTGAAGACGATTGACAGTGATGTATCGGCAGAACTCACCAGATCTGTTGCACAGGAACAAACATCAGAAGCTCCTGATCCACCAGTTAAGGTAAAATGATAAATCCTTGCTGATTTTAGTTTGGTGTTCGAGGAAAGAGGTGAATTCAGGATTTAAACTTAATACTGTTAAAATTATGGGTTCAAATCTAGTATTTATTGAGATTTTAATAGGATTTTATGGACTGTCGGTTTATCTATTCCCTTGTTTTGCTAAATTTCTTCCATTTTTGTTGTGCTTTTTGAGCTATAATGATCTGTATGTGCTGGGTGTTTGCCAGGTTGTTGCAAGGATTAGACCTGCTAATGGTATTGAGAGTGGAACCCAAGCGGTTCGCAAAGCTTCTGATACCTCAGTGTGTGTTGCTGATAGAAAGTTTAACTTTGACATGGTTTTTGGTTCGAGTTCAAATCAGGTTGGTAAATTTAACTCCCAAGTTTCAGCCTTTTCAAGCTTTTTTGAATTAATTGTGCTTTTAGATGGTGCTTAGTTCTTTTGGTGTCCACAATCCTTTTCATTTTAGTTTCTGATGTTCGTAACTAAGGAAAGGACTAAGTTAAGAGTTGAACAATGGAAAAACATATAGGCTATAGTGACTTGTTAGAATTAATTTAGTTGGTGTTGCACTCACATTAGATCAAATGGAGGTAAGTTTGAAATGTAGACCCTCTGGTTTTAGATAAGCACTAATTTACCATGAAGGGATAAACTTGTTGCCAATATTTAACGACATGGGTCTGAATAGATGGTAAATGTACAGCCACCTCCTATTAGTTTGGGATAGAGGTATATTTGTTTTGATTAAGGAGGGATCTGATTTTGCTGAATGCTGATGTTAAGAGGTTCCAGTAATAGAGGATTTTTTCTTTTTTAAGCTGTTTTTTCTTATGATAACAGGAAGACATATTTCAATCGGTTGGTGCCCCTTTAGTTAAGGATGCATTGGCAGGTTTCAACACTTCTCTCTTAGCTTATGGACAGGTTAGTTTTACTTGTAATGTTTCATTTTCATTGTGTCACAATAAATCTGTATCTGATGGCTGAAGTGATTCTTTTGGTGATAGACCGGAAGTGGCAAGACTTATACAATGTGGGGACCTCCTAGTTCCATTGTTGAAGTTCCATCACCTAATGGTCTTCAAGGCATTGTGCCACGCATTTTCCAGACGTTGTTTTCTAGTATACAAAAAGTAAGTTCCCTCTCCAGTCAAAAATTAGAACTAAAGACTGTCAAGACATTTCTGATATTTAGATAATTTCCTTGATTGATTAGGAGCAAGAGAACTCTGAAGGTAAACAGATAAATTACCAGTGTCGTTGCTCGTTCCTAGAGGTATGTATTTTAAATATTTACCCTTGCTCACATATGATGCATACTTGTGCCAAGTCCAATCATGTCACACTTCTTCTTTCCAGATATATGATGAACACATTGGGGATCTACTTGATCCTACACAGAGAAACTTAAAGGTTAGTTGCAAATCTTGGAGCACAGTATTGTTCTAGCCCCTATTCACTTTATGAAAAATAGAATGCTGAAGATTTGTCCTTTTTGGTTATTCCAGATAATGGATGATCCAAGAGTTGGATTCTATGTTGAGAACATAACTGAGGAATATGTGTCTACCTACGAGGACGTATCCCAAATGTTGATTAAGGTGCACAAGCGCTTTTCCTATCATAATACTTTGAACTTTTTTGTAGTTCTGTCAGAATGCTTTTTTTAGCTTTCACTTGTCTTATTGTTTCTTATTCAAAGCATTTGAATTGTAGGGCCTTTCAAGTAGAAAAGTTGGATCAACGAGCATCAATTCGAAGAGTTCTAGGTCCCATATTGTTTTTACCTGCGTCATTGAGTCTTGGTGCAAGGTATCTTCCAACTATGAAATTCGGTTTCTTGTGTGTTTTGTCAGGAAGAAATTTTATACATTCATCTTCTTTTCGAACCCCGGAATTTATATTACCTTCTAATTTCTCAGTCTAAAACTTTATCTTCATAGTTGAAGACCTTTAATCTTTCTAGTGTCTAATAAAACAATATTGCTTCAGGAGTCCTCATCAACATGTTTTGGTAGCTCAAAGATGAGCAGAATGAGCCTTGTTGATCTTGCTGGATTTGACAAAAATATACCTGATGATGCCGGTAAACAGTTTGTTAAGGAAGGGAAGTACGTAAAGAAGTCCACATCACTGCTCGGGTATGGTTTGTACATACATTTTACTGTTTGTTCTTGCATATTGTGGCTGTTGACTTAAAATATCATTTGATGTTTATTGTCTTTGCACTCAAACTTTCTTACATATAGCCAACATTATTGCCTTAAGTTTCAAAATGTTTGCATTTTCAAAGTGATGTTTTTATGCTGTATGCTAAGCCAAAAGTGTAGGCAGAGGACTTGATAAGTGACTCTAAGGAAGGAGTTAATAGTCTGTTCATAAATTTGCTCATAAATGTTAAATCTACTGTAAAAAATGGCCATAGAGTTCCAGTTATTTAGGCATGTTACTTCTAGTTAATTGTTTCTTAAACTGGTGCAGGCATTTGGTTAATGTCCTCTCTGAAAGGAGTCAGTCCAGGAAACTTGAGGATGTTTCGTACAGCAGTTCCACTTTGACTCATTTAATGAGAGAATCACTTGGAGGGAATGCTAAACTCTCCGTCATATGTGCTATCAGCCCAGAAAACAAGTATTTCCCTTTTCCAACTCACTTAGTTTTTCTGCATAAATATTACAGAGATGCTTCATGCTTTTCAACATTACAGAAATATTCTGTTACCTATGACGTGCATGAAACTAGCACAATAGATAGTTAAAATTGCAAATTACTTTGGTGTAAGTGAACCTGCATGAGGTCATATCATCTGGACCAACTTGCATATGAAACATCAGTTTCTTCTCTTTTAAATGTCACTAATTTGAGGAACATTTATGCAGGCATAATAGCGAAACAGTAAGCACTCTGAGATTTGGGAAACGGGTGAAACTCATACCAAATGAGCCATTGGTAAATGAAATAACAGAAGACGATGTTAATGGCCTGAGTGATCAGATTCGCCAATTGAAGGTACTTTCACTTGTCTCACTGGGGCAGCTGCTCATCCGATTCCTCTAGAACATAAACTGTATCTGACTTTATGCTTTTATATTGCTTACAGGAAGAGCTTATAAGAGCCCGGTCAAGTGCAAGCATTTCAGTCGGAAGCAACTATGGATCCTTCAGAGGACCAAATGTACGTGAAAGCTTGAATCAGTTGAGAGTGAGCCTTAACCGTTCACTGATCTTACCTAACATAGATAATGAGCGTGAAGAAGAAGAGGTTCACATAAATGAGGATGATATAAAAGAACTACAGCTCCAGATCGATAACTTACGTGGTTCACGTGGAAATAACTCAAACTCTCTCAAGTATTCATCTGGAGAAAGTGAACATTATCTCAGCTGTTCAGAAGAAAGTGAAGGTGAAGAAATTAACTCAGAAGAGATACTGGAGGAGACCCTTGATGATGCTGACCAAGAGATGGAAACAATGCAACCTGAATACTGTAGCAGCATCTCAATCGGCCCATCTCGCCATTCTGCTGATCTTCCGGGCCCCGTGTTATCTGAGTCCCCAAAGTTTCGGAACATGCAGAGGAAGAGCTTAATTATCTCCAGTGAAGATAATATTCAATGTTCCTCCAAAAGTTCTGAGTTGCCTTCCCTACCACAGAAACAAGACCTTGTCCAGTCTTCTTTGAGGTCCAGCAGAATATTTCCTGGGCCAACTGAATCCTTGGCTGCCAGTCTACATAGAGGACTAGAGATCATTGATTATCACCAAAGGAATTCCGCATCAAATAAATCTTTAGTTTCCTTCTCTTTTGAACATTTGGCAGTGAACCCAAGCCCAATGTCAAATGATAAGGCCAATGCTTCTATCCAAACATCATCCGAAGAAGGACAAACTTCTCCTTTTGTAGCCACTTCATTCCTGTGCCCAAAGTGCAAGACGAAAGCAACTTCCTCTAGTGTTGTTAAGGATAGCACTGGGACATGGATGGTCCCCATGGAAGGGGCAAGTACGGAACAAGTAAGTATGGAAATGAGTTGCTTGACTTTCTTTTATTAACTGTAGCTCATTGTGAATGTTAAAGTTAAATGTTCTTTGGCAGGATTCGAAGAAAGTTTTATTCCAAGCTCTAGAGAGAGAGAAGCAGCTTGAAAGTGTATGCAAGGATCAAGCAGACAAACTTGAGCAGCTAAACCAACGAGTAAGAGTTCTTTCACTCTAGTAATTTGTTTCAATATGACAGAAAATTACCAAAAGTTTGACATCTATTACGAATCTTGTCCTTGCAGCTAGCCCACTGTAAATGCACAAAAGAACAGAGTTCTCTAGTTGACTGTGGCAAGGATGTCGTTGATCTCCACGACAATGAGAATCAAGGTTCACTAATCTATCAGAGCCAATCACCCAACATCCCAAAGGTGAGTGCTGTTTTTAGCTTTTTTTTGTTGGAGTTTGAGCTTTTTCCCATTTTTCTTATTATTTACTTGCGCCTTGTGGTTTGCTTTCAGCTCCTGAAATGGGATGATGAAAGTCCTGAGCCTGAAGCTGCAGGAGAGAAGTATGAAACTAAAGAAATTCTGGGCAATGTGGAAAGTGGTGGGAAAAAAATGTTTGATATGGCTGAGAGAGAAGCACTACTTAAAGAAATTGGAGGCCTAAGGTCCCAATTGAATTCAGATGGAGCATCTACAAATAAATCAATTGAAAGAACCAGATCCTCTTTGTTAGCACAATCAATGCAGCTGAGAAAAAGTGGTGTATATGCAGCTACAGGTTCTGGTGAAGAACTTGAGAAGGAAAGAGAAAGATGGACTGAAATGGAGAGTGAGTGGATTTGTCTAACTGATGAGCTTAGAATTGATCTTGAGGCTTATCGACAGCGTGCAGAAAAGGTGGCAATGGAATTAATGTTGGAGAAGAAATGCACAGATGAGTTGGATGATGCCCTCAAAAGATCGGTCTTTGGGCAAGCCAGAATAATTGAGCATTATGCAGAATTACAGGAGAAGTACAATGACTTAGCTGAGAAGCATAAGTTGATCTTGCAAGGGATACAAGATGTGAAAAATGCTGCAGCAAAAGCAGGAAAGAAAGGTCATGGTGCTCGTTTTGCCAAGTCTCTTGCTGCGGAGCTCTCAGCTTTGAGAGTGGAAAGGGAAAGAGAGAGGGAAATGCTGAAAAAGGAGAATAAAAGCCTGAGAGTTCAACTTAAAGACACTGCCGAAGCTGTTCATGCTGCTGGAGAACTTCTTGTTAGGTTGAGAGAAGCTGAGGAAACAGCTTCACTTGCTGAGGTAATTTTGCATTTAAACATGGACACACCACACTACCGGTCATTTCAATTACGTAACTCATTTGTTTTGATCAAACATTTCTTTACTTTTTTACAGGAGAACTTTACACAATCAAAGGAAGAGAATGAGAGATTGAAGAAACAAATAGAGAAGTTGAAGAGAAAACATAAGATGGAGATGATAACAATGAAACAGTATCTTGCTGAGAGCCGATTGCCAGAAGCAGCGTTGAGACCGCCAATTTACAGGCAAGACTCTGATGTAGCAAACAATGACAACAACAACACCATCCAACATTCTGAGTACGATGATGATCAATCATGGAGAGCAGAATTTGGTGCCATTTATCAAGAACACATATGAGACATATTTGATTGAACTATGGAAACACGCGAAGACCCTGCTCGGGACTTTGCTGACGAAACTTTCTAATCTTGATCACACCTTAGTGTTTATTTAGGGATGAATTGGTTGTATTCTTATTGATTTCATCATTCTTTTGAGACTTGATTGACCAGATTTGACGTTTGTTGTGAGCTGTTTCTTCAGCTTGTTAATAATAATGCTTGATTTTTCCTAATGTGTGTACCTAAGTATCGTAAAAAGTCATCCAACTTTATGCAAGTATACTTTCTATAATAAGCCTACGAGATGAATTGGACCTCAATCCGAAGAGCGATTTACTTAGCGCTGGTGGAAAGATTGAAAGAATGGAACTCCAGCTTACTGATTGAGCTAGCTAGAAGCTGGAACTAAATTGAAACTTTTTCTTTGATACTTGAGCAAAATTGAGTGACTTTTGATACGTAGTAAATTTGAGTGACTTTTCTGTTAAAAAAATAGCTTTAAGTGTAAATTAACTGCAACAAGATAAAAGTTGCGTGAAGTTTTCGATGTCCATTTTGCTCGCAATAATATAAGCAATGAATTTCTGACACAAATATCGAGTAACTTTGTTCATTAATGTATTAATAATAAGTTCGTACTTTAAACATGTGTGAAGAAATCTCCTAATATTTTAACTTGCGTTGGGGTTAAACACGAGACCTCATAATTTTCAACATATTTCTTCAACCTTGAGTATGAAATACGAATTGACACTTGCTCATAGTTAATATGTTTTTGAGAAATTTGGAGTTAAATATTATGAGTACTAAGTTTATGAAAGATATTATTTTGAAACTGACGGAAAAAAAGTGTCACGTAAATTGATATATACTCAAAGTAATACACATTTTACATAGAGTTGGACCTAAGTAAAGAAAATAAACGGTGTCGTTTCTAGGAGTGACACTCTGTTTAACAGAACAATTTGGGTATTGTCCAAAATGAAATCCGCAAAAATATCTTAGAACTTTTAGATTGACAAAACTTAGGGTTTAGCATTTGGAAATTGAGAATGGCGACGCCGGCGACCTCACCGAACTCTGAATCCGATTCCGACGTTGAAACAAGTCCGGTGGCGAACCCGTCACCCGGCCAGAATCCTCAATTCACCTCTGATGCGTTAACCACAGCGATTCCGTCTAGTCCTGTTGTCTGCCTCCTTAGATTCGCCGGTGACTCTGCTGCTGGAGCCTTCATGGGCTCCATTTTTGGATACGGTAATTGTTTATGCAATTTTCTCCGTTAATCTGTCTATTATCGGCGAGTGAATAGCTGGAATTTTGTTAGTTCAACTGGATTTTTGTGAAATAGCTGAAATGAGTTACTTCTGATTGTTATTTTCGGGACTGTGTTCTCTACGGAGTTGTCTGAAACCTATTTTATCTTTTTTATTGTTTTATACATTTTCCTCCGTCTATCTGTTTCTTATCGACTCGTTAATAGGTGCAATTTGGTTAGTTTGTTAGTTCAGCTGGATTTTTTGTGAAATAGTTGAAATGAGTTACTTCTGATTGTTATTTTCGGGACTGTGTTCTCCTCGGAGTTATATGAATGTTTTGTTGTTTTATACATTTGACAATCTATATTGGTACCAGTTTTAGATATTTATTGTAGAATTGTGTAGCAACCTGTTACCTGTGCAGTGCTGCAGCTAACCTGATATAGCAGTCTTTATGTTCACCTTCAGCATTTTGTTTGTTGGAGTCTCGCAGTCTCTCGTGAGACGGAATCTGTGCTTTTGCAAAGTATTGTATTTGGCTCTATTGCGATGGTCTGTTTCTCACTCTTGTATGATTGTTGGAGGGTGTACATGGACTATAGTTGTGTATTTTAGTACATTATAAGTGTGACAGGTGAAGGCTGCTCTGAATTCGACTACTGATTTCTTGTATCTTCTTCATCCTTTACTTTATTTGATAACCGACTACAAAATCTGTCTTATGCGTTTTCCTTTTATGGTAACCTCTAGTTTCTCCAAGTGTAATGAGTGTGTCAACCGCCCTATATTTTGAAGTTGTTTGTTATTTCTTCTGTTTGTTTGTGTAGTCCATATTTTCTAAGAATTAGGTTTATGTTGATTTCTTTTAACCAATAACATCCTTCTGTTGCTACTGTCGACCATGCATTTCGGAGGGCCCCCCTTCTTTCAATACTGTGCTTCTATAAGATTAAATAGCTTCTGGGGATCATAAATGGAATTCTTTGAGTGCAAGGGAAACCTTTTGGTGATGTACTCAATTTTGCTCAACGTTCTGTTGCAGGCTCAGGATTGATAAAGAAGAAAGGCTTTAAAGGATCCTTTGGGGAAGCAGGAGCTTCGGCAAAGGTATTTCAATCCTTGCTCAATGCCTTAATGATATTTTTGGCAAACTACAGTGTAACCACTGTTACTGCTTCCCTCTTTTGATCGGTCAAATTGTGACTTGGTTCATTTTTCCTTTCTGTGGTCTAGACTTTTGCAGTTTTATCTGGAGTTCATAGTTTAGTTGTCTGCTTCTTGAAGAGATTACGGGGAAAAGATGATGGTATGACACACACTTTGAACAGCCAGATGTTGAAACACCTTTTATTTCCATTGACTTTCTCTTCTTTCTACAGTTATCAATGCTGGAGTAGCTGGATGTTGCACTGGTCTTGCCCTAAGTTTTCCAGGTACTTCAAACATTTCCAACTTTATACCATAATTATGAGGGCTATACGTTCCCTTTTTAATTCTCAATTCCTGGAAGTCTTATTAATTGCCATTCTAGGCGTGGATTCAAATGATTAGAGGTCCCAAACAAGTGCAGATAAAAACAAATTCTATCATGGTTATACATGCTTGCTGTGTTTCGGTGCTCCTTCAAACCTGAATAAAACCATGAAGTCTAATTGTATTCATTTGATAATAGTGCAAAAGGTGTAAACTTCTTCGATTATTGTCGTTAGCCTAGTGTCTTCTCTAACTACCATTATCAATCCCAAACCTATGGTCCTTCTTAGCGGCAACAGCTGAATTGGCTTGGAGAAAGTAGCATGTGTGACTGACATGACAAATTTAAGGATGTTTTCAGGTATTGTGTGGTGGTTAGGGGGAACAATGGTGAATTGGGTATGTCATGGAGAAGTTGTGATTAACTTAGTTTTTAAGAGCACAGCTAGGCATCTAGAGCTACAAAGACCAATACTTACTGCATGAGTGTAGAACTTTTAGGGCTGCAAATAATAGCTCCGGGTTCTGGTTAAATAAGGTGGGAATCTGGGAGATATAAAGATATCACCATTCACCAGGCTCACCCCCATAATGAATTGGAAAAATGTGTTCGAATTGAGAGATTATGAAGAGGCAAGAATGTGAAAAAGTAAAGATGAGCAGGAGAGGCGGGGGGGGGGGGGGGNGGGGGGGGGGTACATTGTACAACTGTTTCTTTCAATATGTAGATTTACTCCAGCATGTCATTATCGTACCCATGATTAAGCTCAAAAAATGCAAATAGCTAGATTGGGTGATATTCATGTATTTCAATGATGTCGTGAAGTGCACATAAGTTTCAGTTATGAAATTAAATTCTCCTTATTTGCTTTATAGAAGCATCTTTCTCTGTTTTCTTTGAGTTCTTACTTCTTGTTAAATTATATACAAGTTCATGAAGTGCTGCTCATTGTAAGGTTTCTATATTCGAATTTCTTAACCTCATTCCCATTTAACTTGTCTAGTCATTTTCGTCTCCTCATTCAATGGATCTACAATTGATTTCTCTAGAGTGTTTGCCATCCCTTATAGTGAACTCGAGTTATAATTAATCTCTCTTTGTTAATGATGTCTCTCAGGTGCACCTCAGGCCCTATTACAGAGTTGTCTCACCTTTGGGGCATTTTCGTTCATCATCGAAGGTCTTAACAAGCAGCAACCTGCATTAGCACTTACATCTCACATGAATGTCAATAGTAGGCAGCAATTTGGTGTGCTTGCTCCTTTATCACTACCTCTACCAAATGAGCTCAAGGAATCCTTTTCATTCTTCTGCCAGTCCTTAAAAAATCGTCGACATGGCTCCGGTTAGATAGTGAAGAAATGCAACAAAATGTGGTTTTCAACCTTTTGGCATGATTATCAAGTTTTGTAAATTGTAATCGACTTACACTTTTATCCTGCTTTAGGAGTGATGATTCTTGCTGTGTCTCTTTTATTAATACAAAACAATTTTGCTGGGGACTATAATTATCTCCTTGAAGGTTCAAATCCATTTTCATGGTGAATTGTTTCTTAGGCTTACGATGTTGAAAGAGTACCCCGTTAATTTACACTAGCGGTACTCTTGTTCCTCGATTAAAAAAATCGGGGACAATTGAGTGTTTTGGTGTTTACACAAATCGAAGTATGTTAAAAAATTAGAGTGAATATATACTATGATTAGTAATACACACGTCTTACCTTAAAATTATTTTAATTTTGTGAGCCTCTAATGCCAAATTAACTAAAGCATTTAAGAATTAAAAAGAAGAAGATATCTATTTCTCTATTTCCAAATAAGAAGATTGAAAAGAGATTTGAAGGGATGTATAAATGGAAATATGTCTTAGAAGAATCTTGTAGGATACACAAAATAATTAATTTTAAAAGAGAGAATCAATTATTTCCCTTTTCATTCAATCTTGTCTTAAAATAAGATTGTAATACTAATAATACTATGCTAATTAATCTCTTAGAATTAACAAAACATTATCAGAAGAAGTAGAAGATCAATGAAGCCATTAAAATTCATCATTCGATTTTTAAGTGATTGCTTTGCATCAGATCCATTTCCACGTCCCAATGAATCCAATCTTGCTTTCATGGTAAATTTCTTTCACCGAGTATTCAATAGTTATCTCAAATATCTCATGAATTACTCGGATTTTCACAAAGAGAATAAGACATTATGTATTGTCTTTCTCAAAGTCTACTCAACATATCAAACATAGTTCAAATTATCATACACTCGAGAAATGCGCTATTAAGAATCCATGGAATATAGATACTATATGTTTCATGTAAAAAAAATATTGCATGTGATTGATGTAAACTTTATTTGATTTTTTGATGCAGGTTTGTGTAATTAAAATTAAAGTTCGTTCTAGTGGTTGGCAAAAGGCAGTCAACAGAGTATTGAGAAGCACTAACGGTACGGTATATTTCAATTTATAAAATAGAATTAGATTAAGTATATACCTTTACATCACTAATAATGTTTTAACACGAATTTATCTTATTTTTAAGATTATCAAATTTCACTTCAATTATATTTGAGATGAAAAATGCTTAGATATATGTATGAGCATATTAATTAAAAAAAAATTATATGCAAACAGGTGAGACTCGCCTTCATTAACGAGATTAACGTTTAGACATGTGAAAATAAAGTATGACTTTCATGATAGACAAAATGAAGGAAAGAGCCAATAAAGAAGTGTGAGAGGTTGAACAAAGGTGATTAAGCTGGACATCACACAACTTCAACTTATAGAAAATAATGACTAACTATAAAAGTCGAGAATTAGAGTAGAATTAGTGTTAGTAAGTAATCAAGTGTTGTAAGAGAGGCCGAGACTACCTCACTCTCAACTTCTCCTTATCAGTACTCCGTATTGGTTATCCTTGTCAGACATCACTATTGATAAAATTATACTGAATACGTTATTGTTAAATGCAGGAGTTCGTCAATTCAAATTGTCAGAAGGTGGAAAAGTGACAGTATCAGGGATTGTAGATCCAACTCTGTTAATGAAAAATTTAGCTAAATCTGGCAAATCTGCAGAATTAGAATGGATTCAATATGGTCAATGTTCAAGCAATTTGTTTCTTCCTCCACAACCTCCAAAACCCCCAATTAATGGATTCTCAAATCAAGGACCATTTCGTAATTTCAATCACTCCAGGTTTGCTCTGCCCCAGCACGGCGGATACTACGGCCTACCTCCGCCGCCGCCACCCTACCTACCTTATCCCATGGCCGCGCCGCCGCCGGTGTTTTATTAGTCTGATTCTACAGAAGGGCATATAAGTAATTGCAATACTATGTAACTAGACTCAAATTAAATTCATTTATTCAGTATCCGCATTGAGAGCTCGATTATATTAAGAGCTCGATTGTATTGGAACTTACGTGTTGCAAAGCCTCACTTTTTAGGGCCGCGCTTCCAATTTGAGTTTTTCCTCTTGTAATTTAAACTCGAGATTTTTAATTAATTATTTTATTATAACTTATATTGTTCTTTATCAATACTTCTAATTAGTTATTGTACTTGTTAGTTACAGTAATCTTGTTAATATTTGTAGTTTAATAGTATTTATTTGTTGTAAATGTGAACTTATTCATCACTAGAATTATTTTTATCGTTGGGTTAAATTTATTTGTTCTAAAAGTCTATATGCAAAACATATATATGATACATCACACGTCAATTGTTTCGTATAAAAAAAAAATCACCATTATATAATTGAGGATTTAAATATAACTAACCGTAGAATTTTTCTTTTAGGTTTTCGTTTCCCTGATAATCTCAATTTTAATCGTTTGGTTCACGTGCTAATTATATGGAGAAAAAACTTTTAGATAGTATTATCATGTGTTATACTATACCTATAGAGTAAAAAAAAAATAAGTTGTTAATATTATAAAAAAATAAATCCTTTTGCAAAATATTAAGAGTGAGGAGATTTTATTTTATATTTTAAAATTTTGATATTATAAATTACAAATCCAATTCTTTAATATGAAGATTCTTCTGGATATGTTTTTATTTTCTTAAACGATGATTTATTTTTATCAATAATTAATAAATGACGCAAATCTTTTTCCTTTTGAAGAAGATTAGTAATCTCACTACAAAAATGGAAATAAATAATCCATAGTATAACACAAAAAGAAATGAGAAGAAAAATTAGCCCAAAAATAGCTACAAGAGCAATTTAGTAAATCTTTGGAGATTTTCATTCTATCATAGGGTAAAAACTGTTTTAAAAATATATTTTTACGTTGTACATATTATTTAATCATAATTTAGTGAAAAATGTGTATACGAAATACGCATGCATGGCATGGAGCCATGGATGCATAGTGCGAGTATTATTACCTATTTAAGAAGTAACATGAAGGTTCGAGTCTTTAGAATGATTAATTTCTTGGCATGATGATGAATTTAATTTCTTTAATGGATTTACGAGGCATGAATATTAATTAATTGGCTAGTAAATTTTAAACATTCAATGATTTTATACTCCCACACCAAAATGTTGTACGAAATCTTGGAAATTTTAGAGTTATTGTGGATAAAGAGGATCTTGTTTCCATATAAAGAATCATAATTGATAATTCTATTGTCTTATAAATATCTTCCAATATTCTTTAATTGTTTTACAGTAAATAATAATTCATCATTTCAAAGTTTTACATGAATACAATGTCCTTCTCTACATTGGAACATCAATTCATGATGCAAAGTTATCCATTCATGGTATGTATACGCAAATTTATTTATCTTCCTATTTTGATGATTGTCATTTTTTCTTGTTTCATTTATATTTCTATGTTAAAGGTTTGGAATGAAAATAATCTGTTTATCCTCACAAAGGTAGAAATTAGGTCTGGATACATTCTAACCTTCTCAGAGCCTACGTATGAGACTACATTGTATTTTGTTGTTGTTGTTGGTATGTTCACACACAAAAACTATATTTGTGGTATTTTTATCTAAATTTTAAGTTCATTTTCTTTTATTTAAATGTATTATACTTCTTATTTTTTACTCTCTCAATGTTTTTTTTTAAAAAAAACAGACTTGCATTTTGTGGGTGAACAATCGCACTTCAGGATGGCAAAAAACTGTGTCCAAAGTCTTCAAAAATGTTTATGGTATATACATTTGCACTTTTAATTATTATTTTTTCTATGTTAATAAATGTGAGTTTGAATAGCCTACTTTTTGGATATATTTTTTTTTCATTAATATTGTATAATTTTTTATGTCATCAAGTTAAAATTAACTTTGAATCGTGAGTTATAGTACCTTTTATTGGCATTCCTAAATATTTAAAATTTTATTTCAAAAAATTTAAAGATGTCATGTTTGGATTCTCGAAATAAAATTAGATAGTTTGGCTCTCGTACTCTAAATCGTACATGAGTAACAACTTGAGGATTGCACATGTTGAATTTAAATTCTGAATTCGCTTCTATTTGATATTGTTTTATTTTTCTTGAATTTGTTTTAGGTATCACAAATTTTAGAATGAATGGAGATGGGATGATTGAAGTTTCTGGAAATGTGGATCCAAAATTACTTCTAAAAAGGCTATCAAAAGCAGGAAAAAAAGCAGAATTATGTTGGTTTCAATTTGGTGAATGTTCAACTAATCTTTTTGTTAATCAATCTGATTATGGAAGACAATTAGGATATAATGGAGGCCAATTAGGATATTATGGAGGACAATTAGATGGTAGATTTCTTCATTATGGAGATATTAATAATCCTCAATTAAATCGACGATCCAAGAAAGAATTTCAATTTTTAGATTATGATTCTAAATATGAATGCACCGTAGCGGCTGAGGCACGGGAACGTTGCCGCGGTCGAGTTTTGACCGCGGCGATCGCAGATGAAGGTGTCTCCTCTTGTTGTTTGATGTGATTACACAGTTGAAGATCGTGAATACAATGTTCATTTTGATTGTATCATATTAACTTTATCAACAAAATGTCTTATTATGTAACGACTGATGTAATAAGATCACATCATCGCCTAATATATGTGAAATTTGGATATGATTTGGAATACTTTATACTTGTATTTAGCTATATAGTCCAATATACTTCGATATTATCCTTAAAAGACCAAAATGACCTTGATATTTATACGGTAACTCTTCTCAAACTCTTGAAAATTTCTTCTCAAACACCATGTATACAAATAACATACAAAGTGAAGTTTGGGAAGGGTAGAGTGTACGTAGACCATCCCTACCTCATATATAGAGAGATTATTTCCGGTAGACCTTCAGCTCAAGTAAAACAATCCAAAAAGAGAATAACAAACATTCTGAACAGTAACTACAACTAAATAATACGATAATCGAACTAAAGATTAAAGTCACAATACATACGAATTAACCATGGTTACACTGAACCAAACAATTTAACCTTATCAATTAAAGATTAAAGTCACAATACATATGAATTAACCATGGTTAATTCTTAAATGTTCTGATGATTCAGAATCTTTTCTATTGGTTTCTATAGTAGAAAGACCATAAAATTCAGCCAAATAATCCAAAGCTTCTGAGTTATTGTTACAAATTTTCCACAATGATTCAACTTCACCTTTAGAGACAGTTCCCCACTTCTCACAATCATTAAGGAACTCCAACAAATTGGTATAAAATGAATCATAGTTCATTAGAAGCAAAGGAACAGGAAGTTGAGAGCCAATTCGCTCGAGTTGAATCAAAGCCATGATCTCAAAAACCTCGTCGAGGGTACCAATTCCTCCAGGAAGTACGACAACAGCTGTCCTTTCAGAGCTTCTGCATCGCACAACAGCATCCACCAACCCGTGTTTCCTTGCGGAGAAAAACCTGAGTACAAAACAGTCTATGAACTCAAGAAGCTATAAGGGGGGACTCCCTTTGATTGTTGGTCACGAAGTGAATTATTCATGTGACATGTTTGGTAGCATTTTAATTGTTATGTATAAAATTTGGCACACCAAGTATGGTGCTTGGTTACCAGCTTACAACCAAACAGCCCCTTAGAACATAAGAAAAACCATGCATTTGATGTTATGCTTACCTGCATGTAAGATAACTCTCTGATGGTAAGTATGGATGAAAATTTGTAGCCGTCCATTCCCCTGCTTCTTTACCTATCTTGAACCCGCCAACGGGCTTCCCTGCTTGTAGAGCACCTTGAGTGGCAGCATCCATTAAGCCTGGCCCAGCCCCGGACCATGTCGTACAATCTAAGAGGGTTGCAATCTACCGAACAAGTAGTATTTAGAAATTAATAGTCACAGATTCTTCTCCAAATAGTAATATTTCCTCCATTTCAATTTGTTTGCCTTACATTCCTTTTTACACTGTCTAAAAAAGAATGTCTCTTTTCCTTTTGGTAACTCTTTAATTCACCCTTTCCACTAGGCATGTTTAAAACCACAAGATTAAAGGACATGGTACATTCTACATATCTTTAGTTTACTTTCTTAAAACTCCGTGTAAGTCAAAATCAGAGAAAATTGAAACGGAGGGAGTACTTTTTTATACAAGCTACTTCATCTTTCTTTTTCTATTACTTCACCTAAACTTTGAGAAAGTTGACTAACCTTGTTCCCTAATTCAAAGGTTTTTATGTAGTGTAGATGTCCAGGACCCATCCTTGAAGATCCTAAATACACAACACCGCGACCAAGCCTGTGTATTAATTCATAGCATTGCTCAATCTCTTTCTTGACCTGCATTTTCAATAGATTGTTAGTTTCAGAAAACTTCAAAACTAGATAACTTGTGTAACGGAGATGCAACATAAGTAACCAGCCTAATTTTAAGCAATGCATCTGAAAGAGTTTTGGGTTTTTCCACTAATCATATATCAAGGCAAAATCAGATACAGAAAATTGTGCGTCAAAAATTCAGATATTCAACAATTCATAATTTAGCGACCGATTGCTACAGCTAAAATATGTGGCTAACACACTGCTGATTGAAGAAAGGGTGAGGCCATCAGAACTTCGCATGGTAATTTCTCTGATGGAAAAGCACTGGCTGACGAACTTTTTGCTCCATCAATGGAATCGTGCGACTCTTAAGTTTCCATCACTAATCAGTTAAATATAGAAATGGTGCATAGCTTCTCATACAGGTTCTTCAACTCTAATGAATCAGAGTCCATGCTGAGGTATACATACTGCTGTAAGGCGTCATACATCAGCAAGTGGTGAAAGAAAAGGTGGTGGGAGTATTAGATTCTTTTGAGCCGAACTTCAAGTGAATGTTATATACCTTAGCTACTTTAAGAAAGCAAGCCATTTCGTTTCACCGAAATCACAACCTGATGGCATAAAGTGTATTTCCTTGTACCCAGCGAGTGCCAACCCTTTCTTTGTTCAGCAACTCACTCAGTATTTGAAAGAGAGAGAGCGAAGGTATTCATCAATCACTAGAAGGAAACTTCCACTTTAAGAAACATGTTCTTGACAAGCTTGATAATTTTAAGAAACACTTTCAAAATTGAGAAAAATAGGACTCAATCTGGACACCCATGTGGCCTATGGTGATTTAAGCTGATTGTTCTTTCAATATGCTACTTTGAACAACTTCCATCCATTGCAGTTCTTCGTAGTTTCTTAGCCTATACTATCGGATGCCAGCCTATATGCCTTCGATTTCAAGCTATCTGTAATTTATAGTCAATATACATACTAGTGATGATATCATTAAATGTTCTAACCTTAGCATAAAGTAATGCTATAGGTGCATAAGATCCCAATGTGATCTACAGGAGGAATTACGAATAAAGGAACAACAATCGCTTGTTCGATCTAGCAAAAGTGGTGCTAGTTTCTTGCTGGCACTGAATCAATTTCTTAAAGCATCTAGATGTCTCAAATATGCACTCCCCTTTTAAAACATAAGAGGTAAGGGGGCCACACACTACAACGCCCTTTAGATATCCTCCACTCCTATCAACATAGAGAAAACTCAAAATTCTCAAGCCATTATCCCGCTACCTGTGCATGTGAAAGTACTTACCCAAAGATACAGATAAAAATCTTTCTTATAAGTTCGGAAAACAAGATAAATTTGTATGATTTATACATTTGACAAAGTGAGTGAATAGCGGGAAGGTAGAGAGAATCTTCAATTTTGTACTGCTAGCAAGTTCTTTAATCACTAATCTAACATTGCAGCATAAATCTAATTTCTTAGTATTGAAAGCCTCAGGTTCCAGATATGATACAGGCAAATAATCTCTTTAACTCATGAGTTCTCAAACAACAATATGAGCAGGAATTGAATATATAAATTATAGATTTCCCACGTCAAAATCCCAAGTTAGAATCTTTTTGTGTAAAATGAGATCAGACTATCCTCAAATTTGAAATTTTCAAAACAAAATCCAAGTTTGCATAATGCCAAGTTCTATCTTCCATTCAATCCAAAATGACATTTAACATCCAAAGTTAGAACCTCATTGTTTCTTCTTTTCGTTTTGACAGGTTGCAAAGTTGGAAACTTTTACCTAATTTCTACTTTAATTTACACAAATTGCTACAAAATGAAGCATTTGCAGCAACTAAATAGATTTTTTTTCCTTTTCTACTTTTTGACAAGTCCCAAAGCTGGAAACTCAACCCATTTTTTACTTAAATTTACACAAACTGAGACAAAATGAAGCATATAAAAGGAAGAGCCGCCCAGTGCACTAAGCTCCCGCTATGCACGGGGTCCAAGGCTTACCCTCGAACCAGTTAACTCCTGATCACATGACAACAAACAAAACGAAGCATATGCAGCAGCTAAATAGATAACTAAATGGGAATTTTCTCTTTTTCACATTTGACAATTTTCAAAGTAGGAAACTTCAACCCAATTTTTACTTCAGTTTACACAAATTGGGACTAAACAAAGCATAAGCAGCAGCTAATAGAACCCAAACAAAAGAAACTAGAAATGGGTTCATAAATCTATTACCTCATTAGGACTTGTTCTTTCTTCGAAATCAATTGATTCATTCTTGCAGCAAAATGAGATTCTTGATTGGTACTTGAGCTTTGGCAAGTAAAGATTAAAACCCCATGTTTCTTTTCTCATACAAGACCCCAAATTTACATCTTTCTGATGATGATAAGAGCTTCTTAGAAAAACATTAGCCATTGAAATGGTACTAACTGCAGCAAACCCCATTTTCAAGATGCCCAATAGAGGGAACAAAGCTTTCAACTTGGAATTTTGGAATTTGCACAATCTCAAAAGTTAATCAGTAATTCATCACAATATTCATATTCACCGTAATAATAAATGACCAGAAAATTTGGCCAGAAATTTTAGAAAAGACTATAATATTTATTTTTATTTTAATATAAATTGATCTTTTTATCATTTTTAATTAAAAGATATTAAAATTAAAAGGGTAAAAATGTTCAAAAAAATAAAATAACCTAGTTTGAAATATGTTATTTTACCATTCTGGCCAAAAGGATTTTTCCGTTCATATTAATTAATACTTAAAATTTGTATTTTGAAAATTAATTCATCTCGCTTTGATACTTAAAAGTGACGATTTAATTTTTTAAATATTTGATAAGTAAATTAAATAAAGTACTATTAGATTGGTGCGTGCAAATATTCAATAGAAACATCGTATCAGTGAAAACAATACAATACAATACAATACAATATATGTAACAAAACTTACAGCTTGTTTGGATGGTTGTTACCCGTTGTATTGTATTGTATTGTATTGTATTGTATGGTAAAATATAATATTTGTTTTGATGTTACTTAAATTTTATTGTACTGTGTAGTTTGAATCCATCATTAGGTAATGACGAAAAAATTCATATTATTTAATAATTATATTTTATTTTTTACCCTACATGTTCATAGTAGAAGTACCCATACCCTATTTTTCTCCTAGTTTTATTATTCAAATCATGAATTTGTGACAGTACGTAAGGATGTAGAACAATACAATCTATCCAAATATTGTATTCATTAAAACAATACAATCTATCGAAACATTATATTCATTAAAACAATACAATACAATCTATCGAAATATTGTATTAATTAAAACAATACAATACATTCTATCGAAATAATGTATTCATTAAAACAATACAATACAATCTATCGAAATATTGTATTCATTAAAACAATACAATACATTATAAAACAATACGTAACAATCATCCAAACAAAGTGTTACTTGATTGTATGATTATAATAACTTGGTTATTTCTCATAACATACATTAGAGTATAATTTAAATGTAATTACATATTTTAATAGCCAAACTATAAGAACCAAAATGTGAAAAAAAAACTATTGTAAACGATGTCGTCTAACTCAAAGGGCAATAAGGAAGGACAAAATTGGAATTGTGAAATAGCTAGGGTTTAAATTTATAAGCTGATAAAACCCAGCTCTTGTAGAGCCGTCGTCCGTCTTTGAGAACATCGAAACCCTAAGGACCTCCGTCACCGGCGACAATGGGTAATAGAATCTATTCATCATTTCATATTGTTAATTCTGCAATTTGTTTGTTTAAAATGTATAATTGGAATATCGAAGTTAATTTAATGGAAAAATTTACTGTGATATTGTGTAGGTATCTCTCGTGATTCTATGCACAAGAGACGTGCCACTGGAGGAAAGAAGAAGGCTTGGAGGAAGAAGAGAAAGTATGTACAAATTATTCATATTTAAGCAGTAATGTATTTTTTTGATAATTGGATTAACGTGATCTGCAAAATTTAGCATGATTGAGGATTTAGAGTTTATTCAGATTGTTCGATGTATAGCAGTAGATCTGGAGGCTGCTCATTTTTTATTTTTTATTAGTAATTCCTCACTTATGCGTTGATATTGCGTTATTATTTTGAATATAATGAAATTTGTACATGCATCCAATTCTATGGAGTTTAGGTTAATGATGTGTACGTATATTGCTCGTGATCTCCAAAATTGTTGTAGAGCCTGTTTAAGTGGACCTATGTTGATCGGAATCTCCAAATTTGCACTACTTTTGGAGGATTGACATTTTTGAATAGTCTGAGTAACAGATGTGGACTAAACATAACAATTCAATTGGCTTTAGGGAAGTTTTATAAAGGAAGCAGCTTTGATGAAATTTTAAAGTTTAGTTCTTTTGTCGGGGATTCCCTGTTTTTGTTGCCTAATGATATGGAGTTAGTCTAACGAATGGGCTGATACAATAAGGGAAAATGTAGAAAAGAAAGGTTTTTTGGAGAAGGAAATGTAGAAGAGAAATCAAAAAGCAAAGGAATTTAGCTGTAAGTGAAGAGAAGAAAAACATGAAAAGGGGATTGATATCTCATTGATCCGTTCCTAACAATGATGAATCTAACTGACTTAAGCCTATGCGCCAATCATTTTTCCCAGCTGATATATTACTCAAACTAACTAACAAGAAGGATATGACTAAAACGAAAAGTTACTGATGTGTACTACTGCAAACTTGGTATGCTTCCTTCCTGATTATCGGGTAGTCTCTCACTTGATCAGGGATTTTGTTAATTTCTGATATAAAGTGACTGATATGTATGAATAATCTGTCTTTTTTGTGGTTGCATTTTGAGATTGACTCCGTATCTCCTGTTTCTGTGAAGGTATGAGCTTGGCAGACAGCCAGCAAACACAAAGCTGGTGCCAAATGCTAAGACTGTTAGAAGAATAAGAGTCCGCGGAGGTAATGTGAAGTGGCGTGCTTTGAGATTGGATACTGGGAATTTCTCTTGGGGTAGCGAGGCTGTTACAAGGAAGACTCGTCTATTGGATGTGGTGTATAACGCCTCCAACAATGAGTTGGTTAGGACACAAACCCTGGTGAAGAGTGCAATTATTCAGGTTGATGCAGCTCCATTTAAACAGTGGTATCTCCAGCACTATGGAGTTGAAATTGGTCGCAAGAAGAAGACTGCTGCTTCCAAGAAGGAAGGAGAGGTATTTGATTGTCTGTTTTCAACTCCATGCTTATGTGATACTATCTTCCTTATCGATGATTCCATTATTAGGTTTATTTTATTTGTCTTGGGGAAATCATGAATGGACATTCTTAATCTTAAGAGGTTTTTTCTTTACTGTTTGTGCTGTTGGTGGCTCTAATCCAAAAAGAAGTGGAAACTGTCTTTATAATAAAGGTTGCAGCTTTAGCTTCAACCAAATTCAATGGAAGTCTTTCTCTGTTTTGATAACTTCTTTTTCATTGATCCAAACAGGAGGCTGAGGCTGTAGCAGAGGAGAAGAAGAGTAACCATGTCCAAAGAAAGCTGGAAAAGAGGCAACAGGATCGCAAGATTGACCCACATGTTGAGGAGCAATTTGCAAGTGGGCGTCTATTAGCTGCAATCTCATCACGACCTGGCCAGTGTGGTCGTGCTGATGGGTATGAATTCTCTTATCGTTATGTATATTATATTTTGGCGAAAAATGCCAAATTCCATTTTCTTACACACTTTCTTTCAACGAACTATGACAGTTACATCTTGGAAGGAAAGGAACTTGAGTTTTACATGAAGAAACTTCAGAAGAAGAAAGGGAAGGGTGCCGGTGCTGCTGCTTAGAGTTGCAGGCTCCAATTTTTAAATTATCAGAACCAATTAGATTTTGGTTTTTCTTCCCTATTCAACAGTCTCACTTCATTGAAAGGGAATGATAAACTTCTTGTATCAGAGTTAGATTCAAGTTTGTTTTGCATATGGTTAACTGAGAATTTTGAGAACAACCTACTTTATGGAAAAAAAGAATTTTGAGAACAGCCTTAATTGCATCATTAACTGTTTTCTTAATCAGTGTTAAGATGGACCTTCTGCTGAACTTTCATCTTGTTTGTTGCACTTCCAATAGATACCTTCTAACAATTCATGGGGATCACAGGTTTCATATCATTACGGGGTAGAGAAGTTGTGTCCGATAGACCCTTAATTCAAAATAAAAGTACCCCTACCTCTACGATCAATCTCTCACACATCCTCGCTGACTATTACGTCTCCTCTTCACATATCTGACTCAAAATTCAACCTCTCTTCTCTCATCGTGTTCACTATTGAAGTCACTCGTCTTACCATCAATCCATTCCCAATCAATGTGAGATTTTTACCCACTCTAACAGTAATAATGTTTAAGCCTTGACAACACATTCTTTACCCCACTGTAACAAACAACTATCAAGTCAAATTCCTTAATTAGTTTAGTATACATATCAAATGTAAATAAATATGTGGTATTGCAAACGGATACGACATCAAAACGATGGTATTGCATCATCATTTGCTACAATAAATATACTTTGAAAGAAAAAAAAATGAAGTGTCAAAATTCATGTGGAAGTTGGACTATATTTTCATATTGAGACTAGAATCTTTGTAGTAATCCAATCCAACTATACATCATTTTATTTTATTTTTGACTAATTCTAATTTTACAAGGCTATTATTTATTTTCGTCATGCTTTTGTTCTTATGACGCTAACAATTAATGGACCCCTCTCATAGATAGATATTTTTAGAAATAACACGCAAATAAGTTAATGTCAGAATATTCAAGATTTTGGTCTACTTGATTTGATTTCCCTAATTGTCATTTCATAGAATCTTGTTCTATGAAATATGGGGCGTTTTTTATTTTTCAAAGGATCTTTACACAAATAATCGGTAAATATCTTTTTATTTTCCTAGTCGATATATATATATATATATATATATATNCTAATTCTAATTTTACAAGGCTATTATTTATTTTCGTCATGCTTTTGTTCTTATGACGCTAACAATTAATGGACCCCTCTCATAGATAGATATTTTTAGAAATAACACGCAAATAAGTTAATGTCAGAATATTCAAGATTTTGGTCTACTTGATTTGATTTCCCTAATTGTCATTTCATAGAATCATGTTCTATGAAATATGGGGAGTTTTTTCATTTTTCAAAGGATCTTTACACAAATAATCGATAAATATCTTTTTATTTTCCTAGTCGATATATATAAATATATATATATAATTTTTATTTTGGTCATTGTGCCATGTAATTAATATCGAAGTCGTTGTACTCCTTCAAAAATGCTCAAATATGATTTCTAAATAGACCCTAAAAGGAAGGCAGAACGGATGTTTGAAATGGAAAATTAAACAAATATAGTCATTTGAACTGATAAAATATTAATTTATCGTCTAATATCTATAAAATTTATTAAATAACTATCTAAATTCGTTTTTTAACTTGTCTCAACTGACATTTATGTTCTCTAACTTTAGATCTGCTTAACTAGACGTACAAATCAGTTCGAGTGTATCTCACAACGTATGACGCGGTGTATTTACTTGTTCAACTTTATACAAATTTAAATAAATATCTACTTACATACCCTATAATTAAAGCGTATAAATGTTATCTAAAGTCAGATTAAATAACACGTTTATGTTTAACGGAAAAAAAATGCTTGTGAATGGAAAATGGGGAGGCATCATGGAAACGTTATGCTGACGTGAGAAGTAAATATATAAACAAAAACAAAAAGATGAAAGGTGCCTGCATCTGAAGGAAATTCCCTCTTCCTTTCATATATTTTGACTTAATTGCCAATTACACACTATATATAATAATAACACTTTATAATAAGTTGCTACACAAACCACACAAATATATACTACAAACAAAACTCATAAACAAATATAAAAGTTTTTCTAATTTAGTACTTTTAGACAAGACAAAAATGTCAATTGTAAGAGAACCTCGTTCTATTGCAAGAAAATTTTTGGCAAGGCCTCAACAAGAAGGCCTTGGAGCTGTTGTTAGAAGAAGCATTGGAAGGTATATATACACTTTTTAAATTTTTCGCTTCGATTTTGGTGGGACTATACTGAATACGTTGTTGTTTTTGAATACGATATATTTTTCATAAAGATAGAGATAAAATCTGCTTACACTCTATTTTCTTCAGACCCTATATGTGGAACTATACTAAATTTGTTATTATTGTTTAAGTCAATTACATTTCAAAATTTAATCTTCAATCAAATTTTATTGTTTTTCTCATATATTTATGTTCTACGTCGAAAATTGACATTTTTTTGTATTTTTCATATCTCAGGTTTGAGTTAAGATACTTTGATCCATTCATTGTTTTGGATGAATTCTCAGGTATGTTTAATTAAATTCTTGGATTAATTACTAACTTAATTTTTTAGCATTTTATCCATATGTTAATCTCTTCTTTTTTGTCTAATTAAAATTAATTACAGTTTCTGCTCCATCTGGTTTTCCTGATCATCCACATAGAGGTAGCAATTAGCATTCTAATTATTTAATTTGTTCTAATTTTTCCCAACTAAAATAATTTTCAAATCTCATCACTATTTTTTTCTTGAATTTTACAGGCTTTGAAACTGTCACGTACATGTTGCAGGTATTTTTATTTTCAATTTTACACTTTAAATAATTAAAAAAAAGAGAAAGAGAAGCAAATTAAGATATTAGGCTTAACCCATCGGAGCCTCTACTGGATAGACTGAACGGAATTCCTCCTATTACTTCCTCCGGTTGATACGGAACTCGTGGAAGCTGATTTAATGGACCAGCTTTGTTTGGCCCCTTAAAAGTTGACACGAAGTTTCACTGACAATATTCATTTTAAACACCTTATGTCGGCTTATTCTATTTAGTAATTAATAGTCTCTTTCACATGCTGTTGGTGTAAAAGGACTAAATTAATTTCCACGTTTCAGAAAATTAAAGGAGTAGTTGAATAAATGTGATTGTTCAGCTTAGAAGGATCAAAATAAATATTTACTTATAAGTGACTTGATTAATTTATGTTTAAACAGTCAGCACATAAATGTCCATTTTGTTTTTGTATCCTAAATTTCATGATGTTGACAATTATTTAGGTAAAAAAACAACAACATTTATATGTTAATTTCATATTAGTTGAAATCAAAGCAAGTTTTTTATATTATTATTTTGTACAACAGGGAGCTGTGACACATGAAGATTTTGATGGACACAAAGGCACAATTAAAGCAGGTGATTTACAATGGATGACTGCTGGAAGAGGAGTAGTTCATTCAGAAATGCCTGCAACTGAGGGAACTCAAAAAGGTTTACAACTATGGATTAACCTCTCCTCCAAACACAAAATGTAAGTTTATTCGGCGTTCGATATTCATATATTTTAAAGTTGATTGATTTAAATTTGCGTTGTATAAGGCTCATTAAAGAAGAAAACATATTTCTTACAAATATTATTCTAATAAGAGGCTGGCCTACACGATTTGGTGGGGGTGCACGTGCAACTACAAGTAAGATATAATTAACAGTGCACCCATGAGAAGCATGACAGTGCCCTTGTGCTGATAGTACAAGCTAAAGGAACCACCTGTGAGACCAGGGTTCGAATTGATCAGCTACTACCCTATTTCACTATTTTTTATTTGAAGTGTATCCGAAGTCTTTAAATCCTGAGTTCGCCTCTGATTCTAATATCACTATGGCTTTTAACAGGATACAACCAAGATATCAAGAAATATCAAGTGCAAACATAGGAGAAGCAACAAAAGATGGAGTAAAAGTGAGAGTTATAGCAGGAGAAGCACTAGGAATAAAATCAACTATACACACAAAAACTCCAACAATATATTTGGACTTTACTCTAAAACCAGGATCCCAAATTCAACAACCAATTCCCAAATCATATAATTCATTTGTATATATTTTAGAAGGTGAAGGTATTTTTGGTCAAGATTCAAGAACAAATTCACCTATATCTTCACATAATTTGTTGCTTTTAAGTGGATTTGGTGATGGACTTGTGGCATGGAATAAAGGGACAAAAATACTAAGGTTTATATTAGTAGGTGGAGAGCCATTGGGTGAACCAATAGCACAATTGGGACCTTTTGTGATGAATACTCAAGAAGAAATTGATCAAACTATTGAGGATTTTGAGAATTATACTAATGGTTTTGAGAAAGCTAGGTATTGGAGATCTCAAGCTAGAGTTGAGCTTGGTTATTAATTATTGATAAGTCGGAATTTACAGATTCGACTGATTCAGATTCTCGTCGCTTTTGGACCAGGAAAAGCATTGTATATCATATATATACACAGTGTATATCATTTTATTTTTAGCATAAATGGTAAAGTTGTTGGGGTTACATGTTTGAGCCGTGTAAACAACGTTATGTATATGCAAGACAAGACTGTGTAGAATAAGCTTTTGTAGTTCGATAGTTTCCGAACCCCACATATAGCAGAAACTTAGTGTATCGAATTGTCTTTTTTTTTTATCCTTTATTTTTTTGTTGTTACCATCTTTTCCTTGTTTCAATGCTCACTTTGAATATAATAAATAATTTTGAATGTCAATCATATGGCTGAATCTATTAGTATTTGCTTGTTTTTTGATATACATCTAAGACCTTATGATGGTATATAGCTCTTTAATTATTAATATTTGTAATATACAAGTCAACTTGCACATACTTTAGTTAATTTACCAATAATATTTTATTCCCTACCATTACATATACAAAACAATATTATTTATAAAAAGTTTAGATATGAATAGGAATAAATATCACTTCAACACCTAAACATTCTAAATTCATTTACCACTATACTACACTTTTGAGAACTTAAATATGTGTCACTATTACACTAAAAAATAATACAAACAAAATATAAATTTGAGAACAAATATTTATAGTCCGTCTTAAAATTATGACAAATTTATGATGTTTTTATTCTTCCGTCACATCAAAGCTTGAATTTAGGACGAATTATTTTCAGACCAACCTTTGTGTTGGGTTCTGAAGGGTGATTAGGATGTCATGCGGAAGCTTACAATTTGCAAATCATAAAGTTGATAAATCAGATAACAAAAACTTATACTAAAAATTAAAATATTATTATATCAAAACTAATATAAAGAAAAACATTGAAACTTTAGAGAGAATAAATCTCCCATAAACAAGACTCTTAAACGACTATATTGTGGATGTTATTGTTATTGTTTTAGAAAAAACAAACTTATATTTATAGAGTCCTAAAACTTTTTCTTAGTAGAAAAGAACTAGTTTCTTAAAAGGAAAGAATAAATCAAATATGAAAGAATATNTTTAGTTAATTTACCAATAATATTTTATTCCCTACCATTACATATACAAAACAATATTATTTATAAAAAGTTTAGATATAAATAGGAATAAATATCACTTCAACACCTAAATATTCTAAATTCATTTACCACTATACTACACTTTTGAGAACTTAAATATGTGTCGCTATTACACTAAAAAATAATACAAACAAAATATAAATTTGAGAACAAATATTTATAGTCCGTCTTAAAATTATGACAAATTCATGATGTTTTTATTCTTCCGTCACATCAAAGCTTGAATTTATGACGAATTATTTTTAGACCAACCTTTGTGTTGGGTTCTGAAGGGTGATTAGGACGTCATGCGGAAATTTACAATTTGCAAATCATATAGTTGATAAATCAGATAACAAAAACTTATACTAAAAATTAAAATATTATTATATCAAAACTAATATAAAGAAAAACATTGAAACTTTAGAGAGAATAAATCTCCCATAAACAAGACTCTTAAACAACTACATTGTGGATGTTATTGTTTTAGAAGAAACAAACTTATATTTATAGAGTCCTAAAACTTTTTCTTAGTAGAAAAGAACTAGCTACTCCAAAACATTTTCTTAAAAGGAAAGAATAAACCAAATATGAAAGAATATTATATTTTTCTTTCAGAAAAGTTAAAACATTTATGGTAATACTTTGACTTTACTTTTAGGGAAAAATAAACTTCAAATAAGATAAGAAAATCAAGGCAAAATCCTAACATTTTGTTCTAATAGAAGAAAAAGAATATAAAAAAAAACATAACGTGACCAAGTAATATGAGTTATTATGAACACTTATAATAATGTTACTTTTTGTTGGAACATTTATTCTTATCAAAGATCATTGACTCGTGCTTTATAAAGTTGGCAAAACCTAGGTGGTACGCAATTATATTAACACGGTCAGATATTATAATTAATTAATTTGCCATATTAGCTATAGTCACAATCCATTCACATGCAACTTGAGAATAGTACAAAATGGTGAAATTTCAATAACTTTGACTACATGGAATAAATAAACAAAAATGTTATAAAAAAATGTCCTTAATTGTTTGGTTCAAGAAGGAAAGGAAGCAAAAGTCATAGTATATAAATTTAATTTTGACTCCAATTCTATTCTACACTTTTTTTATTTACTTAAATTTTTATTTGTTATTCATTTAATGCTCCACAAATTTATATTCATATTAAAAAAATTCACTCTAAGACTAAAATTTTCTTATAAAAAATGATTTAATTTTCATAATTCAAAACAAGATTTCTAATTAAGAAATAAATTATATAAATATCCTTTAAAGTATAAAAGTATAATACAATTTCCAACATATATGAAGTCCAATAAAAAAGAAACAAAACTCCCTACTGTTAATTATATAACATATAAATGTACAATTCTTTAGACACAATTAACCCTAAATTATCTATAATTATTACTACTTCTTAAGAAATATGATCGTAAAAATTTATCTACATTCAAAAATTTACTATAGTTGGTTAATTTAATAACGTATACATATAAATATACAATTTTCAAACACAATTAATTCTAAAGAATTATCTATAATTACTTTTTTAAGAAATATGATGGTAAAAATTAATCTACATTCAAAAAATTATTATAGTGAAGTAATTCAACAGGTACAAATACAAATTAATTAATCACTATTAAATACTAATACAAATATTATTACAACAATAATAACATATTTATCCGTTTAGTTAAGTTATTATAAATATAAATACAACTGGTAATGCAACTGAGAGAGAGAGAGGAAGAAGAAGAAGATGAACAAGAAAAAGCTGAAAATTCTTCTTTCTCTCTTTGCTCTCAACTCAATCACTCTTTATCTCTACTTCTCTTCACACCCAGATCATTTCCGCCACAATTTCCCCAAAAACCACTATATTACTACCGGAAACCGCTTTTCTTCATCGGAAAACCACCCAAATTTGCACTCCTCCGTCGTTTCCCAATCCAAGCCATGGCCCATATTGCCGTCTTACCTCCCTTGGTCACAGAACCCCAACGTTGGTTGGAGATCCTGTGAGGGTTATTTTGGAAATGGGTTTACTCGTAAAATCGATCTTCTCAAAACCTCGCCGGAGATTCACCGGAAATTTGGTGAAAACAGAGATTCCGGAGGAGGAGGAGGATGGTTTAGGTGTTTTTTCAGTGAGACATTGCAGAGTTCGATTTGTGAAGGAGGGGTAATAAGGATGAATCCGGAGAAAATTTTGATGTCTAAAGGAGGAGAGAAATTGGAAAAAGTAATAGGAAGGGGAGAAGAAGAAGAGTTACCCATTTTTGAAAATGGAGCTTTTGAGATAGAGGTTAATGAAAGGACAAAAATTGGGAAAAAATTAGCTGATGAAAATTTCTTGAATAAATATTTACCTGAAGGTGCAATCTCAAAGCACACTATGAGGGAATTAATCGACTCGATTCGATTGGTTGGCGCCAATGATTTTCATTGTTCTGAGGTTTGATTTTTTGAAACTTTGTTTGATCTGATATTGATCTATTTAATGAAGATTGATTTATCTAATTGTTGCTTTAGAAAAGTAGCTCAGTGTTATAAATGTTGTTTTATATGTGTCATTAAAGAGAATTCCTTGAAATCTGGAGTAGAGGATGGATAACATGAGTTAATTAACTTTTGGATTATGGTTGCATTTCATTTGATTAGAGTATAGATAAAGTGGTGATTTTGGATGTTTTACTAAATATTTTGTTAAGATTTTAGAGTTTATCTAGAGGTGTAATTGTAGTTTTGGATTTGAATCCATAAAGTTATCGAATTTATGGACCTCGAAGAGTATTCATTGTGGTTAGTTAACGACCTTAAGTTGGCAAATGGTCAGTGTATGTGATCTAAGGTGAATCCTACAACTTTTGATGTCTAACATAAGAAAGTTAGTTAATTTACGTGTTTTCCCTTTCTTAATGTTGATTCTTTTACTCTATTGATTCATTTGTTTGATTGATACTTGTAGTGAACCATAGACAGATTTAGCTATATAGAAAAAAAATGACGCAAACAATGTGTTCTCCTTTTTCTCTTTATTTCCATTTCACAAACGGAACATGGTAGCATTTGTCTGAGCTGGCCAGCTTTATTCCTGTAATACTTCAAAATTAATTTGAGTAAATGCATTTTGAAGCTTACTTGCACAACTGGTTGTTGCATATTGAGGACTATCGACTTGATTTGACTGTGTCCCGAACATGGTTTGTATGTTAGGAGCAACTTATATCTAGGAGGAAACCTGTACCAGATAGGGACCTTCACTTGCTTATTAGCTACGGAAAGTTCCAGTTAATTTTAGATCTTCGCCGTGGTATCATTTTAAGTTTAATCAAAATCCAAAGCACTGTTGTGCACTAACAAGAGGCATACATGAAGGATGTAGCACTGTTAGGTTACGTTACCTTATCCACTAATGAAAGAGAATGATGATAAGTGGTCTTATATTTTCTGTTTTAGATTGCTCATTCTTGGAATATTTATGAGATGAACATTTTTTCAGTTCTTCATGCGCTTATCAAAAAATTATTCATGCTAGATATCAGTGTTCAAGCAGCCATGTAAGGAAGCTCTGTCTTTTACTAATGCCATCTTTCTGTAATCGATGCCTTACATTGCTGTCATTTTTCTAATTTTTATTTCAGTGGATTGAGGAGCCATCACTTTTGATTACGCGATTTGAGTATGCAAATCTTTTTCATACAGTTACTGATTGGTATAGTGCATACGCGGCATCCAGAGTTACTGGCTTACCCAGTCGGCCACATTTGGTTTTTGTAGATGGCCATTGTGAGGTATGTTTGAAAGTATTGTTGACTATGGTGTGCTGCATTATTCTGTGTCATGGATGAATGTGGAATTAGTAATTATTCTCTAGCAGGCAATGAGCTTGAGATTCTTGTGTCAAGTTGGTTGTCTTCATCCCGAGTTTCCCTTTGTTTCAGTTTTCTATTTGACACAGTGATTAACTCAGTACCTAATTGTTGCAATTGGCTCATTCTTACTTCTATTTACATGTCACTATTTATTTGAATGGCCCTTTGATGGTAAAAAGAAGTTTTGTTACGAAAAAAAATTAGCAATGATTTCATTTCTGGACAATTTATTGTTACCTTACACCCCCGTCTTGAAAATTCCTTCCTGTGCATACTTTAATGGGGCTGACGTACATAGCCTACACTTTCATGTGTTAAAAGCTCTTTCACCCCATTACTGTAATCTTGATGAATTTTACTTGGCCAAGATTGTTTTTTGGGCGTGTTTCATTTATCTTCAAATTCAGTTTCTTCATTTAAACTGTTTTTTATCTTTTCTGTTTGGAAAAAAAAAACAGACACAATTGGAGGAAACATGGAGAGCATTGTTTTCAAGCCTCACTTATGCTAAAAACTTTAGTGGTCCGGTTTGTTTCCGCCATGCTATTCTCTCGCCGTTGGGATATGAAACTGCCCTGTTTAAGGGGCTTTCCGAAAGTATAGATTGTATTGGAGCTCCTGCCCATGATTTGTGGCAAAATCCCAATGATAGAAAAACTGCACGGTTGTCCGAGTTTGGAGAGATGATCAGAGCAGCCTTTGGATTTCCTGTGGATAGACAGAACATCCCAAGGACAGTCACTGGCCCTAATGTCCTCTTTGTTAGACGTGAGGATTATTTAGCTCACCCGCGTCATGGCGGAAAGGTACAGTCTAGGCTTAGCAATGAACAAGAAGTATTTGATTCCATAAAGAGCTGGTCCTTGAACCACACAGAGTGCAAATTAAATGTGATTAACGGATTATTTGCCCACATGTCCATGAAAGAGCAAGTTCGAGCAATCCAAGATGCTTCTGTCATTATTGGTGCTCATGGAGCAGGTCTAACACACATTGTTTCTGCAGCACCAAAAGCTGTAATACTAGAAATTATAAGCAGCGAATATAGGCGCCCCCATTTTGCTCTGATCGCTCATTGGAAAGGATTGGGGTATCATCCCATTGATTTGGAGGGGTCTTATGCAGATCCACCAGTCGTAATTGACAAGCTCAGCAGTATTTTGAGGAGTCTTGGCTGCTAACTCTACTCAACAGTTTGAACAGTTTGACTTTTCTCTAAAAGACTGGAACTTGGAGCCTGAAAATCGTGTAAAATATGTTTCATCTGCAGTTCTATAGTTTTGCTGCAATCTTGATCCTCAATCTGGTGTTCACAAGCTTCACAGTTTCTGGCAGTTACTAATTTATTAGCCCTCTCAGTTATGGACTCTCAGAACGATCGTTATGGTGAGCTCATTGAAGATATTCTTTATGGTGCAAGATTACAAGTCACTCGCGACACACACATTTGTAAATCACATTAGGTTGGTACAACTTCCTTACAATTCGTTGTCAATTGTTTTCTGCAATTTATTATCTTCTTGTTCTGGGAAGACAGATTAACAAACATGTTGAAGTAGCAGATTAACAAGTACCTCAGTGTAGTGTTCAGTGAAGATATGATTGTAACCAAACAAAGGAAATGAGAATTTAACAGAGATTTTCGCGTATTTTTAGCTCTCTATCTATGTTATTTCTCTTAAAATCCATCGATTTGTGTTCTTCAGGTTGTACATATAGCATATTTTCTTATTTTTCAGATGTTTGTGTGCGTCTCTTTAACGCGCGGGATACTTTATGCACGAGCTATTTTTTTAGTTGCGCTTGAAATGAGCAACCTCATTTTTTGAAAGTGAAACATTCAAGAATAGGACTACTAGGCCAAATTTGTCTGAGAAGTATGTAATCAAAGTGCTATTTTTTTAAAAAAAAATTACGCATTTTTATAGTAACCTTAAGTTAATATACAATAATAATTAAATTTACAAATCAAAATCCCTTGAAATAAATCAATATGTTTTTTCTATAATGAAAATAGATCAAAAAATAACAAATAATTATATCATGGTAAAACCTCACGAAATGTTTATACCAAAACAAAAGAATACCAGACATGTGTCTTTTATATATAATTATATCACTTAACAATAATTAATATGTGTTCTTGCTTTCACTTTTAACTAATTAAAGTTAAAATAATTGGTTGAGCTAAACAATAGCCGCAGATAAATACTTATTTTTTTTAAAAAAAAAATACATCAGATCCGGATAACATTTATTTCACCCACTCAAATAATAAAACTGTACTTACTAATCATTTATTATATTTTTTAAAAAAGTGTATTATCTAAGAGGTAAAAAAAGGATAAAAATTTAAAAATAAAAAAAAGTTGCAGAAAACAAATATATGCAAAGAGTGCAAAGATTATCATTGGAGGAGAAGGAGGGTGGTGAGTTTTTTTTTTTTTTTTTCAATTGTAGCAAAAAAATAACATCATTCCAAATTCTCCTCTGATTCTGATTTAGAATTTTATCCAAAATAAAAATTAACAAAAAAAAACTTTCTCCTTATGTTTTAGCTATTAGATTTCTGTAAATGGCATTGCCATTGTCGTTTTTCTTCATTCCGTCATTTTCAATTTGCAAAAAAGTGTATTATTGTTCGTATACACATTCAAATCTACCATTAGCATTGTGAATTACAATTCACAATGCCGATTCCGGCGACTCAAATCGCGGGATTAGCGAATGGGATAAATGGATCCAGGAAAGTGAAACCAAATAATTTGAAGAAATTGTTTACTAAGGCGTTTCGTTCCACTGCTGTTAAATCCATTTTCAAATCGAAGGCTAAGCGTAAGTCTCCCGCTGAGATTGTTCGTCGGGTGAGATTTTTGTTGGAGGCTGTTGATTCCCTGGATGACAATGTTGATCCCAGTCATTTCGACAAGGTGACTTATTTTTTTATTATTAATTTTTTATTTTGATTATTCATTGGGTAGCTGAATAAGAAATAAGTTATTCGTGTATTGATTTGATTTTTGTATAACTTATACGACATTTGGTAGATGGATAAAAAATAAGTTATTCAGGTATAAAATTAAAATGATGTTATAGTTGACAATTTGGAAACTCGCATAACTAATTCATGTATAAGTTATGAGGAATCTATGTATTATATTATATAGGTTTAGAAGATGGAATAATTAATGTATTAATAACTAATTCCTACATAGATTCACTCCTAATTAATTTCTACATAACTAATACATGCATAACTCTAATTCCGACTATGAGATTTCACATGCATGCTATTTCAAAAAAATTGGATTTTTTCTGTATCTTATGATACATAATGCTTTGCAGATGGAAGAACTGGATTCTCTTTTACATGAGCTGAAAGCAATGTTGTATGGTAGTAATGAATGTGAACCTGCTGTTGATGCATGCGCGCAATTGACTCAGGAGTTTTTTCGAGAGAATACATTTCGTCTCATCATCATTTGTTTACCTAAATTGAACTTGGAGGTGAGTTTTTATACATTTGATTCTTGTGGAAGTATTTAAGCTTTCTACTATCTGTTGTTTTTAGTTAAAGGATGTTTTATTGCCCGAACGTGTTACCAAAATGATCATTCGTTTCTTAGGCTCGTAAAGATGTCACACGAATTGTGGCCAATCTACAAAGGCAACCAGTTAATTCACGCTTGATTGCATCTGATTATTTGGAAGCCAACTCGGACCTTATGGATCATTTGGTATGCGGGTAAGCTAATCTGTATTTTTCTCCTTACCAGGTTGGTGGAATGCCCTCTCTTCCTCGTGATCTTTGACTTAAGCACGACCTTGTCCTCACTGTTTCTGTTATAGATATGATGATCCAGGTCTTGCTTTGCATTACGGAACAATGTTGAGGGAGTGTATTCGCCATCAAGTTGTTGCAAGGTAAGCAACTTTGTGAACACCGTTAATATGTTAATTGGAAGTTGCTATGATCAATGGTTTGTTTTGTGTTATTATTGACTCCGATGTTCCTTCTTACTTTAGCAATGAATAACAATGCTTCTTTGCTTTTTGTTTAAACCATCACTTCTTCTCGTCTTGTTGTTCTGTTCAACGTGTGTTATTATTATTCTCTGATTGATTTTATATTGTTTGTTTTATTAGTGTTTATGGGCAATTTTCCCATAATTTGTTGAAATATTTGCAGATACGTATTAAACTCCGAGCACATGAAAAAGTTTTTCGATTACATGCAAATCCCAGAATTTGATGTTGCTGCAGATGCTACAGCGACCTTTAAGGTTATTAATCACAAATTCTGTGATGACAAGATTTCTTGATCTGTTTCAGATCTGTTAAGAATGCACTATTACCACTCGCCACATAATATTCGTCATACTGTTACTCAACTTCGAATCATTTTTTTCGTTTGCAACTTGTTGCAGGAGCTTATGACCAGGCATAAATCCACAGTTGCTGAATTTCTCTCTGAAAATTATGATTGGGTATGTTATGATCCTCATTTGCCATTTGTATGATTTTCTTTATGTTAGTTCATTAACACCAACTTCATCCTACGACATACCGGGTATAACATATGCTCCACTTTTTTTTTGTTATAGTTCTTCGTTGAATTTAATGCGAAGCTTTTGGAATCAGCAAACTATATCACCAGAAGACAAGCTATCAAGGTAAAATAGATGTCATATTCTCGTCTCAAAGCACGTCTCAGTTTGATTTGGTGTTGGTTCCATGGGATTCAATGGTGTTCTTTCTCTTTGTATACATTTAAGTAATTTCTCTGCTATATTTCATCACGATAGAAGTATTTTTCATGTAAGTTTTATCCGCACTCATATCTATTTTTCAGCTTTTGGGAGATATTTTACTTGATCGCTCAAATTCTGCTGTGATGACACACTATGTCAGCTCGAAGGATAATCTAAGGATTTTGATGAATCTTTTGAGGGTATGTAATTCTACCAATGTTAGGACTGCCATAAGTTAGGACTTCTTTTCCCCTCGGAGCATTTTGCAACATCATACAAATTCTCCGAGTAATAAAGACAACGATGGAATAACTTCCTTCCATAATTTGATTCATGAGTTTAACTCTCATCATTTGATTCTTTCGTGTCCATTTGCTAGTGTTATTATTTCACTATGTTTACTTGACACATTATTATACGACTCAATCTTGCTGCTACATTTCCTTCTCCGTCTTTTCATGTTTCAGGAGGCTAGCAAGAACATTCAACTAGATGCATTTCACGTGTTCAAGGTAATCAAATCTTCATAACAACTAATTATCTAGTGTTCATGTATGACGACTCCTCTTCACTTCTCTCTGCTTGTTCTTTTGTTCTGTTGACAGCTTTTCGTTGCCAATAGAAACAAGCCTACTGACATTGTCAACATAATCGTTGCCAATAGAAGCAAGCTTCTACGTTTCTTTGCAAGTTTCAGGATCGATAAAGGTACTAACTTTACTTCAACCAACCAATATAATCGTTGATATCATCTTCGTATGAGGAATGGTATATATAAATACAGAACATTGTCTGTTTGCAGAAGATGAACAATTCGAAGCAGATAAAGCTCAAGTTGTGAAAGAAATTGCAGAACTTGAAGCGAAAGGACCTCTTTTCTCAGGGGAACTGCATAAATTTCCCGGTACACCTACTGCTTCAGGAGAACTGTATAAGTTACCAACAACACCTCTCTCGAGACAACTTACATAATTTCCCAGAACTACGTTCCATGAGACCAACTACAAGCTCTGGAGAATCGCAAAAGCTTTAGTATACGAGTCATTGTTTTATGAATTATACTAAAATAAACGTTTTTTTAAAACTTTTTGAGTCTGTTGATCAAAGAATTACTAAATGCAGTGGAGTATGTCATCTTTGCTCTGGTTATTTGAAAGAGCATCGATAAGAAACATATTCATGATGTAAATCGAACATTTGTCAATTTTCTTCGTCTTAAACAACTTTATATATAACTTCTTACAACCATGTTATTGAGTTTGTTGGGCACTTGCATGCTGTATAGTACACTCATTTGCAGATTCCTGAGGTTCATATTATCGATCTTTAACTTGTTTGGGATTGAAGTGTATTGATTGTTGTAAAGGTTTTGTATTTAAAAGGTTTCAATTCTGAACTCATATGGGGTTCTTTAGTAAGCTATTTTCTAAAACCTATTTTGTATTTTTTTTTAAAAAAAAGAAAAACTTGAACAATATTTTTGACTTTGATACTAAAAATAAAATTCATAAAAGTAAGTTCATTTTTTCATTAAGTTGTATTAATTTAATAGATAATAACTTAAACTTTTATTTTTTAAAGGTCGATTGGTAAGTATGTAAAACTGTATTAGTCTTGATTGAACTATTTTCATTCACAATATTGAATATTTTAGTAACTTTAAAGAAAATTATCTTAATAAATAATGTTATATCACTCTTATAACATATAAAAATTTAAAATTAATTAAATTAAATTAAGTAAGTTACCAAAAAAAAATTAGAATTAAGTTTAACCCGCCCGCTCCACCCCACATTAATTTTAAAAAAACTCACTTCAACCCGCTCCGCATCCCATCACCCCGCATAACCTTAAAACTGCCCAGCCTCATTTGCCATCTCTACAGGCTTTTATGGGCTGGATTATATCTCTATGATCCAAAACGATTTGCGTTAATGGGCTTACCGAAGAAGCCCAAAGAAAAACCCGAGTGTATGCACACAGCAGAAGAATCGTGACTTCTCCCAGATCTTCACAAAATCGGAAATTTTGCTCAAACTTTGAATTCTGGATTTCTGATCTTGAAGTTTTTTGTGTAAATTGTTGTTAGGATCCCCAAAATCGAAATGGTTTTCTGCTACCCATCATCTCCTTCAAAGTTTGCTGCTACATTGGCGTGTTTTTTTGGTGGTGCTGCTCTGTTTGCTTTTGGTGTACATCATTCTTATATCAATATTGCTCCTCAACAAGCTCGAACTAAAGCTCGGAATGACTTTGTCAAGGATCGGTTGAGAAAGAAATATGGCAAATAATTCGTGGTAATTTACCAGTAGCATTTCCGAATTGCTCATACCTTTTTTGTTTGCGGTTATCTTTGTTTTTTTGGTTTAATTTTAGCTGACCAAAAGATTCTTTGTAGTTATTAAGAGAGATTGTGTTCATGAAGTTAATTTTATGAACTGATGATTTAAACCAAACTAAGAAACTTTTTGTATGTGCTTCATTGATGATCCTCAGCTCTTGTGTAGTATGCCCATACAACACGCGATGAAGAATAAATTCGGAAAGCATATTATCAACTATCATTTGCCATCTCGAGGAAGTAACTTATGCCACTAGTGATACCATAAGCTTGGTACCAATGTGATTCTTACTAATGATTAGTAATGAGCTAAGATCATGAAGAACTTCTTGTGTTGGTTGTAATGTAGGCTTACAAATAGATAGAATTATGTGGTCAAGTCTAATGTGATTCCAATTGGCGCAAAAAGAAAATCCCTGCACCATTCAATCTCAAGTTATGGTTTGTTCTTTTCAACCACATATCGTTCAAAGAAAATACCTTTCTCCTTCTCTTTTCACCACAAACTCCCACACTTACATTTTGCTACCACTTAACCCTGCAACATTGCGTTTTTGTCAGAAAATCTTGAGATATGCAGTGTCGTCCGTCTCCTTTAACTTTGTCAAATTACTTTTCAACAGCTTAGCCTATTGCAACAAAGATATAGCTAGCATTGTTGTCTGTGATCTGCTGGTGGAGTGTATGAACGTCACCACATACCTCTACTAATTAAGGTGTATCAATGGCCAGAAATATATTTAAGTTAACAAATGTGGATGGGTGCAGTCTGGCGGAATGTTAGTGGCCTTTGCTTCTTTCTATGGCATTTGCAGTAATGGTACAAGGCAGAAGCTAAGGCTACTCTCCAAGGATTGAGCATGTGCATTGACAGAGGCTACCTTAAAACTATTTTAGATCCGACTCCATGATATTGGTTGATATAATCAATAGGAAAATCAGTACTCCGTGGCAGATATATAGAGCATCAATCATCAACCAGATTTGGTCCTTGATGCATAAAGGACGTCTTTAGGGAAGGAAATGGCATTGCAGATCAGCCCCCAAGGCCTAGCTCAAGTGGCAAAAGGTGGAGGATTTGTGGCTTAGGTCGCAGGTTCAAGCCCCACACCATGCAAAGCGAAGCCCGGTNCACAAAATCGGAAAATTTTGCTCCAAATTTGAATTCTGGATTTCTGTTAGTTATATTTTCTTGAAGATTTTTGTGTAAATTGTTGTTACGATCCCCAAAATCGAAATGGTTTTCTGCTACCCATCATCTCCTTCAAAGTTTGCTGCTACATTGGCGTGTTTCTTTGGTGGTGCTGCTCTATTTGCTTTTGGTGTACATCATTCTTATATCAATATTGCTCCTCAACAAGCTCGAACTAAAGCTCGGAATGACTTTGTCAAGGATCGATTGAGAAAAAAATATGGGAAATAGTTCAATCTCTCCTCTTCTCGGTAACTTTTTATTTTCTGGTAATGTTGATTATTAGTAGCATTTTTGGATTCCTTATACTTTTTTTTTTTTTTGCTGTATTCTTGTTGTTTGTTTGTCAAATTTTAGCTGTATCGATTCCTCATTCCAAAAGATTTCATTGGATTATTTGTAATTATTAGGAGAGATTGTGTTCGAAAAGTTAATCGAACGAGACTTGTGAATTGATGATTTGAACCAAATAAAGAAACTTTTAGGTATGTGCTTCATTTGATGATTCATTAGACATCCTCAGTTGTGGTGAGCGCTGTGTATTATACTCACACACAGGCGCAATGTATCAATGAAGAACAAAATTGGAAAGCATATTATCAACGCAATCTCTAGGAAGTAACTCATGCCTTTATTAGTGATAAACCTTAAGCTTGATACCATTGTGATTCCTTACTAATGTAGGAACTTATGAACTTTTCGTTTGGTTATAATGTAGGAACTAATGAGCTAAGATCATGAAGAACTTTTCGTTTGGTTATGACTTATGATGTAGGCTTACGAACAGATAGAATTAAGTGGTCAAGTGTGATGCGATTTCCGTGAGGCAGTCTAAATATATTAGACATTAAGCACATCCTCTTTTCTTCTCTATCCAAAAACCAACCTACCTCAATATTCTATTTCTGTTTTTCACAATGGCGCAAAAAAGAAATCCCTTCACCATTCAATCTCAAGATATCGTTTGTTCTTTTTCAACCACATATCGTACAAACAAAATACCTTTCTCCTTCTCTTTTCACCACAGACTCCCCATACTTACATTTTGCTACCACTCAACCCTGAAACATTGCATTTTTGTCGAAAATGTTGATTTGTGCAGTGTCGTCTCCTTTTAACTTTGTCAAATTAATTCCTTGACAGCTTAGCCTATTGCAACAAAGATATAACTAGCATTGTTGTTTGTGATCTGCTGGTGGAGTGTATGAACGTCACCACATATCTCTATCAATTAAGGTGTATCGATGGCCAGGAATATATTTAAGTTAACAAGTGTGGATAGGTGCAGTAAGGCTAATCCAGGGGTTGCAGGAGGTGGTAGAGTTGTTAGAGATCATGATAGCCTTTGCTTCTTTCTATGGCATTTACAGTAATGGTAGAAGGCAGAAGCTAAGGCTATTCTCCAAGGATTGAGCATGTGCATTGACAGAGGCTACCTTATGACTATTGTAGAGTCCGACTCTATGCTATTGGTTGATATAATCAATAGGAAAGTACTCCGTGGCAGATATATAGCATCAATCATCAATCAGATTTGGTCCTTGATGCATAAAGGGGTTCTTTTTTTGTCCACGTCTTTAGGGAAGGAAATGGCATTTCAGATCAGATGGCTAATTTGGGTGTTACAGACAGAGCACATTGTTGTCGTCACTGTAGATCTCTCTTTGCCAAGCCAATCTAGAGCTTCACTGAAGCAAGAGCAGGATCGAATATGACTAATACACCAAACCTTGTTTGTGGTACTCAGTGTACTTGTATAGCTTTGTGCTCCCTTTACTCTTTCGTTCTATATGGAAAAAGAAAGATCTATCGCTGTGTAGACTCTGCGGTTGATGCAAATGAACTGTGCTATAGCTAAAACCATTTGTATTTCGTGTGTTGGAGGCTAAGGTGTATGTATGTCCTCCTCCGTGCAATCTTTATTTTTCATGTATATAATCACTATCGTGAATCCTTTGATTAAGGAAAATGTGGATGCGTAAGCTAGCTACATGTTTATATCAAGTAACTGTACCATAAATTTACTAACGTTGCTTTTGACTGTTCCATGGTTCAGCTTGCAAATTTCTGTCATTGAAGTTGTAACACAGTACTGATTGATGAGACGCGGNTGTTCCATGCTTCAGCTTGCAAATTTCTGTCATTGAAGTTGTAACACAGAATAATTAGTCATTAGGTCTGCAACATTTATTTGCAATCTTATATTACATGATGAATAGAATATAAAGATTAAAGGCTGTGTATGAAAAATACTAACTACATTGATCATTGCTTACATCCAATACAGAATTCTTACAAACAAATAGGCAATAAACCCCAGACACCCACTCAATCTGACCCAAAATGGAAAAAAAGGGGAGGGAAGGGATGAAAAATAGAAACGAGGAAGAATGTAAAGAATAAACAAGAGCTGAAAATTTTGATACATCGCAAGTACAAGGAAACAATCACGTGTTAAATGAGCTGACCCGAGACTACCACCGCCACCATGTGCGACTCCATAATCACCAGAGAGAGGTTTGATCAGCAAGATGGTTAAAACAAATTGTACAAAATGGTGGCACCAAGGCAGAAATGATCATCACTATACCATGAAAATTGCTAGAAGAACTGCGACTGAGCTCATGAGAATGCTAGCAACAACTGAGGATTGGCCATTTGGAGCGGTAGTGGGAGCTCTAGCTGTAGAACCATTGTCATTACTTGGCTTTATCTTTGCAATAGGTGGAAGAGGTGGCTCAGTCACATCACTTACATCGAGCACGGGGCTGGGAGGTTCGACGGGTGGCATAGACTGAAGAGTCATGAGTCCCAAGAGACTCCCAGGTTGAACAGGGCTCATATATGGTGGCAAGTTTTTGTACGCTAAACAACGGTTCCCTGTACATTCCCAACAATTGGTATATGTCAAATTGAGGATATATAGTAATCTTGCATTTCGTATGCACAACTTAATGGATATGAGCAAGCAAAAGCTCTGGTAAAAAATACACAAATCTAGCAGATTGCGCCAGAGATTCATCTATACTGAATAATGTTTGGGGATGATGAATATAGAAACTAAAAGAGAAAGAAAGGGGAAAGGGGGAAGAAGGGGTTGGGGTTGGAACACGGTATGAGAAATAACAAAGGTATATAAATAACTTACTTCGGTATCTAGCCGCTGTGCCAGGATATTCTGTAACAAGACCATCAACGCCAGCTCCAAGAACATAGTTGTTTAACTCAGCAGACGAATCTGAGAAGAAGTCCCATGCTTGAGATATAAACTCGTTATTAAATAGTCGCACATATACGGGGAGATTTGCTGACTGCAGCTTCTGCACAACATTCGTTTGACCAATGATAAAAGCGTCTTCACTGGGGAAGACTGATTTCTTGGTTATGACAACAGATTTTGCAAAGGTCTTGATCTCCATTAAAGTTGAGTTCTTAATATCACTGATATCCTCGTCAACCAAATAAACAAGTTCATAACTACTCTTCTTGAATTCTTCCAGAACAGAACTGTCATTTGATTGGATCATAACTTTCCTAGCTGTCTGATTATTGTAACCAGCTGTGCTTAAGGCGTCCGAAACGGCATCAGTTACACCTAATCCCTGCTTTGCCAGGTATGCGGCATTCTGCATGAAGCCAGAATATAGTGTCAAATAATGAGAAAGGAGGTAAAACCTCCAGTGTACAAAGATATCCATTAAATCAGATTTTTTTCTCGTATAAACATAAAAAAAATACAGCTACTTTGACTGTTCTTTCCTCTTTTTTTTGTTGTGATGTCAAAGTTCTTATTGAATTTCTTATAATCCTTTATTCCTTTCTACATTGAGTGGGTAATCACCTTCATTAAGTAATGAAAATAGAATTATTATGATTCAGCTACTAAAAAGGAAGTCATTATTGTACTTGGAAAGCAGTTAAAATTGCTTCAGTTGTAACTTGTAGAGAACATTTCAGAAAATTGGAGATATTGAGATCCTTAATGTATCCAGCAGACGATTAAACCTTCAAAATACTAGTCATAAAGTGAATCCTTTCCTTTTGAAAATATATAGACCATTTTCCAAAAGCATTTTCTGGTTCCAAATTCTTTCGAGGGAAAGTTTGGCATGTTTCCCACATTCAATCACCTATGAAATAGCATAAGAAGCTATGGAATTCTCACTCAGAATGAGAAGTGATAAGGAGTGAGTATATAACTTATAAGCATTTAGGATTCGGAAATGAGCTTACACTATATTGATGCATAAGAATATAGGTATAAATAAGGTCAGTAGTCCCTAAACAAACTCACCTCTATGCTGATCACTACACCAGAAACATTAGCCTTTTTGGAAAATGTCAAGAAGTCTGCTAACGACATAAAATTTCCATCATTTCTGGCCTTTGGATTCCGTGACAATCTAAAGTCTGAATACCGGGTTGATATTGCCGCTGCAAGACATTAGAGCATGTTAAAGTGCATTTTGAAACAATAGTATTCCGAAATTTCAATTGAAGTAGTGCATAATCTTGCAATGACAAATAATTAGAAGAAAACGTAAGTATTTGCAGAAATGTCTAGATAAGAAATGAAGGTCTCTAGAAAATTTGAGAACGTGTCTTAAAAGAGCTTGCGGAAAGTGTATGCCACAAAAGCATGTCAAAGTGGGAAAAAGAGGCTTAATAGCCAAATAAAATTCCAGTTTTTGTAATTATTTCACACATTTCAAAAACAATAACTGTCATTCTTAATGAGGAAGGAGAACTGGGATGATGAATTCCTAGAATATTGCTCCTCTCTTAAGAGCTTATATGTGCAGTTCAAAACAATTAACAAGCTACAAAATAAATAGCTAAAAAAAACTTAAATTAATCCCTGAAATTGTTATTTGTGCAAAAGATAAATGCATGACAGTAAAAAAGTCCCAGATATGAAGAAGATAAAAAAACACAATACAGAAGAGAAACTATCTCATTATCTACAATTTTTAACAGTCTTGATCCAAATGAAAGAAGTAATTGTGGCATAGATATATTTGCAGGCAAGCAAAGAAGAGAAGTTCTTGAGGCATGCAATCTTCCATTTTTCTTTTATAAAGAAAGTTAGATACAGATGGCATCACACGGATGCAGAGGCATGCAATAGTGAGATTGAAACAAGATAAGCCACATAATTTAACACTACAAATTAACAGATGATTCAGCTTACGTTTCAGCGTTTGAATATCGCTCCAGGTAAGGTTGATGGTGAGTATTCCATCTTTTATCTGAAGCTCTGGAACAGTGGTAGCGATGTTGCTGAATGGCGATTGGGCCGCAGTCGTCGTGTCTATCAGATTAATTGAACCAAGGCAGAAGGGTATTCCATCTTTTGTCATTTGGACAGGACAGCCAAGAATATCTGCACCATCGGAAGCAGCTTTTGTATATGCTAAATCTGTACAACCAGGATAGTCACCGCTTGCTCCTTGAGGTGCGATAATCTGAAGATTTACTGCAGGCCAAAGGAGGAAGAGAGAAAACAAGAGAGAGGACATGGATAATCAGTATGCCGCCATTTGGTGAACTAGTTATGCATGGATATCTTAGAGTGAACTGTTATATGCTGAATGATAACAGAGATTTTTGTGCAGGGGACGCCTACTATAAGGTATGTTCATCATTAGATACTGACATCTAGGTATTGCTAATACATGTAATATATTCCACATTGTACTGCAGTAAAATAATACATAATTTATGTCCATATAAATAATGCATAGTTTAACATGGAATGTTGCATGCGAACAAAGTTGGACAGGGTGAAGCTCATTTACTTAGAAAGTTAAGTTAATCAAATTCAAGGTTTCAATTTTAGGAAATTAGTTGACTCCATGTTCAATTCATTTTTAACCAAAAGTGAGAGAATTTGAAAGCTTTGCAAGATAACTTGCATTGTAAAGATTTCAATGAAAATGTTTAAACATATAAAACAACATAAATCATTCTGGAAATGCGTGTATATCAACAGCATACCTTGAGGCTTATCATTCTCACCCAAATGCGAGAAGCAATCTGCAAGATTAGAAAAGTTTAGGAACCTGGATAAGTACCACAGAAAGAAGTAGACCAAACAAGTGAAACTATGAAAGCAGTAAACAAAGCTTATACTAGCACACTCTCAATACAGAGAATCAAAATAGATTGTCACTTACCTACTGACGCAGATGGAGACATTGGGAAGTCAGATAACACTCCGTCCACCGAGAACTCACCGTTGTCTATAAAGGATAAATACTCAGCTACAGGATCATAGCTATAATTATAAGCAAAAGGAGCATCATTAACAAAGTCGGCTGCATAAATCTCAAGTCCTTCATTATGAGCGTCCGAAACAACCGATGTATGTGGCAGCAAGTACAAGCTGCTGTCCGTTGGCCAGATATAGTCTTTGGGAACAAGAATCCCAGCGGCAAAGGTTTTAATAAATGTGAGATTCTTTACTAGAGAACCATATGTTTGACTTGTTGATGGCTCAATATCATCCTTGTTGAGAAACCGGAAAACGCGCTTTGTCACTCGTAGATTCAATCGCGATGCGATACTTTGCAGGAAATTCACCTCAGGTGATGAAATATAGTTGGCAATAACACTTCTAGATAGGGAAATAACAAAGCTTCTCATACTCAGATTGTGCTGGCTGTAGAAGGAATCATGCTGGAAATGTATTTGCAGAAGAATGAGTTAAATAATTGTTATGCCAACACGTATTTAACATACCACACATCAAATGCAGCAATGCATGGTATGATAATTAAACTGTTCCTTTTAGATTCTTAGAGATTGAAAAACTGAAAGTAGGCAACAAGTAATTACCAAAAGCATTCTGTAATCAAATGCATACCTGGATATTCAACCATAATCCTGGAGGTTTGACTTGGGTAGCTACATCCTGGACAGTAAGAATTTGTTGGGGAGTGCCATCAAATCTAGGCGACCGTGAAAACACTCCTTGTATCACTGTTCCAGGCATCAGGATTAATCTCTTTTTAGTAGAATTTCAGATCACCAGAGGCTAACTTTCATCAAGCCATAACAATAAGTCCAACTCTAATGAGAGATTCTCTAGACTATACCAGCAACATGTTTTGCCATAAACATATATGATCTATTAGGGTCCTAAGGAAATGCACAGGGCAACTCATTTTCTAAGGTGATCTGATTCTACATTTTTTTAAAACATAAAATAAGATAGTGGTTGAGGGAGGGGAGAAAATTCTATGACAAAATATATTACTCCCTCCGTCCATTTTATGTGAGGTAGTTTGACTCGGCACAAAGTTTAAGAAANAACATATATGATCTATTTGGGTCCTAAGGAAATGCACAGGGCAACTCATTTTCTAAGGTGATCTGATTCTACATTTTTTTAAAACATAAAATAAGATAGTGGTTGAGGGAGGGGAGAAAATTTTATGACAAAATATATACTCCCTCCGTCCCATTTTATGTGAGGTAGTTTGACTCGGCACAAAGTTTAAGAAAGAAAGGATGACTTTTAAAATTTGTGGTCTAAAATGAATGATAGAAATTTGTGTGGCTATAAATCATTTCATTAAGGGTAAAATAGATATTTTAAAGTTAAATTATTACTTAATATAGAAATGTGTCATTCTTTTTGGGACTCTGACTATACAAATAATACTAGCATATTATTATGCAGAATTACTGCCAATTAGCACTTCATCTGAGAGTCAAACTTTTAAAAGATAGGACCACAGTTATTCCACAAAATGAAAACCTAAATTAAGTTTTTCATCATCAACCCTTTTTGAAGCATAAGTATGTAAAAGAAATGATAAATGCAGTCCCAACATATCAGAATTGTTTTAGAACCAAATAAATACAGGTACATACTGGCTTTAGACACACTATAATGGTATGGCACCAGAACCTGGGCTGTCCCGCATTAAAAGAAAAGAGGGAAGTGACTGTACCACCTTCACAGACCAGCAAAAGAATGGCAAAACAAAGACAGAGAAGCTAAGCACCATTTAAAATTCCAAATTAGTAAATCCCTGAAATCAATTGGTTTATTAAGTAAAACAAAAATAGCGGAGAAGCCTCTCAATTACATATGATAGGTAAAACCGGCTGCTTTGGAGTGTAAACTCATTGCCCAAAACAAGTTCTTTACTAGGTGTAACTGCTGATCTAAACAGTCATTCACATATATAGGACCATAAAGTCTGAAGCATATAGTAAAAGATACAAAAGGTCATGATTTAATCTTACAGCTGACAGGCGCCAAATCCTTGATGTTGAAATCTATAGAAAACCATCCTGTCTGAGGAATTCCATTCACCGAGTAGTTATTATTCTTGTTTTGGTAGAGAAGATCGATGTCAGAAGCATTGTTAAGCTTGAGATCAGGAAAACAAATGCCAACCCCGTCTTTTGTGAGTTGAACATCACACCAAGCAACCCAATCAGCCGAGCTAATTGTTTGTGCCAACATATAGGCATTAAAGCTTGAATCAGGAAGTAATCCAGAAAATCCTCCACGAGCTATGACTTTTGGTGCATCTCCTGCAAAGTAGAAAGATGGATTTAGTCTAAATACAACAATGAAAACAATAGAATCTTATTCATTATTTTCTCGAATAGGCAAAGAAAAGAACACTGCTACTGACTATTTTAACAAATAAGGAGTGCTAACTTTTTCACCATTGAAATCCTATCTGGAGTTCTGCCCCCTTATTCAGGGGAACTTTTCTTTCTTTTCATTCTATCTTTTTTTTCTTTTTTGGAGGAGGAGATTTAGGTATGAGTTGCTGCCAAAGAGTTGCATCAACTACAGTGCGAAATAAGAAGACAGTTGCAAAGAGAACATTTTTTTTTCTTTTGAATATTGAAAGCATCTTGGCATGTTTCTCCAAAATCTAAAAGACCATGGCAATGGCAAGCAATTGAAAATCAAAAGTTAACTTTGCAAAAAACAGAAAAACAATGGCTTATGTATGTTCTTTCAAAACGGTTTCTTTATCGCAACTTCAGGTACCACCAGCATCATACTAACAACCATTACCGGCATAGAATTAAAGAAGCAGATGTCTCCACTGCAACAGTTAAATCACTGCTTCCTGAGCAGCGAGCTTACTATTAACAGGTACTATCCATCACATCCTAGATGCAGCTTTTCATTTGCCCCTAATTAAACTAACTTGATCAGAAATCTCACAAAATAATCAACATAAAACAGCTCAAACGCCTGAACACTGAAGAATACTTCAAACTAACAAATCATCCTAACAATTCTCCCGCTCCAGTTACTATCCAACAAAATTATAGGCAAAACTATTCTAAACTACGGAATCTAAACCTTTTTTTCACGATTTCTTCAGTATCCGTATAGCTAAATTGAACTTCCATTGATAATTTTTCTGAAATACATAAGTCTACTCAGAAAGCAACTGTTGTAACAAATTTATAGCTGAAAAAAAACTCAAAATATAACGCATCCGAAGAACTTATCATGATCTCTTCAATTCCTTCATAGCTAATCTGAACTTCCGGAGATATTGTAAGCTTACTCTTAAACTTATTAGGTAGAAATTTAGAGAGAGAAAAAAAAGTTACCGCTCAGTGTTTTCCATTTAGAGGTTACATTGCTAGATCTTTGAGCAGCAACAAATGCAGCTGAGCAACAAAGTAGCAGGAGACATAAAACAGAACGCATTTTCCTCATTTCCGGCGAGCTTAGCCGGAGAATCGTTTTCCGGCGAAATTTTTTTCCGTTTGTGACGGAGGTGGAGGAGAATATGGAGAGATTCAGCTGATTTGTGTGAAGAAAAAGTGTGATGATTGACAAGTTAAGGAGACTTTGAGACCAGATAGATAGAGAGAGAAAGTGTGTGAGTGTTTGTGCCTGCCTTAGAGGGGTGTGGGCTATTTTCAGGCTGGCAAATATTTTAGCACTATTTATGCATACAACTATTAGTTGTACTAATGGATGCCGATGCTTTCATTACGCGTCTCTCGCTATAATAGCTGTATTTAAATATCTTCAGCGGCTCATGCTGACTGCTAAAGGTAAAAACTCAGTCTATCGTGTTCATATCAAAACAATAAATGTATATAATAATTAATAATTTAATGAAGTAACAATACATGTTAGTTAATCGTAATTAAATTATATTTTCAAGCATAAATAGAGTGTGCAGATTTTATCAATATCTCATTGAAGTAGAGAGTGTGTTACCAAAAGACCTTCTACCCAAGTGGAGCAAATTCAATTATAGAAAGAAAAAAGGAAAACATAGCAACTATAACAACAAAATAGTGCGATAATCAAAATACTGTAAACAATTAAAGATGTGAGAGATGAAAAGTTAAAACTACAATAGTACCGAGTGATACTAGGTTACAAAAGTCAAAATGAAAATGCTAATACTTGTACAAACATGGTGCTCTATACTATTACCGAGCAAAATATATGAATAGGCTAGTAATAAGATAATTCTTAACTACGTATTAATCTTCTATCCTTATCTGTGTAGAATAAATTTTCAATCAAACATGCATAATATATAACTTAATAGCAAAATATATCATCTTATGACATGAACCAAATAATTATACCCCTTGATAGTTTGAACCAAGACCTCATAATTGTCCATCTACTTTTTTTACTTTATTCCCTCAGTCCACAGTTCAGTCTCTATGTAGATTGTTTTGTAAAGTCTATGAATTATATGAAAGTAGAATATTTCAAATTCATGGTTCAAATATTCTTAGTGGAAAAAATGTGAATAATGTATCACATCAATGTAGAAACTCAACGTCTCCACAAATTCAAAACTAATATTTCTAAAATGTGAATAATATAAGATGAATTTCAAATTTGTGACCAAAATTAGTTATCTTAAAACACAACCAAACAGGGAGTTACTGTTTTACTGCCTTATTAATGAAGCTTGTTAAACATAATGACCAGTAATGGCAGTAATTATAATAATGAGCCATTTAAGCTGAAAGGACGGCTGGCTGATCAATGACTGACTGGCTTGTTTGGTTGGTAGACAGCTAAGCGGAGACCAAAACATGGGTCAGCTTCCTCTGCTTACGTGTCACAATTTCCAATAATTAAAATATCCGTATGTACAAAACGTAAAAGTTTATATTTGCGTTCAATTATTAATTTCATTTTTGAACTATTAACCGTATTAAAAATATTTATCTACTTGATTAATTTAACTTAAATAGACTCATACTTTTGCAACTTAAGTAAAATACACCACTAAATTATCGTCAAGTTTAGAAGTGTTTTCAACACTTCTCTCAATTTTTTATTAACAGTCGCATGCTCCTACGAGAATTTCAGACTACTTGCTACGCCATGTGTCAGATCAAAATTCAGTTAATCACGCAGAAGAGTGTTTTTTAAGACGGTCAATAATTCAAACATGAAACTAAAAATTTACGATAAGTTCGAAAGTGTTTACAATACTTCTCTTATATATTTCATACATTAATTTAATGAATATGTATTTTTACTATATTAAATCATTTATTTAACATAAATTGAGTTGGTTTAATATAGATCTTTGTTTATTTATTTAAATAAAATGTTTAAGAAGAAACGCCGGATCTCGTTGTTCGTGGGACCCACTTATGACCCGATCCATTTTTTTCAATTCGGGTTTCAGCTTAGGTCCAGGTGAGTATTAAATAATCTACAAATAACATGCCTGGCTTTTTCTAGATAAAATAATTACCATAAATAGTAGATGTCTTTCACATTCACCTATTTAATTTAAGTATATTTTAGGAAACTGAAAATAAAATAGAATAGCAGAAATCACAATTAAAATTCTAAATGTGTTTTGAAATACTTTATTTGAATAGATGATCTATCAAAAATAGTCTATTTATTTACCTAAGGCAAGGATACGACGATACATATATTATCCTCTTTAAACCTTACTTATAAAATTACATTGAATATATTATTATAATTGTAAGAGTTTTTTAAAACTTTCTTCTTATTGTTTTTTTATTCAAATGGAAAACTGTAAGAGTTAAAAATGCCAATTGGAAGTTGGATAATTAACGACCCAAATAATAATAAAATAGAGTATTAGTTCAAACAAAAGTTCCCCTATAATATAATCCATCAATCATGTGAATTCATATTATTCCGCTATTTTTTTGTTTTCCATCTAATGTTTGGAGTTCATATTAGAGTGTCGATTAAGTTTGGAGCATGTGCAAGGTTCATTTGATCGTAGAGCTCCTAACATGACTTTTTCCAAACTCAAGATTTTTGATTGAGGGCGAAGCAGTCTCATTATTGCACCGGGAACCCACCAATGCCCAATATCCAACTAGTTTTTATTATAATGTTTTTGACAATTTCTAAAATGTAGGCCACGCAATGAATGATATCATGATAAATCCCCTCGGGTCTCGACATGCACATTCCTTTGAAGATTTTGTGTATTTTAATTTGACCAATTCAGCTAATACAACAAATTTATATATTAATCTGGTTAATAATTAAAAAAAGAAATTATATAAATTATTCTGGTTCAACAGCAAATATATTTTGACAAACACTTTTTCTTCTTTTTTTCACCTTTCTTCTTCTATAATTAATTTTATGGTATTCAAAATTCACTGTTTAATTCTTCACGTACGATTCACTAAAAAGGTATTTTTAATTACATTATTTGAGAGTGATATACTAGCTGTATTAGGGCTAATTTTCTTGCCTAACCAATTTATTCAAAAGTCAAGGATATAACAAATTAATAAACGATTAAAAGAAATTAAAGATATGAGATAATGAGAATCACAATTTTGGAAAAATGATGAACAAAAAACAACAGCTATAATACAGCAAGAAGAGAATTATAATGGGGAGTCTTTGATGTGACTTGCACTATTTTTGTGTCATTTAATTTGAATATGCCAATCTAATAATATACACATAACTTTAACTTGATTCTTCTAGTTGTATTGTTGCATTAAGGGTGATTTGGTACGAAGGAAAATATTACTTATGGAAACATATACTTAGAAAATGTTTCCTATAAAGCACAAATAATTTTCTTGTTTAATAAATAATGATAGATTATACGTAAATTTTATCTCGAAATTGTTTCTGATAAATCTTCAACTCTAAAAACGATGTTTGATAAGTAAACACTATATATGAGGATAGAGGTGGTCGCGTGGAGGGTGGTGAAAGGTGGGGTTGAGTGGTGGTTGGGAGAGTCGGAGAGACAGGAGTCAAGGACTCATGGTAGGGGGTCAGAGGCGGATATAACCTTATAGTATTGGGTTAATCCACTTGAACCCAATACTTTGATGCGAAGTACAAATTAGTAGCTTATGAATCTATAACTTTTAAAATATAATGTACTCAATTTAAACCCCTTAAAGATTGAATGCAAGAAGCTTAAATCTTAGATCCATTTCCAGAGGAAGTTTGCGGGTTAGAGATGGCTATCGGTCAGGGCAAGGCAATGGGGTAATTGGGGTGGCCGGGAGACAATTGTTTCATCGAACTTATTTTTCCTATTTCTTCAATGAAATCAACTAAACATAGGAAAATTAGAATATTATCTCGAACTCAAGTATGTAGTGGAACTTTTATTCTTAAAAGTAATCTAACAAATTATATGCATATTCTCTAAGTATACAATATTACCTTGATTTCTCTCTCTCTCCATATATTATATGTATAACTTTTTAATACTATAATATATAGTGATCAATTTATAATTAAGATGAACATGTAGTGTCAACATCATCCATGATAAGCAAATAAACTTTAAATAGCTTTAATGAAAGTTTGCACTACATTTGCCATACCAAGTGATTATGGTTTATGATCCAAAGGCAAAAGTACTACCACTACTAGCTACTCTAAAAGGGAAAAATGCTTACTATATATATATGCCTTTACAAACTTCAATGATTCAAGTATTTATATGTGAATGAAGAGTTCCATTGTAATTTTTTTGGTTTACTATCCTGCCTTCGATATCCATTGGTAACTAATTTGAGTTCTAAGATAATTTCACTTTAAAAGATAAGTGTTTTCAATATAAACGATAAGTTAACCAATTCTTTAAATAGTCATCAAACTTATAACTTTTTTCTATAAAAGTCATTTAATTTTTTTTTGTCACTGTAAAGTACTCGATTTATAAATTGTTCTTTCAGAAAATAACTATGATCCAAATTTTTTTTTATCAAAATTTGAATTTGAAACCTCAATGAATGAGAATTAAGAATAAAATAAAATAAAATAGAGTTGACCAATTATTATTCAACATTACCATGGATGCTCATCGTAATCCTTCTTTTTAAGTGTTTCATCTAACTTCTCTATATAAAAATTAATAAATAAGTTGTGAGAATTATTTTTTTGGTTATTGAATAAACAATGGTCGGTCAGAAGACTCAACTTTGTATTATTTTTTAAAAATAAAAAAATATAAATTGACGGGTACAACGGTTGGTGAGTAGATTTTGCACAAAATATTATGAAATCACGACTTTATTAATCTAATTCATAGATGTATAATATCAAATAATATTTTTAAAATATGATTATTATTATTAATGGATGGAGCATAAAGTTATATTCTAATTTTCTATCTAATTACGTGCATAGTAATTTGTACAAATGACATAGTGGGCACCAAGTCACTAATAAACATAAAAATAAAATACTATAGATTATGCACCAATATCGACAAGTCCAGTTAAGATGTTTTTGTAAAAAAAAAACGATATTTTAATTCTAATAATAATTTATGTCTATTACTACAAAACAAAATATTTGAAAACAATGCATGTGGACAATAGTAAAAATAAATTGGTGAGCTAGAGACAAATCTAACGGATTTTTGAAAAATTTTGTAGTTTAATGATATTTATGGACTCGGAAACGAAATTAGAGACGTAAGGGGTTTATTTGAATTTTTCTTTGTTATATAAACTTATATTATAAATAAAGAGTTAAAATTATTTTATTCATATATAATAATTAGTAAATATTGAGTTTATTTAATTTATTTGTATATATTTTTTTTAAAAAATAATTAAAAAAATTCTGATTCTGTCATTATTTCGCGATGTTTATGCAATTGGCAAGGTTATTGGATTTAGGAAGTCAGAAACATTTGTCTCTTGTGGGTTAGCATATCTTAGTGGTTATTAGTGGTAAATATGTTCTTTATTCAATTTACAGTCAAACAAGAGTTTGAATCAAAGTAAATAATTAGTTATCTTAATCTCTATTTAATAAAAAAATGTTCTGAAACAAAAATCTTAAGATAGTCATTTTAGCATGGTCTTGCACCTTATTATATAATTCTCTATAAATAATAATAATAATAATAACAATATTTTTTAAGGAAAAATGGATAACTTATGCTAAATATGTCACTATTCTAATTAACAACATACTAGCAACGAATTATCTAGTGATAAATTCTACTCACTATCTTATACTAAGTATATTGTTATTATTATAAAATAAAAGTATTTAGAGTGTTTCAGATTCGAACCTTAGATATGAAGAAAAAGTTGTTAGGAACTCCACGAATGAGCGATGCAATGCGCGACCTGAATTTAATTAGAGTTTCAATATAAACTCCGAAGACCAATAGAAAAAACATGATGCAAGAGCTTATCTCATATTGTACTTTAGATTCGAATACTATAATATAATATCATATGTTTTGTTGGTGATTTAATTATAAGTAGTTACAATATCACAACATAAAAAATGTCACAAAATTAATTTATTGTATAAGAAAGTTCCTAGGTGGGAACTAATTAGGCATATGGCCGCACATGGCGCCACGAATTAACAAATTGGAGAGACGGCTATCTTATAATTGGCTAAAATGTATAAATTCACTTTGCAATTACTATAATAAAAAAAAAGTCATTGTTATAAAATTTTATCAGTAAAATTTAAAACTCTTCAATATTAATTGTTTTTTTTCCAAGAGAAGATGGAAAAGAGACATGTGAACAAACGTAGAACTTATATCTCGTTATATTGGACATTTCATTTTTCTTATTATAATAGTCCAAGAGAGCAATGAGAGAAAAATATTTTTTTGTTTTTGTTTTTAATCAAATATTTGATATTTATTTTGAAGTTTCGATTAATTTAAATTTATGTCGTGTAATACTTGTTTAACGTATGCTTTCTAAAAGTTTCTTTTCAGAGTTTAGACTCAAGAAAACTAAATTAAATAGGAAAGTCTATTAAAATTGAATATGAAAGTCTAAGAGAATCTTTTTATTATGAGGCTTCATTAACTAATTAAAAGTCTACTTTATTGTTTCTTTATGAAAATTACGAAACGAAATTCTCAAAGTAAAGTTGTCACTTTATTGGTCAATCTCGACAAACAAAAGAATCAACTACTTCTTTCGTCCGTTTTTATTTGTCTACTATTATTTACTTAACACATTTTTAAACAAAGTAATAAATAAATAATAATTTTATTATATTACACTTTAAATATAATAAATTTCATATTTTGTAAAATTATTATAGTTAATAATAAAGATAAATTAGAAGCTAAGTGATAAATTATCTCTTATTATTTTAATCTGAACAAATAAAAATAAACATCTATTTGTAATATGATAAACAAGTAAAATTGAAAAAAAAAAAAAGTACTATTGGTAAGAAAATAGAAAACCTTGATATATATATATATATATACTCGTTAAAGAATTGTGCATTAAATCCAATCCAAAGGCCAATTTTGATCTTTCCAAACCTGAAAAAAAAAAAGGCCCACAACTTTTGAACAATGACGTTGTGCTTCAAGTTGCCGTTGGCATATATCACTAACTTAATCGCATCGAATTATAGCGGGATGAATAAGATCTTCCATTATTAATGATAAATCTCAGGATCAAGCTCGGATATAAAAAAAATCTCGATAAAAAATGTTATTCTCTTAAATAAGTACATGACATAAATTTAAATTAGTCAAAACGCAAAATAAATATCAAATAACGAGCGAAAACGAAAAAGGCCATATCAGCAATACGCGTTTGTGTGGCCTTAAGAATTCTTCAACAGAAAACGACGTTGTAGTTGTTTGCACGATGATGTAATTTATTACACATTCAATTTTAGCTTTTGCAACTTTTTTGGTATTTTGTCAATTACTTCCTAGCATTATTGTATGCCTTTTTTTTTTTCCCCCATTTATCAAGTCATATTCACTAGTAATTTAATTACAATATAATACCAGCGAAGACTTGACTTCTTGATTTTGAAATGCTTAAAAACAATAGATTAAATTTTCGCTTTCTTGGACGGCTGTTTAGCAAATGACAATTTTTTATAAATTATGAACATTTTAGTCTACGATGTAAGAATTTAATTTGCTTAATGAAACAATATTAGATAATATTTTGAAATTTTATAAACGTTAGAAGATAATCTAATATTTTATCGATCTCTACACAGAAGGGAAGTCACCAAACGTGGGAAAGAGTACCTTTTTCTTACTCGAAGGAACCGCTACCATAGGATTTAAGACAAGGATGCCTTATTGTTTGGACTTTCATTAAGGATAGACCTAGGATTGAAAGAGTCGCAATAGATGGATAGCATCTTCAAAAGGGTTATATACTTGTACAACTTTTAAAAATAAGAACAAAATATAAATGGGGGTATAAACGGAATATTTGCATAAATCAGCCAATAATATATGTTCTAGTAGTTTTATCATCAATTCTCAAAGTGGGTTTTCAACTTTTCATAAAGCCCATTGGGCCCATGATGAGTTGGGCTTCCATTTGAGTGACAATTCAATGTCAACAAACAAGGCTCTATTTTGTGAGGTTCGAGTTTGCTCATATTACTGATCTTCAGCTCGAATAAAAGAGGATACACGTGGTAATTGAACAGTATAAAACTAGTCAATTTACGATGAAGCATCACTATACAACATACTTTTTAATGATGTTTTGTCACTATACAACATACTTTGTAATATTGGATCGAAACTGATAAAAAAATGAACCTTCAACCCCAAAAACGAGCTCTTAAGATAATGATTGTCCAAGACTATATAAAGAGACTATACCATTCCTAAATAGCCGATGTAGAAACTCAAGACAAGCTTAACTGACAGTGAGAATCATATAGTCGACACTCCCAACTTGCTACGGATCGAGGCATAGTTATTATAGTCGGTGCGTGTAAAAAAAATACATTTACGAACCCAACAACTCAAAGAAAGTTTATTTAAATTCTCAAATAACCCAAATTACAAACACACACATAAAAACAATGTCAACTTCACAATAAAGTGAAGTGAAACAATTCAAAACAAATTCATGTTAAAATACATGCTTATCTTAAATTAGTCCCAACAATTCTCAACATTCATCACAACATACTCAGTGAAATCCCACAAGTGAAAACTGAAGAGGATAGAGTGTACGCAGATCTTAACATTCACTGGGAACATCAATTTTACATTGCTTAGGCAGATTCATTGCAGCTGCAGGACTGATCCCAAATTTCCCCAACTCAGATTTCTGGTTGCACATACACTGTGTATCAGCCTTGCGTAGAACTGCGCAACAATCCGGTGTCGGTTTCGGAGGTTTCTTGCCCATTACTGCAGGTAAACATAGTACAAGTTCATTGATTGTGACCTTGCAAATAGTTTCTGGTGTTTCTGCAGCATTTGATGTTACAATTTGTACTGTCATGATCAGTGCAAAAAGCAAAAAGATCATTGTACTGTATGATTTAGCCATTTTGATGATGAATTGTGAAGTGAGAAGGAATTGTTTGTTGTTATATAAGCAATACAAGAGATGGAAAGTGACAAGATTTGGATTTTGTTTATTTAAACTGTAACTCTTGTGAACATAGCATGTGAATTTTAGGTTCACGGACTTTTGATCTTTTTCTACAAAACAGATCATTGGTTATTTAATAATAATGCATTAAGTTAAGTGTGAGAATAAACTTGGATTTTGTTTATTTGAACTGTAACTCTTGTGAACTTAGCATGTGAGTTTTAGGGTCACGGACTTTTGATCTTTTTCTACAAAACAGATCATTGGTTATTTAATAATAATGCATTAAGTTAAGTGTGAGAATAAACTTGAGATTATGCTGCTTCCAGACTTCGGTTTAGTGATAAGAGCGCAACACGTTAGGCAGATATATATACGAGTTTGAATCCTGATAATTTAAGTGGAGAAGGGTGGAGGAATGAATCATTATCCTCCGAGTTTCAAACTGTGTGTCACTGACCTTTAGAGTTACTTGGTATGTCATGTGCATACCACTAGAGGTAATTGACTGAAACAACCTCTGTACTTACGCAAGTAGGAGTTAAAATTGGATTACTATTTTGTTTCTATATTAAATTAAAATATTATAAAGTATTTGATTGATTAAAAATTAAATAATAACATATTTCTCTTCTCATCTTTTTTTTTGATAATTTCCTTTTTTGTTTTTTCTTATTTAATTTACATAAATTTAAAAGGTCATAAGCACGCTGTTTATGAAATATTAAAGCACAATTGTGAAACAGTTGCTGGAGAATTGCAAGAGTTAGTTGTAATTATGAAATGTCTTAATATTAAATGTGAATCCATTTTATGTTTTAGGCCAAGAAACTCATTAGTTGCACTATGACAATTTTAGATGTAGAATAAATACCATGTCATATACTATTTTCAAGAAATTTAAAAGCCTTAATAAATGTTTAACATCTTAATGGGTTCCACGGTTATAACTATATTTAAAGTCAAAAAATCAGTAATTGCACTTCTCATTAAAATTTGCTCCTATTGATCTCTCAACTACGTTTATAGATGAGAGGGAGTTGCTCAGATGGTAAGCATCCCACACTTCCAACTCGAAGGTTGCGAGTTCGAGTCACCAAGGGAGCAAAAAGGGTGGAAGCTCCTAGGGAGGGATAAAAAAAAAAAACTACGTTAATAAATCGAGAAGATTATAATTCTCATTACACAATAGCATAAGGACATATCAATTACAAATCTTTTGGCTTCTCTTGGCATTTTTCAATTTTGAGTCTCAATACTACATTGATGAATCCAAAAAGACATAATTTTATATTAAATATTATATTTCAAATTAATTATAAACCTTTTCACCCCTCATATTCTCCTATATATATTTCAATTCTATATGTCTAATTTATGGGCAGCAGAAGTTTAGGTAGGGTAGAGTAATACTTTTTGTTTTTTTCCTTTTTTGTTTCATGAAACCTTGATTTATTGATTTGATGTCTAACTATATGGATGATGGAAGTTAAAATTATATAAAGTTGGTACAACTTTTGTTTCCTTTTTATTTATCAATTGGAAATACATTTTTCTTTTTTTAGAAAATACTTTTGTTTCAAATTTTCATTTACGCAATAGATTATATTTTAGAGTAGTACATATGTATGTATATATACAAATCCAAGGTTATAATTTCTTTTATATGTTCCTAACTTTTTGCAGTATTTAATTCATTTTTCTTTTAATTAGCACGGAAATATGTATATATACAAATTCAAGGTTATCCTTTCTTTTATGTGTTTCTATTTTTTATTTTTTGATATTTAATTTTTGGTTCGATAGTGAAGTAGTAACAATTATATTATTTTCTTTTTCCTTCTAGCAAATTCACAATTTTATCACTTTTCTTAAATATTAGAGTGTCATACTTTTCATGAAGTGCGACAAGATTTTACCGTCAATATCTCTCAAACGATTATGTTATAATTCATAATACATTTATATTTATACAAATTAGCAAATATTGATCATATAAATAAAAAACACAAAATCATTTCGTAAAGTTTAAAATAACAAAAAATTGAAAGAGAATTGTTGTGCACATATTTTAATAATATGCTTCCCAGAATGTTCTGATGATCATTCCACCGTGTGGTAAGTAAATTTACATCTAAGTAATAATTTTAAGTTTGATCAAATTAATCAATCAATATGTTGTATGCTATTATTAAAATATGTTTCAAGATTTATTTTTAACTATTATGTAGTGTGACTAGTATGGCGGAGCAGTGTATCGGGCTTCCTCAAGTTGTGAAAGTAAAAAAAATAAAGAGGCTCGCAATTTGCAGTGACATTGGATATGTCAATTACATTCGTATTCGAGATTTATTTCGTCTCGAGTAATAGTCAAGTGCTTCACATATATATTTCTTTATTCATTCGTGTATATTTAAATTAATTTATTATTATTTCAAATTTAGATTGGTAGATATTGAGCTTCTCAAGCTCGTTTGGCTTCTCATGAGGGCCGACCCAAATTTGTGTATCAGAGTGGATGAAGCACTTCGACATCCATATTTTGTTGGTTTCACACATCCTGGGTAATACTGTAATATTTACACTGTCAATTTAAGATATATTTTCAAAAAAAAATTCTAGTTTAATTCAATTTTTGGTGATGTTAATTGATTTTTTCCATTTGTGCAGCATGTTCTGTTACTGCGCTTATTTGACATCTGTTGTGCTTTTGGGTAGCATTTGGTACGGGTTGAAATTTTACCGGAGTAACAAGAAGACATAAAAGAAGAAATAAAACAAGAAGAGAAAAAACAAGAAGCACACCATCTTAGCCATGTCTTTTTTAAAAACGTTGGTTCCTTTATTTTTTTTAGCACAATATTAAAGAATTGCTCACAACGTTGACACACTATGCCTACTATGTGAATTTCGTAAACATTATCTTTTCCTATCACAATAACTAAAGTTGTAAATTGTCTGAATAGAACATCTTTTTACAATTCACATTTCCTCGTAATTTCAGGTGGCTAAGTCGCACTGTATTCTATATCCACTTGTATAGCAAGTCGAAATAAGCAAGAGCCCGTATACACAATCATATGGAATTCAAAATACCTTTTTATTCATAATTATTTAACATTAATATGTTTAAATCAAAGATGTAAATGCAGGATCGAAGAGATGGGAGAAATGAAAACCATATTGAGTCATATTAACCTTCAAAACCAACGTTTCAATTTAATAATTATTTTATATATATATATATGCATTTCCTTTTTAAAAAAACAAAAGTCAACTAGCAATTAAATTATTTATCAACAAATTTACAATAGTTAACTTCAAATATCAATTTCCAAGAGAAACTCAAATATATATTTGCCGATTTACATCAGTTAAAAAAATCCGTCATGTCCTCGAACAATAGTTGAAGGCACAATATTTTTGACAAATATGGTCTTTTTAAGCACAATAAGTGTTCCATTATGAAGCCATCATAACTTAACATGATTTTAAGTTTTTAAATGTGTTATACTTTGATTTTATTCTCATTTTATTTTTCATTGCATCGAAAATCATATCAAAATATCAAATCAAACTAAACCAAAATAGAAAAAATCAAACTGAACCAAAGTAATTCGATACACTTTTTCAAAACCTAAAATGGAAAAACCGAATATCCACCCCTACTGAATTCCCTGTTTGCCTACTTTCAATTTTTCAAATTATATTTCGTGTAGTAAAAGCCCCAAACTTGTGCTGAACAGAGCTAGGGTTCATCGTCTCCGGTTGGCAATTGCTATTTGCTACTGCTGCTGTTTTCTCCCCGTCGATATGGCCAGACATAGGTACTATTTCTCTCTTCTTCTTCTTTCTTTTTTTTTCATGCAATATAGTTTTCGAAATTATGAAGAAGAAACAATAGAGTAAAAAGCTATTTTTTTTCAGGGGTAAAAATATGATGAAAAAACAGATTAGGGCTTGGAATGGGAGGAATTTTATGATATTTGGATTTTTTATTGCATGCGTCGCTGGAATTCTTATCAACGTTAAGGTAGCTAAGTCTAAACCTGAATTTGAACCTGAATCTAAGTTGATGGAAAAACTATTAAGAGATGTAAATTCTCTTAAAAAAAAGACAATGTCGATTCCAACTCCAACTCAAAATTGTCACTTTGCTACGTCGCAAGGAAGAAGGTCATACCAGGAGGATCGAGTAACATGTGACCTAAATTTTACGATTCCTCTGTCTGGTAATGTTTAATTAGCTTGAATTTATAATATGCATACATATACCACCTCCAAACACACACTTGTTGTATGAACTTTGACATATTAGACTATGATGTAGGGCGTGGCGATGACGTTGAAGCGGTGAGGGTTGGGGCAGTGGCAGTATTTGATGGTCATATTGGTTCCTCTGCTAGTAATATGGCTGCAAGGATATTTTTGGATAAGTTTATGCTTAACCTCAATAACAACAGTATTGAACAATCTTCTGACTTGATGGAAATACTAAAATCTTCTTTAGTAACAACCATTAATGATATTGATGCTGAATTCACCAAGGCAAGGACAATACTAGTGATATTTTTTTCTTTTTGTTTAACTTCTTAATGACTTGGTTGTTCACATTCTTTAGGTTGCTTTCGAATATCATCTTTATGCGGGTTCTACTGCTGTTGTTTCCCTCATATATAACAATCATGTTTTAGTTGCAAATGTTGGTGATTCAAAGGCTTTTCTTTGCTATCAGAAAGAAATATCTCATGAAAACGGTGAGGGTGATATTTTCTTCTCTTTTGTTGTTATGCCCTTCTGTTATTACGAGTTTGATACTTCCTCTGTTTTCCTTTTCATAGTGATGTTTGTAAATCTTTTGAACGAAATTTTTAAGTTTCTCTTGAAAGATAGTAACACCCCAATTAGGATTATATGGAGAAGCAAGCCATGGGTTCAGATCCTACCACAAAGAAAAACTTGATAGTTAAGTGGAGAAGGATAAAGTGGTCGACCTATTATTCACCTAGTTTCGAACTTTGCATCATTGGCCTAGTAGTAGTATTGTCATCCCCGGGGATCAGTTGATACTGTACGTTATAGTTTCTCAATTATCCTATTACCAAGAGTTTATGTTTTTCAGAATAATTTTAGTATTGCAGGTTACAAATACTGCTGCTGAAATAGTAGATGTTAATATTGTATTTTGATTTGTGTTCTGAGACATCATTGTGTAGGTGATGCTTCCTTGGGTAGTCTTCTCGCCAAGGAGTTGACGAGTGATCATAATGCACATAGGTTGGACGAGAAGGCTAGGGTTGAAGCTTCTGGAGGTGTATTTAAATCCATCCTTGATTTTGTTCCTCTTCTCATGGGCCACTTTCCCATGACTCGAGCTATTGGTGATGTTCCTTTGAAAAGGTACGACTTCTTGAAGGCGGTTAATCTGTTCAATGCATTGCAGTTCCTGTTTCATGATTACATAAGTGTGTGTGTGTATTTGATGCATATAACATGTGAATATCATAACGTTGATGGATTTGTTGTGCTATTTTTTCAGCTATGGCATCATAGCTGATCCAGAGGTGACTGATTGGCTATCTTTAACTTCAAAAGATGAGTTTTTGGTGGTGGCATCTGATGGAATATTTGAAAGTGTAACTCCCCAAGCAGTGTGTGATTTTCTAAATGAAGTAGAGGACTATTCAAATCCATCATTATTGGCTCATCAACTCATTCAGAAAGCATATTTAGAAGGCAGCAATGATAATTTATCAGTCGTTTTGGTTCCATTGGGATCAAGGGACCTCTTGTAGATGATTTATTAGTTGTTTCTGGTTCCACTTGTATGTAGAGGTTTTAGGGAGAGAAAATTTATCTATGAAAAAGTTGGTATAGTAACATAGCCTGTCGCATAAGGCTTGCTTGGTGCGATTTACATCTCCCGTGTGGTTTACAGGTTATTACACTGTGGGGGTTTACCCAGTGCGCAAGTGCTCACCACAGAGCGCTCACCCAAAGGGCAGAGGCTGTGGCAGAGGCCGTATCAGTTGCGATTATCCCGGGGTTCCAAAAAAAACTCTCATCTTGTTAAATAGTGTCGTGATTTGGTGATAGGAAGTTTGAACCTTGATATTTAAGTGGACAAGGATGGAGGAATGGATTATTATCCACCGAGTTTCAAACAGTGCGTCACTGACCTTGAAAATTACTTGGTCGTATAGAATAAGTTTGAGATTATGCCATGTGCATACCACTAGAGATAATTGATAGGTTTATCGGAAACAATCTCGCTACTTACACAAGTAGGACTTAAAATTGGATTACCATTTTGTCCCTATACTAAATTAAAATATTTGGTTAATTAAAAATTATTTTTCTTCTCATCTTTTTTTAATAATTTCCTCTTTTGTTTTACATAAATTTAAAAGGTCATAAACACGTTGTTTAAGAAATATTAAAGCACAATTGTGAAACTATTGCTGGAGAATTGCGAGAGTTAGTTGTAAATTGTAATTATGAATTGTCTTAATATTAAATGTGAATCCATTTTATGTTTTAGGCCAAGAACTCATTAGAATAAATACCATGTCATATACCATTTTCAAGAAATTTAAAAGCCTTATTAATAAATGTTTAACATCTTAATGGATTGCAAAATTATATCTATATTTAAAGTAAAAAAATCCAGTAATTGCAGTACTGCACTTCTCATCAAAATCTGGTCCTATTGATCTTCAACTATGTTTATAAACTCAGAAGATTTAATTCTCATTACACAATAGCATAAGGACACTTCTCTCGACATTTTTCAATTTTGAGTCTGCAATGCTGCATTCAAGAATCTAAAAAGACGTGATTTTACATTAAATATTATATTCCAAATCAGTTATAAGCCATTCACTTCTCATATTCTCCCATATAGATATTTCAATCGTATATGTCTAATTTATGGGCAGGGGAAACAAAAGTTTAAATTAGATAGGGTGGAGTGATACTTTTTTTTTTTCCTTTTTTGTTTCATTAAACCTTAATTTATTGATTTGATGTCTAATTATATGGATGATGGAAGTTAAAATTATATAAAGTGGGTAAAGCTTTTGTTTCCTTTTTATTTATCAATTGGAAATACTTTTGTTTCTTTTTTTTTTTGTAGAAAATACTTCTGTTTCATATTTTTATTTACACAATTTATTTATATTTTAGATTAGTACATAAGTATGTGTATATGCAAATCCAAGGTTATAATTTCTTTTATATGTTCCCAACTTCTTTTGCAGTATTTAATTGATTTATTTTTTAAATTAGCACATAAATATGTATATATACAAATTGAAGGTTATCATTTCTTTTAAATGTTTCTATTTATATTTTGGTTTGATAGTGAAGTAGTAACAACTATATTATTTTCTTTTTCTTTCTAGCAAATTTGCACTTTTATTACTTTTTTCTTAAATATTAGAGTGCCATACTTTTTATAAAATATGACAATATTTTACCGTCATCTCACCAATGATTATGTTATATTTCATTTCGTGAAGTTTAAATTAACAAAAAAAATGAAAGAGAATTGTTGTGCACATATTTGAATAAACAACTTCCAATAATATACATCAGCTGAGCTACTTAAACGTGATTATTCTGATGATCATTCCACTGTGTGGTAAGTAAATATACATCTAAGTAATAATTTTTAATTTGATCAAATTAATCAATCAATATGTTGTATGTTATTATTAAAAAATGTTTCAAGATTTATTTTTAACAATGTAGTATGACTGATATGGTGGAGCAGTATATCGGGCTTTCTCAAGTTGTGAAAGTAAAACACATGAAGAGCCTCGCAACATGGACTGACGATGGATATGCTGATTACATTCGTAATCAAGATTCATTTCATCTCGGGTAATAGTCATTACTTTAAAAAAAAAATCATAAGATCACAAGCTCATCTCTAAGTTGAAAGTATCAGTAATTTAAAGAAAAAAAATATAAATTATATTTATAATCTTAAAAAATAAAATTATTTATTTATATGGTTGCAATTTATTTTACAAACCTAAAAAATTGTTTCAAACATTTTATTCTTAATTTTTTCCTAAAACCGTAAAGGTTTTTCAAACATAATAGATAGATGAAATGTTATTTTGTTGTTTCTATTTTATCGAGTAATAACTTAATACTTCCACTATTGATCTTTAACAAGTATATTTCAAGTTTTATTAACTAGTTTAATTTACTTTTTTGGTAATGCTTATTGAATTGTTTCACGTATTACAATATGACATTTATCTACGGTTATCATTTGAAACGTACAAAAGCAAGAAAAATAAGAAATGAAATTTAATATATACTGGACTAGTTACATCATGTGTTTTGAAAATTATGGGGCGAGCCCAATCTGACCCTTATATTTTGACGGATCAAAAAAACATCAAATTGAACCATGCACTCCGTGGATTGGGGTTGCGATAGTTCATGCCACATTTTAAATATAAATATGTTTTTTCAATTTTTTTGTTAGATGATTATGGTAAGAATGAAAAATCATTAATGCAATTGGACAAAAATTAGTGGGTTTTCCCTATTTTCAAAAGACGCCACACTATTTAATTTTCACGATATGTTCTTCTCTCGTGAATAGTGAAATATTGTCCCATTAATCTTTTTCTCTCTTTATAACTTTCTTTTAATTTTATTCTCCAATATTGTTCAAATCGCGAATAAAAAAGATTTCTAAACTTTATATTATCTTTTCTTAAAATCTACCTTTTGTTGTTATGGTACAAAATACATACTAATACAATTACTAAAATGATATTTTCGTTTCAATTTTTTTTTAAAAAATGATGTCTATGTACTTCTATTATTTTTTATATTTTATATATATATAAATTATAGTGTGAGTAATTGAAATTTTGACTTGACATTTAATTTTTAAAATTATTGAGTAAAATATCCACTCTCCACCAAGTAATTTAGTTCTATGATTTTCAATTATTAATGTTGCATATAATTTCCCTCGTTCATATTGATGATTCATCAATTATTAATATGATTGTCATATAGGTATGATGTTTGGACAATAGGACAAACCACCGTGGATCTTATAGTTAGTACTCCAGATGTTTTTGAACTCACAAACTATGAAGCATTGAGGCTGATAAAAAAGATTAGTTATTCAGACAAATATTCCATTTTTCGGTAAGTATCTACATACAAATAATAATTTAAAGATTGAATAATTTAATAATTCAATATAAATGTATATAATGAGGAAAAAGTGTGTGAGAACTAACTTTCACCATTAATACACAATAATGCAGGTATGGCAGAGCAATGTATCAGACTGCCCGAGAGTGTTGTCATAGAAAAAATGAATAGGCTGACCACATGCACGGACAATGGATATGCTGATTATATTCGTAATCGGGATCCGTTACATTTGGGGTAATTAAGTTGTTTCTTTATTATCTTCGTATATTTTGAAAAATAATTAAAAGTAATTAGTATTTTTTTTAATAAAATGTAGATTACAAGATGTTGAGCTTCTTAAGCTTGTACGTCTTCTCTTAAAAGCTTATCCAAATCAACGAATCGAAGTGGATGAAGCCCTTAGACATCCGTACTTTGGTGATTCCAGACCTACTAGGTAATAATTTAATATTCTATACTAACCCATTAACTACTTGCAACAACTGTCAGCTAAATTAATCAAATTACATTAATTAATTCAGCTAAATAACTAATCAGTACGACTTAACTGTATTTCTAACTAACTAATCTTAAAAGTCTAACTCTAACTAACATCTCGATATTAATGAATAATATTATTAAATATATTAATCAATTCTATGGTTTCTTTTCAAACATATATGATTCTTGGAATGTTGGTCTTGTTATCATGAAGTTCATACTTGGAGCTTCGAATGTTTTGGACTTTCATACTATGTGTCACATGAGTTGTTTAATCATGATCACTATATTAATTAAAAAATGTTTTGAAGATTTATTTTTAATTATTATGTAGTACAATTGGTATGGCGGAGAAGTGTATTGAGCTTTCTCAACTTGTGAAAATAAAACAAATGAAGAAGCTTGCAACTTGCACCGAATATGTATTAGCCGATTACGTTTGTAGTCGGGATACATTTGGTCTCGGGTAATAGTCAAGTGTTTCACAAATATAATTTTTTTATTCTTGTTTTAAAAACCAATTAATTAATTATTATTATTATTTCAAATTTTAGATTTCGTGGCGTTGAGCTTCTCAAGCTCGTACGTCTTTTGATGAGCATTGATCCTGATTTGCGTATCGGAGTGCGTAAAGCACTCCGACATTCATATTTTGTTGGTTTCAAATATACTAGGTAATAATTTAATATTTACACTATTAATTTAAGATATATATTCTCGATTTTTTTCTAGTTCAATTTAATTTTTGGTGATGTTAATTGATTTTTTTTCATTTTTGCAGTATGTACAGTTACTTCACTTTTTTGACATTTGTTGTGCTATTGGGCAACATTTGGTACAGGTTGAAAGGTGCGGGTTGAGAGGTGCTATGGGTTGAATAGAGCATTGGTTCCTATTATCTTTTTTAGAACAATATTAAAGAAGTGCTCATAACACTACGCCTACTATGTGATATGTGAATTTCGTAAACATATCTTTTATGTGAATTTCGTAAACATATATTTTCCTACATATCACATAGTAGGAACACTACACCTACTATGTGAATTTCGTAAACATATCCTTTTGTTACAAGGTAGAAATTATATAATTCATCTTCAAAATAAATTTTACCCCAATCTTAAACACAAAATCATATTTTGTAAATCCTCCATATTTTTATAATACAAGCCTTTTCTAATATCATAGTAATAAAATCTAGAAAGCAAAGTTTTCAATAAAGGTAAGTTGTAATTTCTAACAGAAAACTAAAGCGGGTTGCAACTTTAAATCACGTCCTAGTATAATAAGCCTTCCAATTCTTTATAGGTAGTCGCACAAATAAACTAATCTGCTGACAAAAAATGAATGCAAATTTTCCATTCACGGTGGAAACACTTAACTTGGGTTAAACTTCCAGTCACCAAATCACGATATGCACAATAAATTTATTTTGTATGGTTGCAATTTATTTCACAAACATAAAAAATTGTTTCAAACATTTTATTTTTAATTTTTTCCTAAAATCGTAAAGGTTTTTCAAACATAATTGATAGATAAAGTGTTATTTTACTGTTTCTATTTTATCGAGTAATAACTTAATACTTCCACTATTAATCTTTAACAAATATATTTTCAAGTTTTATTATCTAGTTTAATTTATTTTTTTGGTAATGCTTATTGAATTGTTTCACGTGCAATATGACATTTATTTATGGTTATCATTTGATACGTGCAAAAGCAAGAAAAATAAGAATTAAAATTAAATAGGGTCTGGCCTAGTTACATGTGTTTTGCAAATTATGGAGCGAGCCCAATCTGACCCTTATATTTTGATGGATCAGAAAAACATCAAATGGAACCACGCACTCCCGTGGATTGGGGACTGCGATTGTTCATGCCACATTTTAAAAATAAATATGTTTTTTCAAAATTTTTGTTAGATGATTATGGTAAGAATGAAAAATCATTAATGCAATTGGACAAAAATTAGAGGGTTTTCCCTATTTTCGAAAGACGTCGCACTATTTAAGTTTCACAGTATGTTCTTCTCTCGTGAATAGTGGAATATTGTCCCGTTAATCTTTTTCTCTCTTTATAACTTTCTTTTGATTTTATTCTCTAATATTGTTCAAATCGTTAATAAAAAAGATTTTTATGCTTTATCTCATCTTTTCTAAAAATCTACCTTTTGTTGTTATGGTACAAAATACATGCTAATACAATTACTAAATTGATATTTTAGTTTCAGATTTAAAAAAAAATGATGTCTATGTACTTCTATTGTTTTTGCAACTTTGAGTAAACATTAACAAAATATTAATAATGACCTACTTCTATAGTGTGAGTGATTGAAATTATGGCTTGACGTTTCATTTTTAAAATTATTGAGTAAAATATCCACTCTCCACCAAGTAATTTAGTTCTCTGATTTTCAAATATTAATGTTGCATATAATTTCCCTCGTTCATATTGATGATTCATTAATTATTAATATGACTTTTAATATAAATGTATATAATAAGGAAAAAGTGTGTGAGAACTAACTTTCACCATTAATATACAGTACTGCAGGTATGGCGAAGCAGTTCATCAGACAGCCCAAGCTGAGCACCTGCATGGACAATGGATATGTCGATTACATTCGTAATCGGGATCCATTACATTTAGGGTAATTAAGTTGTTTCTTTATTATCTTCATATATTTTGAAAAATAATTAAAAGTTATTAGTATTTTTTAAAAAATTTAGATTCCAGGACGTTGAGTTTCTCAAGCTCGTACGTCTTCTCTTAAAAGCTTATCCAAATCAGCGTATCGATGTGGATGAAGCCTTTAGACATCCGTACTTTGGTGGTTTCAGACCTACTAGGTAATAATTTGATATTTACACCGTTAATTTAAAATATATATGTTAAATTTTTTTTCTAGTTCAATTTGATTTTTGGTGATGTTAATTGAGTTTTTTTTCATTTTTGCAGCATGTTCAATTACCGTGCTTCTTTGGCATGTGCCTTGGCTTGTGCTGTGATTTTTGCTAGCTTTTGTATTTGGGTGAAAATTACCGGAGTCCACCATTGGAAGAAAACATGACCAAAATGGAGTTGAAAAAAAAGAAGAAAAATAGGAAGAAAAACAAAAAGCAGAACTAAAGATTTCTATTGGATATGGAGCTTGAATTGTCCTATCAGCTCATGATTTTTTTCTCTACAGTTTATTGATTATGTTGTGTTACATGTAGAAGGGCTCGAAACTATTACACATATTTTATTACATTGCAACAATGTAGAATTATAAATTGTTGGGTTTATCAAGGTGTGAATGAGAAATAAAAAGAGAAAAGATAAAATGGAAAGTGGAAGAATCAATAAAAGTGGGGGAACCAATTTCGGAGGGAAAATAAAAAGTCATTGCAAAGTGCAAATGAAAGTCATTTTTACCATATTGATAGAAGAAAGGAAATTGTTGTCCTTATATTAGGAAACACTTCATTTAGTTCTTAAAGGGTTAAGAAGAAGGTGCCCCTCGCATCGTCGTTCGCTCGGCCTCGGCTTCTGCTTCGAATTTGGCAAATGATTGATTGATAATATTTTTGGACAAAATCTATTTAATCAATTTTGTTAATTCATTTCTTTTCTCTTATAAATTAATTCAAAATGTTAGTTAAATAACGAAATTAATTTCGCAACAAATTATTTGAAATTCACGCATAACGGTAAATTCGTTTGAAATGATTTGTTCCTTTCGAAAAGTCGTTACTTTTCCCAAAAAACACAACGTTCTGGAAAAAAGGGGTCTGAACAGATTTGTCTGAACATACGCGTTCCTTGCTGCTAATGGCTATAAATAAGAGGTCGTGTTCGTTTTTAAACACTGAATTTTTTTCCTCTCTGCATACATTTTTCTTACATAAATAAAATTGTCGATCGACTGAGTCTATGTGTGCTCTTGTTGTTGTTCTTGCGTTCGCTGAAGTACCGCTACTTCTTTAACAGGTTAATCTATTTTATCTTGGGAGAAATTAATCTGCAACCTCGGGTACAGTGAGAGGATTAAATTTCTTAAAGAAACACAGTGGTTTCTGTGGACTCGGATTAAAAATCATTCTGTCTATTTCATTTTTTTCTGTTTCTGCATTTTTTTCTAACCTGAATACAAGAGATAACAATCTTAAGAAATTTATAGTTTCTGTATTTGAGGTTTCTGGAGACTAAAACCTTTATGGTTTTCTACTCTGTTTGAATTTTTAAAATTCATTCGATTAACGATTAAAAGAACATAAAAACTTTATCGTTAAATCAGAAACAACCTGTGTAAGGATTTATTCTTTACTGTTAGTATTTCACATACTAAAATTGTCTGTCATTTGTTACAGAAAAATGACTAATTCAAGTCAAGTAAATGCTGGAACAGTAAGTGCTGCAACAACATCGGTTGCACACAATCGTTCAACTGTTGCCCTAGCACCGGCTGAGAAATTTGCAAAGTTTTCGGGAGTCGACTTCAAGAGATGGCAGCAAAAAATGTTCTTCTATCTAACTACGTTAAGTCTGCAGAGGTTCATTAATGAGAACGTTCATGTTACGTCGGATGAAACTCCGTCTGAAGAACGATTTTTGGTAACAAAAGCATGGACAAATTCTGATTTTTTGTGTAAAAATTATATTCTGAGTGGCCTACAGGATGATCTGTACAATGTGTACAGTAACGTCAAAATGTCAAAAGAACTTTGGGATGTTTTAGAAAAGAAGTACAAAACAAAGGATGCCAGAATGAAGAAGTTCATTGTGGCAAAGTTTCTGGCCTATAAGATGATAGACAGTAAGACCGTCGTCACCCAAGTTCAAGAATTGCAGGTCATAATCCATCATCTCCTTGCTGAAGGTATAAATTTATTTAATACCTATGTTGAAAATATTAAGTTTATTATTAATACTCATAATCTTTAATGTAGGATTGGTTGTGAATGATGTTTTTCAAGTGGGTGCCATTATTGAAAAGTTACCTCAATTGTGGAAGAACTTCAAAAACTACTTGAAACATAAACGCAAGGAGATGACTGTTGAAGATCTTATGGTAAGGCTGAGAATCGAAGAGGATAACAAGGCTGTAGAAAAGAGGTCACGTGGTAATTCAGAAATATCTGGAGTAAATATTGTTGAAGAAGATCCCACAAAATCAAAGAAAAGAAAGAAGACATCTGGTCCGAAGAGCAATCCTCCTAAGAAGAAATTCAATGGAAGATGTTTCAATTGTGGCAAACATGGTCATAGGGCTACTGAATGTCGGGTTCCCAAGAAGGACAAGAAGAAGGATCGAGCAAATTTGGCTGAATCCAAAGGAGAGATGGACGATCTTTGTGCAATGTTTTCAGAATGCAACTTGGTTGGAAATCTAAGAGAATGATGGATAGATTCTGGTGCCTCATGCCATGTTTGTGCCAACAAAGAATTATTTTCATTATATACTCTAGCAGCTACAGACGAGAAGTTGCTCATACCAGAGTATTAGGAAGTTTGATGTATGTCATGAATTGTACACGACCAGACATAGCCTGCGCTATAAGTAAAATGAGTCGATACACAAGTAATCCCAATCAAAATCATTGGTTGGCAATGAAGAGAGTTTTGGGGTACTTAGAAGACACTTAAACTATGTTTTGCATTACAACAATATCCAACAGTTGAAGGATATAATGATGCAAATTGGATTACTGGGTCAACTGAAATGAAATCCACATGTGGATATGTTTTCACTATTGGTGGAGGAGTAATACCTTGGAAATCATCCAAAAAAACATGTATAGCTCGCTCTACAATGGAGTTTGAATTCATCACCTTAGACAAGGCAGGTGAAGAAGCTGAATGGCTTCGGAATTTCTAAAAAGATATTTCGTTTTGGCCCAAACCAATGGCCCCTATATGCATATATTGCGATAGTCAAGCTGTAATAGGAAGGGCTGGAAGCGTTATGTATAACGAAAAGTCTTGTCACATAAGACGAAGACATAACTCTGTTAGACAACTACTCTCTAGTGGAATTATTACAATTGACTATATAAAGTCAAATGATAATGTGTTGGATCCATTTACAAAAGGCCTAATTAGAGAGGGAGTTGAGAGATCATCGACGGAAATGAGACTATGGTCGAGAACAAGTCATCGTGGCGGTAACTCTACCTAGAAGACTGAAGATCCCAAGATCTAGGTTCAAGGAGATAAAACAAAGTCATAGATGACGGTTCAACATTGTCAAAAATTATTTTATGTCTATTCTCATGATGAGACAATGTTCAGTAACCAGGCTAAAGGCATAAGGATTTTTTAATAGTTTCTAAATTTGATACAGGGTATATCAAATAGTGTATCTAAGGGATAACACATTTAGAAACCACCTATGTAAGTGTGATGTGTAAGCAGCTTTAAGGAGAATCCGGTAAGGTCAATTCTCTATGCACTTATTAACCGATATGTGTCCATGGCTGAAATGAACAAAATAATGAGAACCAAAAACAGTTCAAGGGTTGATTGTGTGACTTATGTTGTCTAGGTATACACTAAAGCTCGACGGTTCAAAGATATCAAATCTATCGATTGACCAAGTATATCCGATATATGTTCACTACGGAAAGTTTAAAGGGAAACCTGCCTATCCAGATGTGATTAACCCTTACTTACAAGACACACAAGTTTTTCATGCATATATTTTAACTATAGTCATTCCTCATTCATGTGGGGGATTGTTTAGCAAGGTGTGAATGAGAAATAAAAAGAGAAGAGAAAATGGAAAGTGAAAGAACCAATGAAAGTGGGGGAACCAATTTTGGAGGGAAAATGAAAAGTCATTGCAAAGTGCAAATAAAAAGTCATTTTTACCATATTGATAGAAGAAAGGAAATTATTGTCCTTATATTAGGAAACACTTCCTTTAGCTCGCCCGACCTCGGCTTCGGCTTCGGATTTGGATTTGGATTTGGATTTGGCAAATGATTTGATTGATAATATTTTTGGACAAAATCTATTTAATCAATCTTGTTAATTCATTTCTTTTCTCTTATAAATTAATTCAGAATGTTAGTTAAATAACGGAATTAATTTCGCAACGAATTATTTGAGCGCGTACAGTAAATTCGTTTGAAAGGATTTGTTCCTTCCGAAAAGTCGTTACTTTTCCCAAAAGACACAACGTTCTGGAAAAAACAGGTCTGAACAGATTTGTCTGAACAGACGCGTTCTTTGCTGCTAATGGCTATAAATAAGAGGTCGTTTTCATTTTTCAAACACTGAATTTTTTTCCTCTCTGCATACATTTTTCTTACATAAACAAAATTATCGATCGACTGAATTTGTGTGTGCTCTTGTTGTTGTTCTTGCGTTCGCTGGAGTTTTTGAAATTTGAGGTACCGCTACTTCTTTAACAGGTTAATCCATTTTATCTTGGGAGGAATTAATCTGCAACCTCGGGTACAGTGAAGGAATTAAATTTCTTAAGGAAACACTGTGATTTCTGTGGACTCGGATTAAAAATCATTCTGTCTATTTCATCTTTTTTTGTTTTTGTATTTTTTACTAACCTGAATACAGGAGATAACATAAATAACAAGCTAAATTGGAGTCTTGCTTTTCCCTTTAATATTTGGAATATATGGCTAACTAGAAACCACAGTTATCATAACAATACTAGAGAAGAATTTGACATTACTCGTGTTGAATTACAATAAATTAAATGGAACAATTCCTCCTCCGCTTTCTCAGCTTCCTAATTTGTTAGAGATTTACTCAGATCGTAACAAACTCACCGGAACAATACCGGAATTGTTTGTGAAATTTGAAGGACCAAATGTACCAGACCTGTACCTTTCCCATAACAGCCTAACAGGAAAAGTGCCAACTTCTTTAGGTGATTTGAATTTTTCTAGGCATGATTTCTCAAGGAATAAGCTTGAAGGAGATGTTTCGTTTCTGTTTGATATTTCGAAATTGGAGTTTACTGAGAGCTTAATATCATTGGATTTGAATCATAATCGAATTTTTGGTAGCTTAAGCTTACCACAAGGATTGAAAGATGTACCGTTACAGTTTTTCAATGTGAGTTATAATAGACTTTGTGGACAAGGTGGAACGTTGCACAGGTTTGATGTTTACTCTTATTTACATAACATATGCCTCTGCGGCTCTCCCTTGCTGGACTGTAAGTAGATATGGAGGTCGAGGATTTGGATAGCAGAATGTTGTGGAAGAGGCATGAGATAGCCTCCTCTAGTTATTCCTAATCAAGAAGAAAAACAAAAGGCAAAACTAAAACAATGTGCCTACAATGAAAATCGTCAAAGGCAGAATGACGTGATAGATCCTTATGATTAACTCAACTAACATCACTGATTGGATCATTCTATAGACACTTGAACTCGTTCAAGATAGAAATTTTTGACCCCGCTATCGCTATCACTTGCTTTGACGTGAATGACACATCATATCCTGTCAGAAAAATCCTCTTTACAACAATATTATCACAAATCTGCCAAGGCAAAGGAAATCAAAAGATAGAGTTTTTAGTGGTGGCATCCAGACAGGCTTTACCTAGCGAAGGTGTCATCTTAAATCAATCAATCAATATATATTTTTCATCCTAAAATTTAGATCACTATTATTTTTTACCGAATCAGCTCACTGAGATATAAAAAAAAACACATCCTTACTAAAATTTTAAAAACTTTTTTCATGTAAAATCCTTTTATTCTATCATCAATTTAACTAAAATATCTGTGAGAATAACCCTCAAACCTCTGAGTAATAAATTAGTGAGATATTATTCGAGATCTCTTTTTTGAAGTTTGAATTTCAAAAGCCAACGCATTATTATATACTGTTACACACCATGTGACTTGTGGGGCAGTTTTTCTTGACCAAAAATCCGTATTGCTAAAATATGACTTTTTTTTTAGTTTTATAAATACCAATGAGTTAACTTGATAATATAATACTGTTCATAAACAAAAAATGAATATGAACTTGCCTCTTCTTGTAGTTGTTTTTCTTTGCTTTGCTTCTCCTTCACTTTCAGTGAGATGCAATCCAAAAGACAAAAAGGTCCTTTTACAGATAAAGGAAGATTTGGGCAATCCTTACCATTTAGCTTCATGGGATCCAAACACAGATTGCTGTTACTGGTACGTCGTTAAATGTGACCGGAAAACCAACCGGATAAATGCTCTCACCGTCTTCCAAGCCAATATCTCCGGTCAAATTCCGGCAGCCGTCGGAGACCTTCCGTATCTCGAAACATTGCAATTCCATCATATCACCAATCTCACCGGAACAATTCAACCTGCAATTGCTAAGCTCACAAATCTCAAAATGTTAAGGCTCAGCTTCACTAATCTTACAGGTCCAATCCCTGAATTCCTTAGTCAGCTGAAGAATTTGACATTGCTCGAGTTGAATTACAATCAATTAACCGGAACAATCCCTTCTTCACTCTCTCAGCTTCCGAATTTGTTAGCGATGCAGTTAGATCGTAACAAACTCACCGGAACAATACCGGAATCGTTTGGGAGATTTATAGGACCAAACATACCAGATCTGTACCTTTCACATAACAGCTTGACCGGAAAAGTGCCGACATCTTTAGGTGATTTGAATTTTTCCAGGCTTGATTTCTCGAGGAATAAGCTTGAAGGAGATGTTTCGTTTTTGTTTGGGAAGAATAAGACGAGTCAGATAATTGATTTATCGAGGAATTCATTGGAGTTTGATATTTCGAAATCGGAGTTTGCTGAGAGCTTGATATCATTGGATTTGAATCATAATCGAATTTTCGGTAGCTTACCACAAGGATTGAAAGATGTACCGTTACAGTCTTTCAATGTAAGTTATAATAGACTTTGTGGACAGATTCCACAAGGTGGAACGTTGCAGAGCTTTGATGTTTACTCTTATTTGCATAACAAATGCCTCTGTGGCTCTCCCTTGCCGGACTGTAAGTAGATATGGTGGTCGGGGATTTGGATAGCTGAATGTTGTGGGAGACGCATGACGCTAGCCTCCCCTATATATTCCTAATCATAATTGGGAATCACATATTTTCAGTGTGTATTTGTATTTGTTGCTTAATTAGCTTTGTATCCTTGTAATATGTGTATCGAGGGTCTATTGAATGTAGTCTTTCTATCAATAAAAGTAGGGGATAAAATATGTCCTCTCTGGATTCCACTAATGAAATTTCACGGATTATGTTGTTGATCAATATTACTACCCTTGGTTCATTTCTTATCTTTTCTTTTGTCAAGTTGCAATATTTGAAAGCAAATTAAATTGGGCATATACTTACAAACTTTGAACTTAGTCAATTTTGAATCTTGCACAAGTGAGATAAAGTCAAGTGTATATATATAATTATAAAACAAGAGTGCATATAAACAGAGTTGAACCAAAGGCTAATAGATGGTGCAAATTGAGATGCATTTCAGTATGGTCGTGTTTTTTGTTTTCATTTGAGGAGTTCTGAATACAAAGTTCGTGCTAAAGTTGATGAATTTTTCAATACAAATACAAAATATGTGCTAAAGTTATCGAGTTTCAAGAAATTCTCATGACCTAAATTCGCCCTTGCTCGCACATTGTGGAGCAGTAGCAAGATAAGATGAAGGAACTGGTTCTTCATTGAGAAATTATTTTCACAACTTACATTGATCTTTATCGATGTTAGTAAGCTCAAGAGCTCGAAAACAATACCCCGTTAGTTCATATTAGAGTTACCAATCCTAACACTTGAACAATAACTAACATCAAATGCAGCCTCAACAATTCTAGGAAAGCCTGACCTATCATCCCATAATTTAAATCATATTTATCTGGTTGTTGTGGTTGGATCTCTTGCACTCATTCAAAATGCGGAGAAAGTTGAGCACGACTTATATGCTTGAATGACAAATAATCAGTTCAGATATTCACGATCAAAAGGTATACAATAGCAAATTGTCACGAGAATGTCATTACAAAACAAAGTAATGATAAGCAGCTACAACTTTGTGTCATTAAATTTATGATTGATATAATTGAGAAAACATTCCAAATGAAGTGGGACACAAGTTTTGTTGTTTGGGCTTAACTTATTAAACGATTAGTAACATTGTTACAAACAAGTTATGGCCCATTCAACTTATTCGAGCTTTCAATAATACCATAGTTCCATTTACGTAGAAATGATCTCCTATGATCATTTACAAATCGAATCGAAATAACCTTTTCATATCTTGTACATGTAAAAAAAAGACATCTTATAAAATGACTACATGGATAAATCTCTCCTAATTAACAACATTAAAGCACATAAATACAATTTACACCGTCAAATTTTCAAGCAATTTTATCTTCTATTATTTTTTGACAGTACATATTGATTTATTATTACAAAAATATAAAGGATCATTTTTGTCATTGTATATGAAAGATGAAAATACATTTAAGACTAAATGCCAAGTTGTCGATTTATAACCTATAGTTNGGGTTGGGCTTAATTTTTTTGGCCCATTTAGGAATGAGGCTTTTTAGCCCAGCCTCGTTTGGCCCGTAGCCTCGTAGGGCCAACCCGCAAGCCTCAGAGGCCAGCCCGTGGGCTATTAATTTTTAAAAATATTTTTTATATATATTTTTAGTAGTGTTTTATTTGTAAAGATTTTATCAATAAATATATTTAAAATATCAATATAAAATGAAGACTATATTTTTTACATATCTTTTACATTTTAGGGTCATTAGCCCACTAAATTTTCTTACTAGCCCAAGTTCATTGCTCCATTATAACTATGAATCTTTGACCTCCTTTACTTTTGTTTTTATGCCTAATTTTCACTTCTCCCTTATTGTCTTGTTTATGAAAATAATGATCATGTAATGTTTTTTTGCTCAGATGAATCTTATGAATGTTGTATCTTGGCTATTATGTATTTGTTTTGTAAATATTCACTGAAGTATGTGTAATTCATGAATGAATTTATGTATGTATTGATGTTGTGTCCATCAAACATCGACGTTCGTATCTTTTCTAAGAGGAAAATGTTGTCCCTTTTTTGGTTGAAGGGCCAACCCGTCCCAACCCATGGCCCGCTTAGGGCTGGGTTGGGCTGCTATTTTATCGGCCCTTTAATTAAAAGGGTCAGCCCGTCCCAACCCATTTAACTCTCTAGCCCGTTAGGGTTGGGTTGGGTTGGGTTGGGCCAGCCCATTTTGACAGCTCTACCTATAGTCCTATAGTTATTGTGTACTAGTGTTAGGCCAATTTCTGTCGGCCCATTAAAGAAAAAGAAAAGTTTAGTACGAAAATTGCCATAAAGTATTTAATGCGATTCTATTTTTTCTAGAGTAATTAACTCTATTACGTATAACAAAAAACAATCAACAAGTTTATCTTTCGTTTGAGAAATATAGCTCCTTAGCGCATATATTTAGAGATTCTATGATTTAATATATATTAGAATAAAAAGAATTAGAAATTAGAAGGAAAATAAAAACTCTTAATAATTGATAGAACCAAGAATAAAATAAAAATTGGCATATTGTAATTTATTGTCATTTTAGGAATGAATTGTAATAATTTCACTTTTCTACGCACACCACGTACCCCACCGGCCCACCCTAAATAGCATGTGATAAATATTTGCTTTAACCTATGTACAATGTTCGATGGACCAATAAATTATAAAAAATTGTGAGCTAATAAATCATTTTAAAGTTATGATTGGTTTGAATGAAAATAATTTTATTTATTTATTGAAAATTAAATAAATATATTACTTATTTGATAATTAATAAATAATACTATCATAAAAATATTTATATAATTTAAATAAATATTATCGAGATAGAATATTTAGAGTCAATTAAACCCAAAAATAAAAATAAAAAAGATAGTCGAGTATTAGAGGAGAAGATTAGTAGAATAGTATAGCATTGTTTAATTTTCCTTATCACTATTAACTTTTTAATAATTTATTTTTAATTTTATTATTACATGTTATTTCATTTACTTCGATTATCATATTCTTTGTTGTTAGAGGAAATTTCACAAATAGACACTAAAAATAACTTAATAAGGCTCCATAACTATAATTTGCTAATAATGATTCGTAGCTACATGTTAGAGGGAGGAGAAAGGCGAGTGAAATTGGGGAGAAGGAGGAGAGAGGCGAGTGAAATTGGGGAGAGGGAGGAGAGAGGCGAGTGAGCTTGGGAAAAGGAGGAGAAAGGCGAGCGAGAGAGGGCAGAGAGTGGAAAGAGGTGAATTGTATTTGTATATCAATCAAATTGTATATGTATATATGTAACTGGTATACATATGTATTTGTATATATGACGAGCGAGATTAGGAAAGGGAGGAGAAATGCGAGCGAGATTAAGAGAGAGAGGAGAGAGGCGAGCGAGAGAGGGCAGAGAGTGGAGAAAGACGAATTGTATTTGTATATCTATCATATAATTGCATATGCATATGTATAATTTAGATTTGTATAAGTGGAAGAGAGGGGAGAAGTGCACGTAATTATAACTAAAAAAAGGCTGCAAGCGATAATTAATTCAAACTATATATGTTAACTAATTAACTAATATATATATATAGAGCTAAAACTCCATTGAAATCGTCTTTCCTACTGTCATAAAGCACCAATAAAACTACATATACGTTAGTATTATCAAATTTCACTTATGAAATTACACTCGATAAAACGAAAAAACAAAAAATGATTGCAAAACGCCAGGGTGATAGTGCTAGAGGTCGGTGGTCGGTGGCCGATAGTCAAAGAAAACGACAATTTCAATTCTTTATTATTTTGTATTATTATAATATATAAATTTCATAATTAAATAATTATAGCTCTCCTCTTTTTGTTTGTTATTTTATTTTATTTTATTCTTTCTCTTTCACTTTTTCCAAATTTCCAACTTTAGAGGAGCCAACTATTTGTAGTTGCCGTCCTCAACTTTATTGCTAAAAACTAGAACTAGAATAACCTATATATAGTGGCTTTAATTTAGTCAATTAATTTAAATTCACAATATTAAAACGTGCCATCAACACTAAATTCCCAAAAGCATATAGGCAATTTACTTTAATTCTTTTTTACAATCATAGTATTTGAATAAATGTGTTTTGATTAATTTTCAGAAAATTATTATGTATATCGAGTAATTTTGTTCATTAAAAATTAGATAAATAAATAAAAGAAGCACTAGTAATTTTATCTTTATCGAAATATGAATTTTTACTTTTCTTTATCTTACTTCATTGATCATTAAAATACATCTTAAAGAACTAAACAGATAAAGACTTACTCATATTTACGTCAAACTACATTGACTTTTTGTTTTTCCATTTTAATTATTTAAAGAGAGAACACAAATTATATTGTATTTATTGTTCATAATGAGATATGATCAAAATTTGTGGGGAATAAATGACATGATTTGTCTTTTCCAATAATAATAAGTATAAAAAATGAAAGGAATACTACTTTTCCAAAATTTACGTATACGTTAACATATTGTCTCATATTACAAAAAAATTTGTCATGATTTACCTTTCTAAATCCACCCACAACCACTATTACTTTGTAATTTAAGACCATCATATATTAGGAGAGAGTGGAATTTTCATAATTTTTTCAAATTACATATGTCTTTATACATAACGTAAAGTGATGTATTTGATCAATAAATTAGATAAAGTGATGTATCAGAGATTAAATGTTAATTTTTTTTAAAGAATATAATAAAATAAATTGTGTATTTAAAATATCGAAATTGAATTAATCATTCACATATACAATAACTAGCGCTTTGATTACTTTAATAATTGACTTAACTCATAAAGCATTTCACATAATGACAAGTATAATTCGTCCATTTATGGATAGATGGTTCAAATAAATAAGTACTTTAGTTTATAAAAAAAAGAAATTATCTAGTTAATACCAATAAAGCTGCTAGTAAACTAAGCAAAGATGATTGGTCAGTTAATTTAATTTTATAAATTTTTTTTTATCAAAAGGAAAAAGTTGAAACCCTTGTATTTAGATATGTACATAAATCGCCGAAAATGAAATTATCCAATCAAATTAAAAAAATTACTACACCAAAATTTAAACTTATCAAACGGAATTAAACTTAAAAAATTTAGTGCTCAATTTCTNTATATAAGTTTTAAATAATTAAGCTGTTAATTATTGTAATGTATAGTATTACTTATATTATTTTTAAATATATTTAAATATTATATGTTAGGTTTTTTATCCTAATTTATATGGCATTGATAGAATTTAAAGTGTCAAATAATTGTTAATTATTGTAATAGATAATATGGAGTATTTAAGTCATTTATAGTATAGTAATTAATATATAATATGTAGTATTTAAGTGTTATATTATGGAATTTGAGAAGTTATTGAAATTTTTATATGTTTTTAAAAATATTTTAAATTCATAACTATATATTTCAATGTACAAGATTTTGTAAAATAAAATCTTTAAAGTTAAATTATAATGTTTTTGAAATTTAAATTATTAAAACATATATAATGATTTTATAGAAAAAATAATATCATATAAAATTAAATGAAAAGGATAATAAATTCAACTTTTACCATGATAAGGTTGAAAAATATTATTTAAGTGGAAGGAGGTGGGGCCCACCTATATATTTTATATAGTAAGTATTGGACATTTGTAATGATTTTATTGGTACAATGGTAGTAAATCCTAGACTCTTCTAATATATAGTAATATGTACATAAATCGCCGAAAATTAAATTATCCAATCAAATTAAAAAATGACTACACCAAAATTTAAACTTATCAAACGGAATTAAACTTCAAAAATTTAGTGTTCAATATCTTTTTTTTTTAATCAATTATTAAATTATTAAAACCAAACCAAATACCAAAACCTCACTTCAATAATATAAAATTGATATGTAGTTATGTAAAAATACTTGTATTTGTTTCAATTTATATGCTATTTTTATATTTCGATATTTAAATAAGTTTAACTTGACCGTAATTATTATTTCATATATCTAAATTCACTAACTATTTTGAAGATTTCATATTCATATTCATATTTACGGTCAAACTTAAGTTATTTAACTGTCAATATTTTGTAGATTTCATACCCATATTCATATCTACGGTTAAGTTTAAATTATTTGACTGTCGAAATTTCAACGATATCACATAAATTGTGACAGACGGAGTAGGGCGGAGTTAATGCTTAGGTGTAAAATTAAAAGATGAGTTGTTGAATGCAGAAGAAGCTAATAACATTTATTTTACCCCACATTATCAAAGTGGGCCTCCATTACCTTAACTGGCTTCATCTCTTCGTAGTCTTTGCGTGTCCACAGCCCAAATCTTCTCCTTCTCTCTCTCTTCCTCCTCTGTTTTTGCTCCAAATCGAAGTAAACACCCATCTCTCTCTGTTGAAGGGTTTTCTATCATTGACAAAAACAGTCAAAGGCTTGAAATTAACAAGAAAACGAAGTTGGTTTAAGCAAATCTTTGGTTTTTTTAGTAAGGTAACTTGTTAATGGCTTATAGTCACTCATATAGTTGTTCAATTTGATGTTTAGACTGGAAATGATAATTTTGTATGTTGAGTAATGGGTAATTGGAGATTCATTGACTTGACGTCTCTGCTTTGCATGAAGTATAAAACAGTTTGTTTTGCTTGCCCATTTTGGATTTACCCATTAGTGTTGACTGGGTGTGTTTAATTTTTTGTGGGGTTGCTGAAATTCTGGGTTTTATTGAGTTTTGTAGGTTTCTGTTGAATCTAAGTGGAAGTTTTTTCGATGGGGTTTGATCTTTTTGTGTTATTGCAGCAGTATTGGGAATCGCAGGGGAAAGGGAGATGTCTTTTGTTGGTGTTATTGTTTCTGATCAATGGCTGCACAGTCAATTCACTCAGGTGGAGCTTCGAACCCTCAAATCGAAAGTATGATTTCGACTCCTTTTCTCTCTGCTTGTTGGATTTGATTGATGTATTGTTTTTTGAATGTGGATGTTGATAATCTGTTGGTTTGTTTGTTTTTTGGGTTCCTTAGTTCATTTCAGTTAAGAGTCAAAATGGTAAAGTTACAATTGGAGACTTACCGCCTTTGATGGCGAAATTAAAGGCTTTCAATGAGATGTTTAATGAGGAAGAGATCCAGAATATCTTGGCTGAATCGGGTTCAGATGTGAATGATGAGATTGATTTCGAAAGCTTCCTTAAAGTGAGTATTTAATCTAGTTATTTGTATTAGTGAGTTCATCTGGTTTGTTTACTCATTGCTGTTGACTGAATGGAAATGAACAATGTAGATTAGTCTAGTAGTTAAACAAAGTTTTCAGGGGTTCTAGCTGATTAACTAGAAAGTGGAATTTGCTTTACGTTCACCTCATTATTCTGAATTTCAGTTTTGTGACATTATGGTCAATTGCTTGTGTTCGACAGACATACTTGAATCTACAAGCTCTAGCTGCCCCAAAAGTAGGCAGTTCTAAAAGTTCGTCCTCATTCCTGAAGGCTTCCACAACTACACTTCTTCACACGATCAGTGAATCAGAGAAGTCATCTTATGTTGCTCATATAAACAGCTATCTAAGAGATGATCCATTCCTAAAGCAATTTCTTCCAATAGATCCAGCTTCAAATGCTTTGTTTGATTTGGCAAAGGATGGAGTTCTTTTATGGTATTTAAACTTAATCTAATTTGTGATGCTCCAAATTATGTGTGAATCTATGACAAAAGTTTCTGTTGGCTCATTGTACTTTTCTTTCTGTGATTCATTAGTAAGCTGATCAACGTAGCTGTACCTGGCACCATAGACGAACGGGCTATTAACATGAAACGAGTAATTAACCCATGGGAGAGAAATGAGAATCACACCCTTTGCCTCAATTCTGCAAAGGCTATTGGATGTACTGTTGTCAATATTGGCACTCAAGACCTGGTTGAAGGACGAGTGAGTTGAATCTTGTCTTCTTCATTTGCATTACCTCAATGTACCTCTGAGTTGTGTGTTTTAATTATTTTTTTTTCCCTATATCTTTGCAGCCTCACCTAGTACTTGGGTTGATTTCTCAAATCATAAAGGTTAGCTCCTGATTTATATTTCTTTGTGTTCTCTGCCTAGCTTTTATGGAGGGATAAAAGGGCACGACAGTTATGGCAGATTATGTTTGGTTAATTGCATAGCACTTGAGATTTGTGTTTATTATACTGACTTTTTTTCTGGCTCTCTCCTCTCCTGTTTCTTGCCGATTGTGGTATCTGAAGATACAACTATTGGCAGATCTCAACCTCCGGAAGACCCCTCAGCTCGTGGAACTTGTGGAAGACAGCAATGTAATTTAATCTCTCTTGTCCGAAGCGGCTCTAGTTTTATTTCCAATCCATGTGCATATCTACGAACTATACAAGCAAATATCTGATTATTGTTAACTTGTTCAGGATGTCGAGGAGCTCATGGGATTAGCTCCAGAAAAACTCTTACTAAAATGGATGAATTTTCATCTCAAGAAAGCCGGTTACAAGAAAACTGTGGCAAATTTTTCTTCTGACTTGAAGGTATAAATATTCTTTTTCTTCTCCCTGACCTCCCAATATCAATTAGTTAAAAAGTTCCCTGTAAAGGAATTCACTTTATTTACCTTGTCAAAATAAAATAGAAGTTCCTTTATTAAGTTCCTTAGAAAGTTAATCATAGAAATGAAGATGCAAAACACATTCCAATCCAGGTCAGGGTATAACATGACAAATAATGTGGTGTAATATCTAAGCTATGCACCTTAACTAATGTTGACCCATTTGGATTTTAAAGCATAGTGGCCTCTTGGCAATCACATATTTCTGCTCTTTCCTGTAGGATGGGGAGGCCTATGCTTACCTGCTTAATGTACTTGCACCAGAGCATTGCAGCCCAGCAACCTTGGATGTCAAGGATCCCACTGAGAGAGCTAACTTAGTTCTTGAGCATGCAGAGAAAATGGATTGCAAAAGATACCTAGATCCTAAGGACATAGTTGAAGGCTCATCCAATTTAAATCTTGCTTTTGTTGCACAAATATTCCATCAGAGGTAGGAAACTAACATAGCTTCTCTCTTTTTATCTTTTCTGGCTCCTGTTGTGGTTGTCCGCGGTATGATAAGTAGGATATAGTTGAAGGTTCAGCCAATTTATATTTTGCTTTTGTTGCACAAATATTCCAGGTAGACGTAGGACCCTAACATGGCTACACTTTTTTTTAATCTTTTGTAGCTCCTTTTGTTGTTGTGCTCAAAACATAATCATAGAAGCACAAGAGGGGTAATCACATTATTTTTGAGGAACATTATAACCACTGTATAATCCAATCATGTATTTGTTGTGCATGCACGACTACATTTTCCTCTCTTTTCTTTCATTGCTTGAGATATCTATTTTGCAAATATTCCTGATTGATGCTCCACTTAGATTCTAAAAGCAATGTGCCTACAAAAGTCACCATCTGCCCTTAACATTTAATGAAGTTCTGGAGCCTTCTGTTGTCATTCTAAGTATGAATCAGGCTGATCTCTGCGTTTTCAGTTTTCTTGTTATATTATTTTGGTTTTGGTTTGAGTCGCTAAAGGAGAGGGTGATGCTAGTTTTTTAGTTGAAGCAGATGGCCATTTTTGAGACATGGGTTTCTTTTTCAGGAGTGGGTTGTCTACAGACAGCAAGAAGGTATCCTATGCAGAGATGATGACAGATGACGAGCTAATTTCCAGAGAGGAGAGATGCTTTCGATTATGGATTAATAGTCTTGGGATAAACTCTTATGTCAATAATTTGTTTGAAGATGTAAGAAATGGGTAAGTGATTGGCCTTGTTACATGGATCACTCCAGATATGAAAACGGACACCTGCTAGTAAAAGGTGTAACTGGAATTTGTAGGTAGAATTTAGCTCTGCCTCAACTTTACCATTTATTTTTGTAGATGGGTACTTCTGGAGGTGTTGGACAAGGTTTCTCCAGGATCTGTTAATTGGAAGCACGCAACCAAACCTCCAATAAAAATGCCGTTTAGGAAAGTTGAAAACTGCAACCAAGTTGTCAAGATTGGGAAGCAGTTGAAGCTTTCCCTTGTAAATGTGGGAGGAAATGATTTTGTCCAAGGGAATAAGAAGCTTATACTTGGTAATGTCTCAGAATCTATTTTGTTTGTTTCACATGTGAAAAGTGAGGCTTGTTTCTCTTCTTGTCTATGTGTGAATGTAATCACTTCCAAGCTTTATGAGCTTCCAAGATTCTATGATTAATACAATTGGGCTATTACTTTATTCAAGCTTATTGATGGTATTGTGTATTATAAATGATTCCATCAAGGAACTTTTGGGTTGTTTTCCTACTATAATCATTCTCAGTGTGATGTGTATAATGATTCATCTTCAGTAAGCTAGCAAGCTAAGACGCAACATTTTTCTTACATAGTAAGATGTGTCCAGTTATTGTGGTGCTAAAAGTAAAGAAATCTTCCAGGACCCTGTAAATGAGTAGTCTCGAAAATTGGATTATAATTTTAACGGATGCGGAATTTTAGTTGTATTATTCTCAAAGCTTGTAAATGTGGTTGCACATATTGAATCATCATAAATCATGGTTTAGCAGTCTTGCCTAATACGTGAGCCCCTCCTTACTGATGATCTGTTATTATGCATCCTCAGCAGTGAACTTTTTGATTTTGTGTTTTCTTTTATGTGATTATGTTGTTTTATGCAACTAAATACCTTAGTTTTGCTTCTTTGAATGATATGCTTTACGACATATGCAAGCCTTGTAATTAGTGCTTCTTAGCACATCACTTATGTATTCATATATACATTCTTTTCCAGCTTTCCTGTGGCAGTTGATGAGGTTTAATATGCTTCAGCTTTTGAAGAACTTGAGATCACGTTTCCGAGGGAAGGAGATTACGGATGCTGATATTCTCGCTTGGGCAAACAAAAAAGTTAAAAACACTGGAAGAACATCTAAAATGGAGAGTTTTAAGGTGAAGTATCACCAGTTCCTGTTCAATTGGCGTAATTTCAACTTTGTCTATGTGATTTTAACTTACAATTAGTGTTTTTTGTTCAGGATAAGAGCCTTTCAAGTGGATTATTCTTTCTCGAGCTTCTCAGTGCTGTGGAGCCAAGGGTTGTTAATTGGAATCTTGTCACCAAGGGTGAAAGTGGTATGGAGTTCATTCGTGCAAAATTTAATTTTTCTAGTCTTTTTTTCTCTTCTTGGGGCATGGAGGAAGGTCATTTCCCAGTCACTCTCCGTTACTTAACTGCCGCAGGCTTCTCTTTCACTTACACAATCAAGAATGTCAACTTGCACTTGCAATATTGAATTCAGCTTTCTAGCGTGAACAACTAGCTTTTAACTCTTCCTTAGTGTTAAAAATACGGATTGAGGAATTTGAATTTCTAGAGGGTGCAACTTACTTTCTAGGCTTTTAATGCTTGCGGTCTTCTATCTAACATCATCCAAAAGAATATCAAGTTTCTCAAAAGGGTCATAGTACGACAGGGTTTTACACATTCTGATTTTTCATTCTACTTATTGTCATCTTATGGGATGAAGTGCTCCAAACTGAAATTTCTTTTGTTCCGTGACAGATGAGGAAAAGAAGTTGAATGCTACTTATATCATCAGTGTTGCACGGAAACTTGGGTGTTCTATCTTTCTGTTGCCTGAGGATATCATGGAGGTGAGTATGCTGTCATGTTGAATTGCTGCTAGTAGTTCCTGTATCCATTATAGTAGGCTTAACAAGAACCAGATAGATACAACACAAACTTTCCAAGGTAAAAAGAATTTAAAACCTTCTAGGACTTTTAAGACATGTTTAAAACAGACTATTTGACAAGTGAGACTAGCTCTAGTGGTTGAGCATCTCCACCATCAATTGGTAGGTTGAAGGTTCGAGTCACGCTGGATGGAGGGTAAATGGGAACACTATTGATCCTTTTGATGGGGTGGGTGGGGTAAAAAACAGACTAATCTTTGTCCACTTGCAATACAGAGAAAGTATGCCTGCGTCTGCTTCTTCATGTATTCTTTTCTGTGCAAAGATGTATTCCTGAGACCTGATTATGACACTATCCTTCTTGGGGTCACGTGTGGACAGGTTAACCAAAAGATGATCCTCACTCTCACTGCCAGTATCATGTACTGGAGCCTTCAGCAGACAGCGGACGATATAGAGTCTCCTGCGAGTACTGTTGCATCTGATGCATCACCAGCAAGATCTATGAATGGCTCTATGTCCCCCTATACCGCTGCTTCACCTGATGCATCCCCTGCACCTTCAATTAGTGGAGCATCATCGGCTACTCCTGATGCATCTCCAGCACCATCTGTAAACGGAGATGATGAAACCCCACTTATTGCTGAAGTGTCAAAGTTGGAGTTGGCTGCTGACTATGCACCATCTGATACTCCTGAAGTGTCAAAGTTGAAGTTGGCTGCTGACGATGCACCATTTGATGCTACTGAAGTTTCAAAGTTGAAGTTGGCTGCTGACGATGCACCATCTGATACTGCTGAAGTGTCAAAAGTGGAGTTGGCTGTTGACAACGCACCATCTGATACTACTGAAGTGTCAAAAGTGGAGTTGGCTGCTGAGGACGCACCATCTGATACTACTGAAGGGTCAAAATTGGAGTTGTTTGCTGACTACGCACCATCTGATACTACGGAAGTGTCAAAATTGGAGTTGGCTGCTGAGGACGCACCATCTGATACTACTGAAGGGTCAAAATTGGAGTTGGTTACTGGCGATGCACCATCTGATACTACTGAAGTGTCAAAGCTGGAGGTGGCTGCTGACGATGCACCATCTGATACGTTAGCATCTCCAATGCAGTCTCAAAATGCAGAGATACCATCAGATGCACCCTCATCCTCACTACTTGAGGATACACAACAACAGTACAGCCTCTTCTCATGAAGTTGAAAATGAAGGTACAAAACCAGATAATGAACAATAGTTAAACGTTTTTGTCTTTACAGCTACGAGGAACAAATAATAAGCTAGGGGGAGAAAGCAAGAAGAACGAACATAAACGAAGAGAACATACATGTGTTTTTAGATGAATTATACTCGAGTGCGAAATGCATTTAGATACAACTATAGATAAAAGTACACAATGTTATCAACTCAGCACAATAGTACCTCTGGAAGAATCAACTGTACTATTTCCAATTTTGTTTCCTGCTACTTTTATGTAGTTTTTTTTTTCTCATCTGAATGTAAGTAGAATTTGATTCATTAGATGTTTGATTTATATTTTGAAAATATTCACTGATTCATACTTTTTATTTTATTTTTTGAGGTTGCAACACTAATATAATAATGGAGAAGGGAAGAACAATAANTTGAGGATACACAACAACAGTACAGCCTCTTCTCATGAAGTTGAAAATGAAGGTACAAAACCAGATAATGAACAATAGTTAAACGTTTTTGTCTTTACAGCTACGAGGAACAAATAATAAGCTAGGGGGAGAAAGCAAGAAGAACGAACATAAACGAAGAGAACATACATGTGTTTTTAGATGAATTATACTCAGGTGCGAAATGCTTTTAGATACAAATATAGATAAAAGTACACAATGTTATCAAATCAGCACGATAGTACCTCTGGAAGAATCAACTGTACTATTTCCAATTTTGCTTCCTGCTACTTTTATGTAGTTTTTTTTTTTTACTCATCTGAATGTAAGTAGAATTTGATTCATTAGATGTATGGTTTATATTTTGAAAATGTTCTCAGTGATTCATATTTTTATTTTATTTTTTGAGGTTGCAACACTGATATAATAATGAAGAAGGGAAGAACAATAAAAATGCTATGTATTTTTTCATTTGATTTAGTGTAAACATACTATTTATATAAGTGTAGTTTTTGAATGATGAAGTTAACGTTTTCAATTCTTTTTGGTGCAAATGTAGTACTATATATATATATATATTATTACTTCCAATCGTGTTTTCTTTCGTGCGACTAAGACTTTTAAAATTTGTGGTCTCACACATTTTTCAAGTAATATTTAGCCATCCCTTGTCAATTTTCAAGGGAGGGATGTAACACGAGAACTTGACCATTCATTCTAATACTATTCTTGTTTAAACACGTTGAACTTTAAAATTCTAATGAGATTCAATATGTTCAATTCTTAGTAGTTTTCCGCACAACTTATGTGATTAGTTTGCTTTAAAAAAAAAACAAGATTTCACTCAGAATATATGAATGAATAAACAAACAAACTTTGCACAATTAACTTACGTATAATACACATTTTCACATCATTTCTCAAGGTCCATAAATAGAAGACATTACCATAGATCTATAATATATTAAAACTTGTGATATAATTAAAAGTTTTTTTTTTTTTAATCTCTAAAAAAAAAAATGTCTTCAAATTATATTTGTTTCTCTGTAATTCCCTCTCTTTCTTACTGCTATTTCTTCTCTGCCAAAATCCCAAAAGGTATTCCAAGGCTAATTTCACTTCTCCCCATTTTTTACCTCTTCACAATCCTCCCACTTTACTTTTCTTCTGCATTTCTCACAGCAATCACCACTTTCTCCATTACATGGCTTGCCATCTTCAAGCTCGTACTCTTCGCTTTCGATCAAGGTCCGTTGATTAACAATGCACCCAATCCGAAAATCATATCACTCCCCGTCTTCATTTCCATAGCTGCTCTACCTCTCAGAACCACCTTTACCCCGAACCAAAACAGAAAAAACCCGATGAATTCAGCTGTACAACTTGTCATATTCGCTGTAATCATGGAGATTATTCTTCATCACAAAAATGAAATTCATCCAAAATTAGTGTTGATTTTCTACAGTGTGATGATTTTCCTTATGATTGATATACTAATTGCGTTGTCTTCTCTTGTCGTTAAGAATTTTCTGTGTTTAGACATAGAAATTGAATCACCATCGAATGAACCTTATTTCTCAACTTCGCTACAGGATTTTTGGGGACGAAGATGGAACCTCACCGTAACACATACGCTGCGTTTCACTGTATATAATCCGGTGAGGTTAGTGTTGTTGAATGTGATTGGTAGAAAGTGGGCCCAACATAGTGCCTCGCTGGCAACTTTTTTAGTTTCGGGATTAATGCATGAGCTGATATTTTACTACGTTAATAATGGTGTGAGACCTTCCGGAGAAATAACGGGCTTTTTTGTGTTACACGGGCTTTGTTTAATGGTGGAGATTGAAGTAAAGAAGGCTTTGAAAGATACGTTGCAGTTGCCTGGGCTTGTTTCGGGCCTGTTAACTGTTGGGTTTGTGGTGGTTACTGCATTTGGGCTTTTTTTTCCACCAATAATTAGGAGTGGTGTAGATGAAAGTATACTTGAAGAAGTTGGGTTTTGCTTTGATTTCCTTAAAGATAAAATGCTTCAATTTGTAATTTTTGATAAAATTTGTAATTTTGGATACTAATAGAAAAGTTGATTTGTGCAATTTGGATAATTGTACTTTTCACTTTTGGTATTATATAAACACTATTGGTAAATTTAAGACCTGGTCTTTTCATACACATATATTCAACTTAACTAAGTTCTATAGAATGGTAATTAAACTGACTTTATTGTATGAGGTGGAATGTTGATCAATCAAGATCTCTTATGTTCAGAAGGTTCAAGTTGTGAGAATGAGAATATTGAGATAGATGTGTGAGCATATTAGGAGAGATGACATTAAGAATGAGAATATTCGAAACAAGAAAGGAGTTGCTTTTGTGGTGAACATGATGAGAGAAGTAGAATAAAATGGTTTGGGTATGTGAAGAGGAGATGGACAGATGGTCCGATGAACTGTTCTCTTGAAGCTAGCCTTTATTCTTTTTGAAAGTCATGACAGACGGACCCGTTTTGAGTTCGCTTCCTGTTTAGCTTGACTTTTCCTTTTTCCGATGGTTGCTCCTATAACTCGGGATTGAAGCTTCTATTAGCGTTGGAGGTGTGAGAGGTTGAATATAATGGATACGAAGAGAGGTAGATATATGCCGAAGAAATATTGGAGAGGGGTGATTAAACGGGACATAATGCAACTTCAACTTATTGAGTATATGACTTTAATTTAGATATGAGGATATATGGAGGTCACGAGTTAGAGTAAAATTGTTAGAAGATAGTTGAGCGTTGTCTTGTTTTTCGACATGATTAGGCTTTGGTTGTAGTAGGTAGTATGTTATTTGTTGTAGCATTAGCCTTATTATTCATGTAGTTTCTTGTTTTTAATATATGTTACCTTATGTTATTTATTGTGTATTGGTCATCGCATTATTTTTTTGTTATTAATGTTTCTTTTCTGAATACTCTATACAACTTTCCTTATTAATTGTCCTATTTTCTGTATTGTTGTTTTTCCTTTTCATTACTAATTTGTAGAGGTGTACTTGAGCAAAGGGTCATTCATAAACAATTTTTCTACCTCCACGAAGTATGAGTAAGATATGCGTATATTTTATCCGCTCAGATCTCACGTGAGGGATTTTATTATTGTGTGATTGAAAGTGTATTTTTTGAATGGTATAGTTTTGAATGTTGGATGTTTGGTGGGCTAAGCCATAATGGGGTGAATGTCGTGTTAGAATTATACTACTACATTATTAATGGCTTTTGTGTGGTACCAAAGGTATAACCATTTTGTGGTCTTTATTTCATTCACTTTTAACTATGTTTGGTAGGTAAAAATAGGTCAATTTGAAGTCAATAAAAAAGTAAAACACACACGCTCCTTTTGCTAGTGCAATAGATCATCAAAGGAGATTACTTGCCACTGCAATAACTAAGAGGTTTACGTATCATTAATTTAAGATCAAGAAATTTAAAAGTCTTATTTACGTTCTAAAATTTCAAGTCAAGTCAAAATAGATAAATAAATTGAAATGGAAGTAAGAAACACTTCACCTAATAGACTAACAAATTGTGTATATTCTAATGATTTTTTCATCGTACTTCATGTTTTATATGAATGTAGCATTTGTTGATTTTTTTTAAAAAAAAATTGGTATGAGAGATCTTTTAGTATGTTAGGCAAGATATTTTTGAAATAAAAAATTAGTAATATTTGATTTCTTTGTTTGGTTATTAACTTTTGGAGAAATTATATCATAATTAATAATTAATATTAGAATAGAATAATAGAGCAAGATAAAATAATGACAGTGACGAAAAAATATCATGAGATCCTCAAAAGTCAACTCTTATTTCTACTAAAGAAGGTTAAAGATATTTTTTAGTAAATAAGTAATTTTTAAAAAATTATATAATGTATATTATTTCTAATAAAACAAATCAAACAATCAATAAAAATCATAATTGTAATTTAAATCAAACAATCCCTACATTATTACCACCAAAAGATGTAGTGCAATTGATGAGTATGTTCCTTCCTTAATTAAATATCTCGAATTCGAGTCCTGGATATAGAAAAATCTTAAATAGGGAGCACTTCTCCTCAAAAGAGTTTCTACGCGACTCAATTTTATAATAATCAGGTTCTAATACGAATACAAGATATAGAATAGGAAATTTTTTTTTTAAAAAAACTACATTAATACTTGTAGTTGTGCTTTCTTTGGTGTGACACATGTATATCCCATTTGTGGTCCTTATTTAATTCACTTCTAAGTACTCTAGTTTGGTAGGTGAAAATAGATCAATAGAAAACACACACACTCTCCTTTTGTTAGTTCATAAAGAGAGGGGAAAAATCCAAAAAATAACCAAAGTCCAAGAAAATGTCATCAATTAACATTTGTCTCTCTATAATCCTCTCTCTTTGTTACTCCTATTTCATATCATCCAAAATCCCCAAAGGTATTCCAAGGCTAATTTCACTTCTACCCATTTTTTACCTCTTCACAATCCTCCCACTTTACTTTTCTTCTCCATTTCTTATAGCACTCACCACTTTTTTCATTACTTGGCTTGCCAATTTCAAACTCCTTCTTTTTGCTTTTAATCAAGGCCCTCTTTCTTCTTTCACCTCAAAAAATGCAACAAATCTCCCTATATTCATTTTTATGGCTTCCCTTCCTCTAAGATCCAAACAAAATACCCCTATCAAAAACCCCACCAAGAAAATCCCATTAAATCTAGGTTTAGAATTTGTCCTTTTTGCAATTTTCTTGGAGTTGACTTTTCATCACAAAAGTCAGCTCCACCCTAAATTAATCTTGATTTGTTATTGTTTCTTGGTTTTTCTCATAATTGATATTCTTGTAGCATTATCTAGCAATATTGTTAAAATAATCTTAGTGGGGTTTGAGTTAGAATTAGAGCCACCATCAAATGAACCTTATTTATCAACTTCCCTTCAAGATTTTTGGGGAAATAGGTGGAACCTCACCGTAACCAATACACTGCGTCTCACCATATATAGCCCTCTGAGGTCAGCATTGTCAGAAGTTGTCGGGAGAACGTGGGCCCTACGTGTTGCCATGCTGGCAACTTTTGTCGTATCCGGTTTAATGCATGAGCTTTTGTTTTATTACGTTAATCGTGTGAGCCCTTCGTGGGAAATGACGGGCTTTTTTGTGTTACACGGGCTTTGTGTGATGGTGGAGATTGGTGTTAAGAGGGCTTTGAAAGATATGTGGCGGTTACCGGGCTTTGTTTCGGGCCTGTTAACGGTTGGGTTTGTGGTGGTTACTGCTTTTGGGCTTTTTTTTCCACCAATAATTAAGAATGGTGCTGATGAAAGGGTACTTGAAGAAGTTGGGTTTTGCTTTGACTTCATCAAAGATAAAATGGTTCAATTTGTTGGTTATTTTAGATAAAATTTGTAATTGTTGGTTATTAATAGAAAAGTTGATTTGTTCATTTTGGATAATTGTAATATATCATTGTTGTTATATTATAATTTTTATGTTCGTTAGATAAGGCGCATGTGTTATGCTTTTGCTTGTGGAATGGGGGGCTATGGAAAAGTGGGTTGCTCTTACTTATGTTCACTTTCGTTTTAGAAGTCAGAACTTATATTTACATCTCAAACAAAAATCTTATGCCTCCAAGTGGCTATTTGGTAAAGGATTAATCAAAAGAGCCCATTATGGCAGCCCAAGTCCAGTAATTCTGGGTTGGGCTTGTACTTTAGGCCCATTTATGGATTGAAACATCATATGGGCATATGGGTAATCATACTAAGAGCCCGTTTGGATTGACTTAAAAAAAGTAACTTTTAAAAAGTAACTTTTTAAAGTGCTGGAACTTATTTTTAAAATAAGTAGTCATGTGTTTGGATAAAAGTGTTGCAGTTGAAAAAAAAGTTGTTGATGTGTTTGGCAAATAAGTGCTGATAAACACTTTTTTTTATCAAAATGTCTGAAATACCCTTTGAACTGTTAACATGATAAAAAGTTGATTAATTTAAGGTTTTTATACTTAAAACAAAAATTAAAACAAAATTAATTTATGTTTTACATCCATAAGTAATAATATTTTTCTATCATTCACATATTTCTTTACCACCTTATAAGAGGAATATAAATTCATATTTCAGAAATAATAATAATAAAATAATAATAAAATAATAGTAATAATAATAATAGTA